>NC_052146.1:196706729-197049506 GCF_902713615.1 Scyliorhinus canicula | reverse complement strand
GTGACCAACCTGGTGAGGGGGGGCACCCTACCTTCCCCTATCGATCAGCCATAGCCTCTCCTAAGCCAACCCTTGGCCCATGCCATGCACCTCACCTGGCCTGCCCTCCGGCAGCTACCGTTGTCAACTATTCTCCTCCACCACCCTGAAAGTCCCTTCCCCGACAGCAGTTTACAAACCTCCCCTGACCCCCCCCCCATCCTGCCCCCCCCCCCCCCCCCCCCCCCCCCCCCCCCCACGTTGGTCTTCAGCTCACCCCCCACTATGCTTCTGTGAACTAGCCCTCCTAGCTAGCCTGGAAGCCGCCGCCCCTGGAGCCTAGCATCCTACCCCCCACTGATTCCCCTCCCCCCCCGCTCTTAATGCAAACTCCCAAATCAATAGCAAGAAGCAAAAACAAACAAATAATTCCTCCTAAGGTCCGAGCACAAAGGCCCACCCCTCCTCCCTTAACAAAGTATTATCTAGTCAACTAACCTCACACAGAATCAAATGAAAAATGGAAAAAGAAAGAAAATATATATACAGAGCCTCAAGCGTCATTCCAAACATCGCAAATTAAACGTTGAAAGTTTAAAGTTTTTACAAAACATAGCTCACAGCTCAGTTCCCCACAGTCACAGTTCAAGGCCTTCATTCTCCCGTCAGTTATTGTCTTTCATAAAGTCCACCATGTCCTCTGGCGAGCCAAAGTACAGCTCCCGACCCTCATAGGTCACCTGTAGACGGGCCAGGTAAAGCAGACCAAACTTTATTCCTTTCGCATATAGGGCCGATTCGACCTTATTGAAACTTGCCCTCCTCCTTGGGAGTTCTGCTCCCAAGTCCTGGTACACCTGGATCTCAGCATCTTCCAACATACATCCTCTTGTCTGCCTGGCCCATCTCATAATACGTTCCTTGTCTAGGAACCGATGTAGTCGTACCACCATCGCACTTGGGTGCTCACGCCCCTGGGGCTTACACATAAGTGCCTTGTGAGCCCGGTCCACCTCCAACGGCTTGTCGAACGCACCGTCCCCCATTAGCTTCTCCAGCATCTTCTGCACATACGCACCAGCATCCGATACTTCTTTCACCGCAGGCAGACCCATGATCCGGATGTTCTGCCTCCGTGAACAGTTCTTCAGGTCCTCCACTTTCTCCGACAGTCGCTTCTGCTGGTCCTGCAGCATCCCGATCTCCGCTGCCATCGAGGCGGACTGCTCCTCATGCTCCCCCGCCTGCTCCTCCAACCTCTGGATTGCCTGTCTCTGGGTTGTCAGTCTCACCTCCATGTGGTCAACCACTGCATTGGTCGGTCCGGAGGCCCGAGCCAGGTCCTCTGCATACTCCTTACGTTGTTGGGAGAACTTCTCATTTTGGAAGCTCACCAACTGGTCCGTCGATCACTGAGCGGGCGGGGCCAAACCCTGCGCATCCGCCATTGCCACACTCAGTATCTGGTCCTCAGTCGCCACCAACCTCTGATTCCTCCTTTTCCGATTTTTCCTGCGGCGCAGCTCCATAAACTAGGGGTCCTCTGCTTCTGTTCCTGCTTCTACACCTTTACTTCACAAAATTCCGACAACAATCCGGCATAAGAGCCACGAAAAGACCACCATGAGCCGGAGCTGCCAAATTTGCGACCTTTCACTCCATGGCCACCACCGGAAGTCGGATGTGGGGCTGTTGGCAGATGAGGAGGTTTGTGAGTGTGTAAGGCCTGCCATTTGGGGATATGTGAAGTTGAACGACACGGGTGAGGTTTCAGCTACCACGCTGTGCGAGGCATTGAAGGCGATAGTGAGGGGGTGTTCATTTCGATACGGACACACAGGGATAAGACAGAGCTGAGGGCATCAAGGGAATGGCAGGGGATAGTACGGGGGGGTGGAACATAGGGTATTGTGTACGCGGAAGACTTGCTGCTTTACATTTTGTTTTTTTAAAAAGTATTTTTATTAAGGTTTTGCATAATTTTTCATAATCAAACAGTAGTAACAATAATAACAAAACAAACTAGAGTGAACATTAACATAGTGCAAAAAGAGAATATACAATAACAATTATATAGACATTACCCCACGCGACCCAGTCTTCCCACACCATCCCAATGAAGCACTCACCCCCCCATCCCACCCCCCCACCCCCACTGATCGCTGCTGCTGCTGACATTTTAATTTTCCCCGAGAAAGTCGACGAACGGCTGCCATCTCCGAGAGAACCCTAGTGTAGACCCTCTTAAGGCAAACTTTATTTTCTCGAGGCTGAGAAACCCAGCCATGTCGTTAACCCAAGTCTCTACACTCGGGAGGTTCGAGTCCCTCCACATTAATAAAATCCGTCTCCGGGCTACTAGGGAGGCAAAGGCCAAGACGTCGGCCTCTTTCGCCCCCTGAACTCCCGGGTCTTCTAACACTCCAAAGATCGCTATCTCTGGACTCGGCACCACCCGTGTGTTAAGCACCTTGGACATTGTCCTCGCGAACCCTTGCCAGAACTCTCTAAGCTCCGGGAATGCCCAAAACATGTGGACATGGTTTGCAGGGCTGCCCTTGCACTTCATACAACTGTCTTCTACCCCAAACAACTTGCTCATTCTCGCTGCCGTCATGTGTGCCCGGTGGATCACGTTAAATTTCTGGGGAGGACAGTCATTTTCACGGTCTGCACCCTCCCTGCCAGTGACAGTGGGAGCATGTCCCACCTTTTAAAGTGCCCTTCCATTTGCTCCACCAACCGGGTCAGGTTGAGCCTGTGCAGGGCATCCCATTTCCTGGCCACCTGTATACCCAGGTGCCAAAAACTTTTCTCCACCATCCTGAGCGGCAGCTCTTTCAGTCTCTCTTCCTACCGCTTGGCATGGATCACAAACAACTCGTTCTTTTCCATGTTCAGTTTGTACCCTGAAAAACTACCAAAATCTCCCAGGATCTGCAGAACGTCCCCCATCCCCTCCACAGGGTCCGAAATGTACAGGAGCAAATCATCCGTGTATAGCGAGACCCGATGTTCCACCCCCCCCCCCCCCGAACCAGTCCCCGCCAGTTCCTCGAGGCTCTCAGCGCCGTGCCATAGCTAGCGGTTCTATAGCTAGGGTAAATAGTAACGGGGAGAGGGGACACCCTTACCTCATTCCCCGGTGAAGCTCAAAATACCTCGACCTCAGCCGGTTTGTACATACACTTGCTACATGCGCCTGGTACAGCAATTTCACCCAGCCAATAAAGCCCTCACCAAACCCGAACGTCCCTAGCGTTTCCCACAGGTACTCCCACTCCACCCGGTCAAAGGCTTTCTCTGCGTCCATCGCTGTTAACACCTCTGCCTCCCCTCCCTCTGAGGGCATCATAATAATATTCAAAAGTCTCCGGACATTGGTATTGAGTTGTCTGCCTTTACCAAACCCAGTCTGGTCTTCCTCTAGCACCCCTGGGACGCAATCCTCAATTCTTGTGGCCAGAATCTTAGCTAGCCATTTGGCATCCACGTTTAAAAGCAAAATCGGCCTGTATGACCCGTAATGTTCCGGGTCATTTCCTCGTTTAAGAATGAGTGAGATCAAGGCCTGTGACATTGTTGGGGGGAGGGTTCCTTTCTCTCTAGCCTCATTGAAGGTCCTCATCAGGAGTGGGCTAAATATTTCCGAAAATTTCTGAAATAATTCTACCTGGTAACCGTCCAGCCCCGGGGCTTTACCCGATTGCATGCCGTCTATACCCTTGACAATCTCCTCCAATTCAATTGGGGCCCCCAGCCCCTCCAGCCTCTTCCACCTTGGGAAACCTCAACTGGTCCAAAAATTGCCTCTTCCCTTCGGCTCCTGTCGGGGGCTCCGACTCGTATAGTTTACTATAGAATTCCTTAAAGACTCCGTTCACCCCCCTGGATCCAAGACCATTATTCTTTACTCCCCCCCGATTTCCCTGGCCGCCTCTCTCTTTAGCAGTTGGTGTGCCAGCGCATTCTGCTTCACATTTTGCACCCATTGGTAGGTATTGGGGGGTTTATGCGCAGTTTGGAGGAATTTGGCAGTTCTCGGGGTATAAATTGAATATGGGGAAGAGCAAGGTTTTTCCAATCCAAGCGAGGGGGTAGGAGAAGAGGTTGGGGGAGTTGCCGTTTAGGGTGGTGGGGGAATTTTCAATATCTGAGTATTCAGGTGGCGCGGGGGTGGAGCAGTTACACAAGCTGAATTTGGCTCGATTGGTGGAAGAGATGAAGGGGGATTTTAGAAGGTGGGGTGTACTCCCGCTGTTGTTGGCGGGACGGGTGCAATTGGTGAAAATGACGCTTCTCTGGAGGTTCCTGTTTGTGTTCCAAAGCCTCACAATTTTTATTCCTAAGGCTTTCTTTAGGAGGGTGAATGCACTGATTTCAGGGTTCGTCTGGGTGGCTAAAGCCCTGCTAGTGAAGAAGGTGCTGCTGGAGCGGGGTTGAGGGGCTTGGCTCTCCCGAACGTCATGAACTACTACTGGGCGGCGAATATAGCCTTGGTTAGGAAGTGGGTAGTGGGGGAGGGATCGGTGTGGGAGCGGATGGAGGCAGCCTCTTGCAAGGATACGAGTTTGTTTTTTTTAAAATATAATTTTTTATTGGAATTTCTTACAGAAAATATAAAACATAACGACAAACAATGAAATGCAACAAAATAACCCATAATAACTGTAACACCCCCAGACCGTATGTATCACATCCCCCCACCCCCCCAACCCCAATGAACAACAAAAGAACTTAAAAATAAATTAAAATTAAATAAACAAACATAGTCATTGTCCGCCCCCCCCCCCCCCCCCCCCCCCTCTTGTCCCTCCCCCCTTCCCCCCCTCCCCCCCGGGTTGCTGCTGCTACTGTCCCTGTACCCTATCGTTCAGCCAGAAAGTCGAGAAAAGGTTGCCACCGCCTAAAGAACCCTTGTACCGACCCTCTCAGGGCGAATTTGACCTTCTCTAGCTTAATGAAACCCGCCATGTCATTGATCCAGGTCTCCACGCTTGGGGGCCTCGCATCCTTCCATTGTAGCAAGATCCTTCGCCGGGCTACTAGGGACGCAAAGGCCAGCACACCGGCCTCTTTCGCTCCTGCACTCCCGGCTCCACCCCAACCCCAAAAATCGCGAGTCCCCATCCTGGCTTGACCCTGGATCCCACCACCCTCGACACCATCCTCGCTACCCCCTTCCAGAACTCCTCCAGTGCCGGGCATCCCCAGAACATATGGGCATGGTTCGCTGGACTCCCCGAGCACCTGACACACCTGTCTTCACCCCCAAAGAACCTACTCATCCTCGTCCCAGTCATGTGGGCCCGGTGCAGCACCTTGAATTGGATGAGGCTAAGCCGCGCACATGAGGAGGAAGAATTAACCCTCTCCAGGGCATCAGCCCATGTCCCGTCTTCGATCTGTTCCCCCAGTTCCCCCTCCCACTTAGCTTTCAGCTCCTCTACTGACGCCTCCTCCGCCTCCTGCATAACCTTGTAGATATCAGATATCTTTCCCTCTCCGACCCAAACCACCCTGTCGCTCACCCCCCTCGCGGGAAG
The DNA here is from genome assembly GCF_902713615.1 of Scyliorhinus canicula. Classification (NCBI taxonomy): domain Eukaryota; kingdom Metazoa; phylum Chordata; class Chondrichthyes; order Carcharhiniformes; family Scyliorhinidae; genus Scyliorhinus; species Scyliorhinus canicula. The sequence goes on along the minus strand of NC_052146.1, from coordinate 197,043,981 downwards.
CGAAGGGAATCCCTCCACCTGCCGCCTAGCAAATGCCTTTACCTGCAGATACCTGAACATGTTCCCCGGGGGAGCCCAAATTTCTCCTCCAACTCCCCCAGGCTCGCAAACCTCCCATCAATAAACAGGTCCCTCAGCTGTCTGATGCCCGCTCTGTGCCAACCCTGAAATCCCCCATCAATGTTGCCCGGGACGAACCTATGGTTCCCCCTTAACGGAGCCTCCATCGAGCCCCCCACCTCTCCCCTATGTCGCCTCCACTGCCCCCAAATCTTGAGGGTAGCCGCCACCACCGGACTCGTGGTATACCTCGTAGGAGGGAGCGGCCACGGCGCCGTTACCAGGGCCCCCAGGCTTGTATCTCCACAGGACGCCCTCTCCATCCGTTTCCATGCTGCCCCTTCCCCCTCCATTATCCACTTGCGCACCATCGACACATTGGCCGCCCAATAATACCCTGAGAGATTGGGTAACGCCAGCCCCCCCCCATCTTTACACCGCTCCAAGAAGACCCTCTTCACCCTCGGGGTTCCATGCGCCCAAACAAAGCTCATGATGCTACTAGTCACCCTTCTAAAAAAGGCCCTAGGGATAAAGATGGGCAAACACTGAAAAAGGAACAAGAACCTCGGGAGAACCGTCATTTTGACGGACTGCACTCTACCCGCAAACAATAGCGGTACCATGTCCCACCTTTTAAATTCCTCCTCCATCTGCTCCACCAGCCTGGTAAAATTAAGCTTATGGAGAGTCCCCCAACTCCTGGCCACCTGCACCCCCAGGTATCTGAAACTCTTCACTGCCCTCTTAAATGGGAGTCTCCCAATTCCCTCCTCCTGATCACCCGGGTGTACTACAAATACCTCACTCTTGCCTAAATTTAACTTATAGCCCGAGAAGCCCCCAAATTCCGCTAACAGCTCCATCACCCCCGGCATTCCCACTTTTGGATCCGCCACATACAACAGCAGGTCGTCCGCATACAGTGATACACGATGTTCCTCCCCAACCCGCACCAGACCCCTCCATCTCCCTGACTCCCTCAACGCCATAGCCAAAGGTTCAATCGCCAGTGCAAAGAGCAAGGGTGACAGGGACCCTGTGGGACCCTGCCTGGTCCCACGGTAGAGCCTAAAGTACTCTGATCTCCTTCCATTGGTAACTACACTTGCCATCGGAGCCGCGTAGAGCAGCCTCACCCATTTGATGAATCCCTCCCCGAATCCGAACCGCTCCAGCACCTCCCATAGGTACCCCCACTCAACTCTATCAAACGCTTTCTCCGCATCCAGCACCACCACTATCTCCGCCTCCCCCTCCACTGCCGGCATCATAATAACATTTAGCAGTCTCCGCACATTCGTGTTGAGCTGCCGTCCCTTGACAAATCCTGTCTGATCCTCGTGTATCACCCCGGCACACAGTCCTCTATCCTGGTGGCCAGGATCTTCGCCAGCAACTTAGCGTCAACATTGAGGAGCGAGATAGGCCTGTATGATCCACACTGCAAGGGGTCCTTATCCCGCTTCAGGATCAGAGAGATCAGTGCCTGCGAAATCGTCGGGGGCAAAGCCCCCCCCTCCCATGCCTCATTGAAGGCTCGCACCAACACGGGGCCCACCAGATCCGCATACTTTTTATAAAATTCCACCGGGAACCCGTCTGGCCCCGGCGCCTTACCTGACTGCATTTGTCCAATCCCCCTGACTAGCTCCTCCAACTCTATCGGCGCCCCCAGCCCCTCTACCAGCTCCTCTTGAACCCTTGGGAAACATAGCCTGTTCATGAAGCTCTCCATCCCCCCTCTCCCCATCGGAGGTTCTGACCGGTACAGTTCCTCGTAGAAGTCCCTAAAGACCCCATTTACTTCTGTCCCCTTCTGCACTACATTCCCACCCCTATCCGTCACTCCACCAATTTCCCTAGCCGCATCTCGCCTGCGGAGCTGATGCGCCAACATCCTGCTCGCCTTCTCCCCATACTCATATACCGTGCCCTGCGACCTCCTCCACTGTGTCTCCGCCTTTCTGGTGGTCAACAAGTCAAATTTGGCCTGCAAACTATGCCGTTCCACCAGCAACCCCTCCTCCGGTGCCTCCGCGTATCTCCTGTCCACATCCAGGAGCTCCCTCACCAGTCTCTCCCTCTCCTTCCTCTCCCTCCTTTCCCTATGGGCCCGGATGGAGAACAGCTCCCCCCGGATCACTGCTTTCAGAGCCTCCCAGACCATCCCCACCCGGACCTCCCCCGTGTCGTTGGTATCTAGATACCCCTCAATACTTCCCCGGACCCTCCTACACACCTCCTCATCAGCCAGCATCCCCACATCCAGGCGCCAGAGCGGGCGCTGGTCCCGCGCCTCCCCCATCTCCAGATCAACCCAGTGCGGAGCATGGTCTGAAATCGCTATGGCCGAATACTCTGCATCCTGCACCTTCGGGATCAATCCCCTGCTCAGGACGAAAAAATCTATTTGGGAATAAACCCTATGGACATGGGAGAAAAAAGAATACTCCCGCGCTCTCGGCCTCCCAAACCTCCAGGGATCCACCCCTCCCATCTGGTTCATAAACCCCCTCAGCACTTTGGCCGCCGCCGGTCTCCTACCCATCCTTGAACTGGACCGGTCCAGTGGGGGATCCAGCACTGTGTTAAAGTCTCCCCCCATGATCAGGCCCCCCGCCTCCAGGTCCGGAATGCGGCCCAACAAGCGCCTCATGAAGCCGGCATCATCCCAATTCGGGGCATATACATTTACCAGCACCACCTTCTCTCCTTGCAGCCTACCCTTCACCATAATATATCTGCCCTCCTTGTCCGACACCACCTCAGCCGCCTCGAACGCCACCCTCTTCCCCACCAGAATCGCCACCCCCCGGTTCTTTGCATCCAATCCTGAGTGAAAAACCTGCCACACCCACCCCTTCCTCAGACGAACCTGGTCCGCCACCTTCAAGTGGGTCTCCTGGAGCATAGCCACGTCCGCCTTCAGCCCCTTCAGATGAGAAAATACCCTAGTTCTCTTAACCGGCCCATTCAGTCCCCTCACGTTCCAGGTAATTAGCCGGATCAGAGGGCAACCTGCCCCTCTCCCCTGCCGGCTAGCCATAGCTTATCGACTGCTCGCCCCAGGCCAGCTCGCCCCGCCTGACCCGTTCCCCATGGCGATAACGCCTCTCCTCTACCCCCCCGGCCCACACCAGCTCCTTCCTGGCCATTCCAGCAGCAACCCGGTATCCCCCCCCCCCACTCCCCCCCACCCCCCCCAGGCTAGGACCCCTCCTAGCCGCGACGCACCGTCCTTGGTACTTCCATGAGTCAGCTGACTTCTGCTGACCCGGCAGCTCCCGCCAAAACCCATCTCCTCCCGGCATGGGGTCATCCCCCTCTTGCCACACCTCCTTGACACCGCTTCAGCGGGGGAAAGAAAACCAGTGAAGGCCACGCCCCCACCTCCAGCTCCGCCCCCCCCCGCCCCGCAGCACGGACATCCAGAGGAAAGCCCGCGCTTTCACACTGCCACACCCCACCCTTCTGACACAGCTCCTCAAAATCCAGTTTCACCCCAACCCCCAGCCCCGTACAGAAGAGAACATATAAAGCACATACCCCCAACGTTCCCCACATACCCCACACCCATACCCAACAGACAAACCCACCCGGAAACAGAGCAAAAAGAAAACCAGCATAAAAATAACACCTGTCAAAATTGAAGAACAGCAACAGCGAAAACAGCAACGGCCATAGTGTGTCCCCAGACCCTAGTTTGAGTCCAGCTTCTCCGCCTGTACAAAGGCCCACGCCTCCTCCGGGGACTCGAAGTAGTGGTGCCGGTCCTTATATGTCACCCACAGACGCGAAGGCTGCAGCATTCCAAATCTGACCTGCTTGGCATGCAGCACCGCCTTCGTCCGGTTGAACCCGGCCCGCCGCTTTGCCACCTCCGCACCCCAGTCCTGGTAGATTCGCACCACCGAATTCTCCCACTTGCTGCTCCTCTCTTTCTTGGCCCAGCGCAGCACACACTCCCGGTCACTAAACCGATGGAACCGCACCAGCACCGCCCGCGGGGGTTCATTTGCCTTAGGCCTCCTGGCCATCACTCGATGAGCTCCCTCAAGCTCCAGGGGCAAATGGAAGGACCCCGCTCCCATCAACGAGCTCAACATCGTGGTCACATACGCCGGGAGATCCGACCCCTCCAGCCCCTCCGCCAGGCCCAGGATCCTCAAATTCTTTCGCCTCGTGCGAACGTCCAGCTCCTCCAAGCGGTCTTGCCACTTTTTGTGAAGTGCCTCGTGCAACTCCACTTTCCCCACGAGGACCACGGCCTCCTCCTCCCTCTCAGCGGCCTGCTGCTGCAACTCCCGAATCGACACCTCCTGTGCCGCCTGGGTCCCAAGCAGCTTGTTTGTAGTTGCCTTCAGGGAGTCCAGCAACTCAGCCTTCAGCTCCGCAAAACAGCGCAGAAGAGAGGCTTGCTGCTCCTGCGCCCACTTCCACCAGTCCTCGGGTGTTCCGCCGGCCGCCATTTTGTCTTTCTTCCCCTGCTTTTCTTGGGGAGCTGCTGCAGCTTTTTCCTTTGCCCCACTCCACGTGAGCACCATAAATTATGGGGAATGCTCCTCTAGACACCTTCCCCCACTGGGATTCGTCGGGACAGCGTCGACTGCTGCTAGAATTCAGCTTTCATAAAGGCCCTCAAGTCAGTTTGAGAAATCTGAGCTGGCCCTTCCCCCGCCTGCCTGCTTGTAGAGGCTCTTGTTTGCTGCTGCTTCCGCCCAATCTTGCACTGTTTCTGAGGGTCTGATAACCCAGAAACATACTATTCCTGGGGGAAAGTACTCCTTGAACATTCACCAACGGCTTTTCATCGAAATTCCAACCCGTGCCACCCAAAAAAGAGCTCTTTTCTGTAACCTTGGGCAGGAGCTGCCACTGTGTGCTCACTCACGTCATGCTGCACACCGGAAGTCAGGATACGAGTTTGTTGACGACTCCTTTGCCATTATCGCCGGCCAGGTACTCCACGTGCCCCATGGTGGTGGCGGTCCTGAGGGTGTGGGGCAGTGGCGGCAGCACCTGAGGCTGGAGGGAGCCTCGGTTTGGGCACCGATCTGTGGGAATCACCGGTTTGTTCCGGGGGGGCTGAATGGGGAGGTTTTGGGCGTGGCAATGGGCGGAGATTGAGTGGTTTGGGGACCTATTCATGGAGAGCAGCTTTCCGAGTTTGGAGGAGTTGGAGGAGGGATTTGAGCTGCCCTTCGGGAATGGGTTCCGGTATTTGCAGGTGAGGAACTTTGTCCGGAAGCAGGTACCGTCCTTTCCTCACCTGCCATCCCAGGGGCTACAGGACAAGGTGGTGTCAAGAACAGGGGTAGGGGAGGGGCAGGTGTCAGAAATTTAAAAGGAACTAATGGATTGGGGGGGAGCCCTGATAGGGGTAATGAAGCGCAAGTGGGAGGATGAGTTGGGTGGGGAGTTGGAGGCTGGGCTGTGGGAGGAGGCCTTGAGGTGGGCGAATGCTTCCTCATTGTGCACGGTGGCACAGTGGTTAGCACTGCTAACCCACAGCTCCAAGGTCCCAGGTTCAATTCCGGCCTGTGTAGAGTTTGCACTTTCTCCACTGTCTGCATGGGTTTCCTCTGGGTGCTCCAGTTTCCTCCCACTGTCCAAAGAAGTGCAGGTTAGGTGTATTGGCCATGCTAAATTGCCCCTTCATGTCCAAAGGGTTAGGTGGTATTACTGGGTTACGGGGATAGGGTGGAAATGGGCTTGGGTAGGGTGCTCTTTCGAAGAGCCAGTGCAGACCCGATGGGCCGAATGGCCTCCTTCTGCATTGTAAATTCTATGATGATATAACTGACCTCAATATTTTTGGTGTGTTTTCCTTCGCTATTCACAGGTCATTTAAAAAAAATGTCAAATCATCTTGGTTTACATATTTCTAAAGTGAGAATTTAGAATCATCTTGAGCAGATTATGTGATCTGTCTGGACCCTGTGTCTGCAGCAGTAAAACCTGACAATCATATATTTGATCTTAACCTAAAGGCTATGAAATAATAATACTGCTAATATAACCACATCTGTAGGCATGAATTTGAAAAAATCTTTTGTGTCATTTTCTGAATCTATGTTTAATTTTAATCTGTTTTCAAAACATTCTCATTGTGTTGATGATGATTGTCTAGTGAAAATTAATATCAGAAACTTTGACAGAGTTGAGAATACCCTGCTCAAAACCTTGTTAGGACCAGTAAAGACTTGAAAAAAAATTGCACAATGAACTACAAGAAGAAAATATAAACTTCCTCTGTGTGTATTCAGCTTTCTTTCCCAAATTGAAATTCTTAGAATAATGGAAATCTTTCATGCAACCCTTGATCTCCGTTTTCTTCAGGTAGTCCTCTTATTTAAAAAAGGACAGCTTCTATCAGATGCCCATTAAGACAGGAGAATATATGAAACATATGCTAAATAACATTCTACTTAGCTCAGTGCATAAATACCATTAGAGTCCACCAAAATGATCAATTTGCTGAACTCTGAACCAAAATCCATCAAAGAAACGAAATACAAAGCAAGCCCCACAGAATTTGAACTGGGAGAAGACAAATTAATGTTTCAGATACAAAGCCTTCATCAGAGAGGTCAGTACCTAAAACATTAATCTATGTTTCCTCTTCAGATACCAACTGAGCTGATGGATATTTCCAGCATCTGTGATCTCGATTTTGAGGTATTTTTCAGCATTTCTAGGCTTTTTTCTTTAATCACTACAAGAGAACAATAAGACACCAATACGATCAACATTTTTTCATTAAAGAGGTACCGTCAGATAGTAATAACGGACAGTCGGTAGTGAGGAAAAATGTATTGGCAGTGTATTCAGTATAACTGAATTGTGTCTTGTCTTTCAATGATCTTATTTGTCTTCAATTTTTCAGTACAGTTCTTAAATAATAACTGATTCACCTTTAAAAAAACACTTTTCTCATAAACATGGAACTAACATATTCTAGAACTACTCGGTCTCATTAAAATACTGATAGATACCTTAGGTCTGCACAAACAAAGTATTTTCCAAAAATATATACAACCAGCATAGAAATGTTTTATGATATGTCCATTCTTGTATGTGTTCGATTTGAAACAGCAACACCACTCCCATTTGAACCAATGCTTTTAATGGTTCAAATACTTTTTCAAGCACTCGTTATGCATTGGTAAAGTGCAGAGGCATGTGAATAGAGCTGCATTTAATGTGAAATTAAGTGGATCCAAGTGAGGTTTGCAGCTGTGCTGAAATCTATTTATATATTCGTTGCTTCTAAGGTAAAAGCAATATAGTAGTAAATCAGACAAATCTTTTCAGAAAACTTAGCCGTATAAAGTAAATAGTGATACATTTTTTGAATGATAAGCCTTCAAAATATGCAACAATATTAAGAGGCAAGTTGATAAAATTTAAACTGATTTACATTGGGGTAAATGTAAATTATAGAGCTCTATAATATAATAATACTTCAAATGTTTTGCACCACATTTCTGTTTTTAACTGTATAAATTTAATGTGAAATATCTAGTTACGACCCAGTTGGTCTGAAGAGGATCTAGATGTTCCTCAATATTTATAGCTTCTGTAGTTGAGGATATCAGGTAATATCTTTCGGCTAACTCCTTGCATTTACATTGCTGAAAATGACTCTTCTAGCTGAATTGTAGAATCATAGACCAACATTTTCATGGGTCAACATTACCATTTGAGTAAACGAGACAGGTTTGATAAGGCTGTTAGGAAAACAAAGGTAGTTTTAAGGGATTTATATTTGTATTGATAAGCATTCAGGACTTTTGATAAGGAGTTTTGTAGGAGGGTGAGAGTGGCAATTAGAACTATGTGGAGTTCAACCAGAATGACAAGATATCAGCAGCTACATTTTGGGAGGCCTTGAAGCTGATGGTCCGAGTGGAAATTATTTTGTTCAAGACCCAGGGATAGGATGAGGAAGGAGGAACACCAGCGGTTATTGGAAGAGATAATCGAGGTGGACAGGAGATACTCGCCGGCCCGCATTGTCAGAGAGGAAGAGGTTGCAGGAGCAATTTGAACGGTTGACAACGTGGGGCAGCGGCGGAGGGCGAGGAGGGTGCAATATGAGTATGGGAAGAAGGTCACCAGTTGAGATATCAGGCAGCATCCAGCGTCCATGTGAAAGTGGAGAAGGGGGAGGTGGTGTCGGACCCTGAAAGGATAAATGAGGTGTTTAACACCTTCTACGAGGGGTTGTATAGGGCTGAGCCGGGGGTGGAGGATATGGGGCGGTTTCTGGATGGTTTGGAGTTCCCAGACTGGAGGACAGGAAGAGGTGGGCATTGGAGGAGCTGTTGGGGTTAAGGGAGGTTCTGGAGTGCATTAGCGGAATGCAGTCAGGGAAATCCCCGAGGCCGAAGGACTTTCCGGGTGTTTTATAAGCAGTTTGTGATGGAGTTGGCCCCTCACCTGGTGGGTATGTTTAGTGAACCGGTGGAAAAGGGAGAATTGCCGGCTTCATTAGCACAGATTCCATTGGGGGGTCGGGCGCCAGAGGTGATTGTGTCCATGTACGTGAAGAAGGCATTCGACTGGGTAGAGTGGAGGTATCTGTTTGAAGTTTTGGGCGGTTTGGGTTTTGACCAAAAGTTGTGGCTTGGGTGCAATTGTTGTATGCGACCCCGATGGCTAGTGTTCAAATGAACGAGATGTGTTTGCGGTATCTGGTGTTGCATAGGGAGATAAGGCATGGGTGCCCACTGTCGCCACTGTTGTTTTGCGTTTGCTATAGAACCTCTAGTGATGGCCCTTCGGGCATCGGCTTAATGGCGAGGGATTGTAAGGGGGGGGGGGGGGTAGGGAGCAGTGGATATCATTGTATGTGGATGACCTGTTGTTGTTTGTGTTGGACCCATTGGAAAGTATGGGCAGAATTATGGGCTCGTTGAAGAGATTCGGGGTGTTTACCAGCTATAAGTTTAATGTAGGAAAGAGTGAAGTATTCCTGGTGAACGCGGTAGGGCAGGAGCCAACCTGGGGCCATTTGAGGTGGCAAGGGAGCAGTTTAGGTATCTGGGGATCTAGGTAATGCATAGGTGGAACTTGACAGGGTTAGTGGAAGAGGTTAAGGGGGACTTTAAAAGGTGGGATATGTTGAACTTGGTGTTGGCACGAAAGGTGCAGGTGGAAAAGATGAATGTGCTGCCAAGATTCCAGGTTGTCTTTCCGTCCCTCCCGAATTTCCTTCCTAAGGCCTTTTTCCGGAAGGTGGAGGACTAAAAGTAGAGTAGTAAAGGGGAAAAATATACAAATTGGAGTTTGGTGTTGTTGTTGTCATTTTTCTGTTTGAATTTCTTTTTAGAATTTACAGTTCAGAAGGAGGCCATTCGGCCCATCAAGTCTGCTCCTGGAAAGAGCACCCTACCCAAGGTCAACACCTCTACCCTATCCCCATAACCCAGTAATCCCACCCAACACTTAGGGCAATTTTGGACAGTAAGGGCAATTTATCATGGCCAATCCACCTAACCTGCACATCTTTGGACTGTGGGAGGAAACCGGAGCACCCGGAGGAAACCCACGCACACACGGGGAGGATGTGCAGACTCCGCACAGACAGTGACCCAAGCCGGAATCGAACCTGGGACCCTGGAGCTGTGAAGCAATTGTGCTATCCACAATGCTACTGTGCTGCCCTCAAATAAAATAATTTAATAAATGATTTAATAAATGAAATAAAATATTTAATAAAAAATAAGCAAGGTTTAGTTTTAAGTGGATTTAATTTAATGTTTCTGTGCCTGGAAGGGTAAACCCTATAGTTAGATTCATGATGAACAACAGTATTTGTATCTGTGGTGATTGGTTTCAATTCTAACAAAGATTCTATGTGCTTTGAGAGGGCTATGGCTTGAAGGATAAATAAACCAGCACTGGTGCTTTGCAGCTGGGCTTGTAAGGTAGAGAAACTTTTAAATGTTAGTTTCTTTCATTTGCTTGCAGTTGGTGCTAGGTATTTGTTTTTGTAAATTTAGTGTACCCAATTTTTTTTCCAATTAAGGGGCAATTTAGCATGACCAATCTACCGACCCTATCTTTCTTTATATATATTTACCCCCCCCCCACCTTATCCACCTTTCCATGCCCTTTCTCCCCTTTACTTCCCCTTCCCCTTACATCTTTCACAGTTGATCCTCTGATGTCAGTTTCTCTGCTGTTTGACCTTTCACACCTTTTGTTCTCTCTGGGGACTGTCATTCGCACTCTTTCCTCGTGGTTTATGTGGCTATTACCACCCTGTTTCCTTGGGTTTCTGTGGCTATGACTCAACTTTCATTCTCACTCCACAGTATAACTATTTTCCACTTTATCTGTATTATAGCTTTGACAAAGGGTCATCTGGACTCGAAACATTAGCTCTTTTCTCTCCCTATAGATGCTGCCAGACATGCTGAGATTTTCCAGCATTTTCTCTTTGGTTTCAGATTCCAGCATCTGCAGTAATTTGCTTTTAGCCTGCACAACGTTGGGTTGTGGGGGTGACTATACAAACTCCACATGGACAGTAACCCAGGGCTGGGATCGAACCCGGGCCCTCGGCGCTGTGAGCCAGCAGTGCTAACCACTGCGCCACTGCGTCGCCCAGTTGGTGATCGGTATTGAGAGGGAAGATAGCTCTCACAGCTCTGCTAGACACAGTTGGTTCTCGAAGGATAAAGAGGGGAGATCTCTCTCAGTCTTGCTAGAAGAAAAGCCATACCATGGAGTAATGGTTAAGAGAACAGATGCTGGAAATCTAATGTCCAGCTAGTTAAGGAAACTAGAGAAATTAAAAGTAGTTTCCAAGAAGTCTGGAGTTCACAGAACAGAGGAAACTGTGAATCAGAACAGATTACTGTTCAGTAAAGTCACAGAGAGTTGAAAAGGCATTGGATCATGAGAGACCAGAAATATATCTGCAGTAGTGCTAAGGTTTGTGAGAAACTACCACAGTTTGGGAGTATTATTATTATTACATTATTTGAAATAATTGTGGAAATTGGTGGCTGGATCTTGTATCAAAACCGTGAAGGCAAAGGAAACCTGAAGGGTTAGGTGTAAAAGCTGAATGTGAAACCTTGATGGAAGCAGCGGAGGAAAAGCATAATTTAAAAGAAGATTTGGAAGTGTGACTTTTGAAAGCAGAATTTGAATCACTCGTGTGGAAGCTGGAGTTTAGTGTGACAAGGGGGCTCACGGTATAGGAATCATCTGGGGGATTTTTAGGAGAAAACATGTCATGATATGCAGACACACACATAATGATATACAGACAGGCACAGACGAGCAGCTAATGGACACAGAGAACAGGACGTGACCAATAGGCAGCCAGGACACTCAGGGGTGGGACCTGACTATAAAAGACACGAGACACGCACACTCCACCTATTTCCACTGATCAACATCTAGAGAGTCAGTCAGGGGGGTTGTTACAATCTCACACCTCCACCACGTGGCTAAGAGCTAGTCTGGTTCAGACAGAGTAACCACACTTAAGTTAGCAGAGAGTCAAACTCACAGAGAACTGTGCTAACTGTGCTATTAGTTCAATAAACCTGATTGAATTAACTTCAAGGTCTGGAGTATCTTTCTGATCTAAGCTGCATCCAGTTGCAGCCAGTGTTAGACCAGTGTACCTAACACGACATGATACCAGGAGACTACTAATTTAAGGTGGCTTACCTCAGTCCGTTCTGTGACGACCAGTAAATGTATCCCGGCACCATGGAGAAGATTCAGGCTCCTCACCAGGTCAGGACCTCCGGCAATCTCAGTGTCAACTGGCGGATATTCAAGCAAAAGTTTCTGCTGTACATTGAAGCCTCAAACCTCGAGGGTGCATCTGATGCAAGAACGATCGCACTTCTCCTCTCAACAGTGGGTGATCAAGCCATCGAACTCTTCAACTCGTTTAACTTCACTGAAGGCCAGGTGAAGACAAAGTTTCAGACCATGCTGGACAAGTTCGATAGTCACTGTGAAGTGGACACCAATGAAATCTGCGAGCGCTACATATTCAAACAACGTCTTCAAGGTAAAGATGAATCTTTCAATGCCTTCTTAACTAGCCTCCGCCTTCTAGCGCTGACCTGCAACTTTGGTGATATTGCTGACTCTATGATCAGAGACCAAATCATGTTTGGAGTTCACTCTGATCCTCTGAGAGAGCAGCTCTTAAAAATCAAGCAAATGACCCTGCCAGTTGCTATTCAAACATGTACCGTGCATGAGCACGCAAAAAATCGGTACGCCCAATACAAATCGGCTGAAAATGAGAAACGTGCCTCCCACGAGGCACTGAGTGTGCAGGCCATCTCCCGGATGCAGCGCCACAGCATTGAAGACAGCGGCCATATCGCTCATTTTTCCCGGAGCCACATGCATGCGCGATGCGAATGGGATAACGAGGCGGCCGACACCCAAACTGCGCAGGTGGAGACATCTTCCGACCGCACTGCGCATGTGCGACGACGTACACCGCGTCACAACGCCGACGTCATGACGTGCCCGAACTGTTGCAATGCCCACTTAAAGGTTCACTGCCCTGCAAGAGGCAAGCGATGTTTAAACTGCGGGAAGCCTGGACACTATGCAGGTCTGCACCACCAGTCAGAGGCCAGCGCTCCCAATTCCGACAACAGCGTTTCCAGATTTGTGCAACGACGATTACAGGATTCTGATCTTGGAAGTACATCGGATCCAGAGTATGAGTGCTTGGAGTCTGCCTACCGAGTGGGCATCATTACCACACATGAACATGCCACACCTAACTGATCTCACATTCAGTCCATCCTCGCTGTGGATTTGGAGGACGAATGGCGTGCGGTGATGCAGGTCAACCGCTGCCCCATCCAGTTCCAGCTGGACACAGGTGCTTTTGCCAACCTCCTCTCACAGGCAAACTTCAAACGCATCAGGAAGCCCCCCAAGGTCCTTCCAGCAGCCTGCCAGATCCTGAATTATAACGGTAATGCCATTACGGCACTGGGGTCCTGCCATCTACTCGTCTCCAACCAGAGTACCCATGCACGGCTAAGGTTTGAAATTGTCAAGCTGGACAGGGCATCCCTACTGGGGGCGCATGCCTGTAAAATGCTAAACCTGGTGCAGCGGGTTTATTCAACGATATCCTCCAACGTGGATCTTCAAGCTGGCATTGACGACATCCTCGCTTAGTATCCAGATGTGTTTGACGGGATGGGCACTTTGCCATATCGGTACAACATCCTACTGCGACCTGATGCCAAGCACCACACCGGCTCCTGGCTCCACTAAAGGAGCGCCTGAAGGAACAGCTCAAGGAGCTGCAGCAGCAGGGGATCATTTCCAGGGTAACCGAACCGACTGACTGGGTCAGCTCGATGGTGGTGGTTAAAAAACCCTCTGGCGACCTGCGCATCTGCATTGATCCCAAGGATCTCAACCAGAATATAATGCGTGAACACTACCCCATCCTGAAGCGGGAGGTACTCACCAGTGAGATGGCACATGCACGGTTTTTCACAAAGTTAGATGCATCACATGGATTCTGGCAAATCCAGCTGGATGAGTCCAGAAGAAGGCTCTGCACCTTCAACACACCGTTTGGCAGGTACTGCTATAACCGTATGCCGTTCGTCATCGTTTCGGCATCGGAGATATTTCATCGCGTCAAGGAGCAGATGATGGAGGGCATCGAAGGGGTTCGTCTGTACGTGGACGACGTCATCATATGGTCTACGACCCCTGTGGAGCATGTTTCCCATCTCCAGCAGGTATTCCGCCGTGTCCACGCCAATGGCCTGAAGCTGAACAGGGCCAAATGTTGCTTTGGCATGTCGACACTCAAGTTCCTAGGAGACCAGATCTTTCATCAGGGCGTGTGCCCCGACACAAACAAGGTCAAGGCCATCGCAGCCATGAAGGTCCCGGAAGACAAGAAGGCGGTATTGTGCTTCCTGGGCATGGTCAATTTTCTGGGCAAGTTAATCCCAAACATGGCCTCACACACCACGGCCCTACAAAACCTAGTGAAAAAGTCCATGGCCTTCGAGTGGAAGGCGGCCCATCAGGCAGAGTGGTTGGAGCTGAAAGCCAAGCTCACCATTGCACCCGTATTGGCATTTTTCGACCCAGACAGGGAAACGAAGATCTCGACAGATGCAAGCCAGGATGGCATCGGTGCGTTCCTGCTGTAACGCGATGACACTTCATCCTGGGCACTGGTTGCCTACGCATCAAGGGCAATGACGCCCATGGAACAAAGTATTGCACAAATCGAGAAGAAATGCCTGGGCCTTCTCACCGGCATTCTCAAGCTTCATGACTATGTCTACGGCCTGCCGACATTCACAGTTGAGACGGATCACAGGCACCGGGTCCACATTATCCACAAGGACTTTAATGACATGACGCCTCGGTTGCAGCGCATCCTCCTCAAACTCAGAAGGTATGACTTTGACTTGCTCGACACGCCTGGCAAGGACCTCATCATTGCTGACACACTGTCCCGTTCCATCACCGTGCCTAGTGAACCACTGAACGTCATCCAGCAAATTGAGTCACAGGTTGAGTCACAGGTGCAGCTGTGCGCTAACACCCTCCAGGCATCTGATGAGAAGGTGATTCATATCCGTGAGGAGACAGCCAAAGACCCCCTCTTGCAGCGTGTTATGCAACAACTAGGCAATGGCTGGCAAAAAGGGCAGTGCCCTCAATTTTTCAATGTAAAGGACGACCTGACGGTGGTTGATGGTATCCTCCTCAAACTGGACCGGATTGTAAACCACACAGTCTCCAGAGCTTGGTGCTCCCGTCAAATCCATGAGGGCCACCTGGGTGTGGAAAAGTGCAGACGCAGAGCCAGGCAGGCTGTCTACTGGCCTGGGATCAGCCAGGACATCGCAAACATGGTCCTTAACTGTGCGACCTGTCAACGGTTCCAGTCAGCGCAGAGTAAGGAGACACTTCAGCAGCATGAAATCGACCTCTCCGTGGTCCAAGGTTGGCATCGACCTCTTTCATGCAAATTGTCGTGATTACGTGTTAATCATTGATTACTTTTCCAATTACCCTGAAGTCATGAAGCTCTCAGACCTCACATCTCGGACCGTCATCAAGGCCTGTAAGGAGACGTTCTCCAGGCATGGTATCCCACTCACTGTCATGAGTGAAATGGCCCGTGCTTCAGCAACCATGAATGGTCTCAGTTGTATCAGTTCAAACACGTCACTTCCAGCCCACACTATCTGCAGTCAAACGGAAAAGTTGAGAAAGGGGTACCGCAGTGAAGCAGCTCATCTGCAAGGTCGCGGATTCTGCGTCTGACATTCACCTTGCGCTGCTTGCGTACAGGGCGACCCCACTGTCTACTGGCATGTCACCGGCTCAATTCCTGATGAACAGGGACCTGCGAATAACACTTCTAGCCATACATGTGGCCAACCTGGATCACCTCCCGGTGCTGCAGAAGGTGCAGCAACTCTGAGACCGGCAAAAACAGGGCTATGATGCTCATGCCACCGATTTGCCCGTGTTATCCCCGTCAGACACTGTTCGGGTCAAGATCCCTGATGGAGGCTGGTCAACTCCAGCTGTCGTTGTTTGAGAGGCAGCCCCCCGCTCATGTGTTGTGCGTCTGGTTGATTGTTCTGTTGTGCGACAAAACAGACGGGCACTGCGCAAAGTTGTCTGCCCGCAATCATATTCTTCTCCGTTTCCTACTGTTGTTTTGCCACCTCCTGATACCTCGACTCACGAGGCCACCAGTCAGGCTTCAATCCCGCCCATCAAGGCAGTGTTGTCCCCACCACCACCTCTCCGGCGGTCGACCAGGATCAGACGCAAGCCACAGAGACTGGACTTATGAACTTTTGTTCTGTTTGCTATGTTCTGTGTTCTTGCATTAGACAGCTGTTTTCACATGTACATATGTTCACATCCACTGCATGTATATATGTTAATATTGGCCTATTCTTATAAATACGTTCACATATGTCATCCAAACATTAAAAAGGGGGAGATGTCATGATATGCAGACAAACACATAATGATATACAGACAAGCAGCTAATGGACACAGAGAACAGGACATTACCAATAAGCAGGACACTCAGGCTAGAAAAGACACGAGGCACTCACACTCCGCCTCTTTCCACTGATGAACATCTAGAGAGTCAGTCAAGGGTGTTGTTACAATCTCACACCTCCACCATGTGCCTAAGAGCTAGTCTGGTTCAGTCAGACAGAGTAACCACACTTAAATTAGCAGAGAGTCGAACTCACAGAGAACTGTACTATTCGTTCAATAAGCCTGATTGAACTAACTTCAAGGTCTGGAGTGTCTTGCTGATCTAAGCTTCATCCAGTTGCAGCCAGTGTTAGACCAGCGTGCCTAACACGACAACCTACACACACATTTACTTGGGTTCAGACAGGAGTGAGTGTTACCACAGTCATCTTGTGTGCTTAAAAAGGACTTTGTGTGTTCATGAGACCGATGTAATTTAAGATGCACTTTTTAATCCGCGTTAATCTTAAAATCTGTAATCTTAAAATTCCAGTACCAGCCTCCCAAAACAGGTGCCGGAATGTGGTGACTAGGGTTTTTTCACTGTATCTTAATTTGAAGCCTACTTGTGACAATAAGTGATTTTCAAAACTGTGTATAATTGTTAAACTAAGGGGGAATAAAGGAGTATTGTATCATAATCCAATTTTTTCATTTTTGGGGGAAAAAGTTTTATTCAACAGTACATAACCCCCCCACCACTTGACACAACCAGGTCACCAAAATGTAAAACAAACAAGCCCCATCTCTGGTGCAGTGGTTAGCATTGTTGCTTCACAGTGCCAGGGACCCTGGTTCGATTCCAGGCTTGGGTCACTGTCTGTGCAGAGTCTGTGCATTGTCCCCCTGTCTGCGTGGGTTTCCTGAGAGTGCTTCAGTTTCCTCGCACAAGTCCCGGAAGATGTGCTGTTAGGTGAATTGGACATTTTGAATTCTCCCTCAGTGTACCCAAACAGGCACAGTAGTGTGGCAGCTAGGGGCTTTTCACAATAACTTCATTGCAGTGTTTGTGTTTTATAAATTGAGATTACACAATTATTTACTTTTTCCAATTAAGGGGCAATTCAGTGTGACCAATCCACCTTTCTGCACATCTTTGGGTTGTGGGGGTGAGACCCACACATACACGGGGAGAAAGTGCAAACTCCACATGGACAGTGACCCAGTGCCGGGATCGAACCCGGAACCTCAGCGCTGTGAGGCAGCAGTGCTAACCACTGTGCCGCTGTGGTGCCCCACTTCATTGCAGTGTTAATGTAAGCCTACTTGTGACACTAATAAAGATTATTATCATCTGCCCCTCTAAGAGCAAATCTCACCTCCAAATACAAGAAATCCATTAGGTCCCCCAGCCACACCGGCACTACATGGAAAAGCTGACCTCCACTCCAACAGAGCCCGCCTACGAGCAATCAACGTCTGCCCCCTCTGCCGTCAGCAGCTCCTTCAGGTCTGACACCCCAAATATGGCCTCCAAAAGATCCAGCTCCAATTCCACATACAGAACCTCAGACATGGTGCTGAAAAATGACACCCAATATTTCTCCAACTTTGGACAAGACCAGAACATACGGACATGCTTGGCCAGGCCCCTCCCGCACCGCTCGCAACTATCCTCCACCCTCTCAAACCACCTGCTCATCCTGCCCTTCATTAAGTGCGCCCTAAACACTTTTATTTGCATCAACCCCAGCTTCGCGCACAAGGTTGAAGCATTGACCTTCGCAACAGTTTGCATTACAATCCATCATCCTGCCTCATCCTCAACTCTTCCTCCCACTTGGCCGTAATGCCCTTCCTGGACTCCTTGTCCTCTTTCATAATCCTGCTGTAGATCGCTGAAACGACCCCACTCTCCAGCTCCCCCTACGACAGCACTTCCTTCAGTAACTAGGATGATGGTGCCACCGGAAAGCTTGGTAAAGCCTTTCTTGCGAAATTCCGCACCTGTACATGCCTGAAGCACTCCTCATGCTGGAGCCCATACTTCATCCCAAACTCCTCCAAACTTACGAATCTCCCCTCCAGAAACAGATCCTTTGAGCGTGATTCTCCAGCCTTGTTATGCTCTCGTTAATCGAAACGAGGTTGCTGAATAGCGGGAGAGGCCAAAAATGAGACCCGTGCCAAGCGCCAAACAGTTTGCGTTGTAAC
Source organism: Scyliorhinus canicula (assembly GCF_902713615.1). Lineage (NCBI taxonomy): Eukaryota > Metazoa > Chordata > Chondrichthyes > Carcharhiniformes > Scyliorhinidae > Scyliorhinus > Scyliorhinus canicula. Next base: position 197,025,705 of record NC_052146.1, on the reverse strand, counting down.
CAACCCAGTCCCATAGGCAAAATCGGGATCTTGCTGGAGCGAGGCAAGAAACCAATTATCACCACTTAAATCACATTTCCATACAATTAACGGGAGCCACCCCATATCCAATGGCCTCCTGTCATTCAGCGGCCTCCCCAGCAAGTGGTCACGCTTATTATATTACTATTTCTGATAGTAATGTTGTATTGCTTTGTGCAACATGTGTTACTGACTTGCTTCTTCCAGGATGATCTTTAACTTGATAGTGATTAACACTCGTAGTCTTCCAATTAGAGCGAATACTTTATTGAGTAACGTTGACTAACTAACTGTGAGTTCGTTCTCTCTCCAATGCTTAAACTAGATGTTACATGAACATGATTGATTAAGAAATACTTATCTACATTTGTGCTGAGCTGTCCTTGTATGCTTGTGGTCACTAGACCCTGTTCCTGTGAAGAGACTGATCTTGGCTTCAGTCTGTCTATTTATATATCTCTAGTGCTGCCCTCTGGTGATTACTTAGTTGTAGTGTCTTTACATTAACCCTTTGAATATATACAGATATGCAGATCACTACAACGCTGGTACCGATTAGTACGTCTTTTTAAAAACGTGGATATGGCGGAAGGGCTTCTGTGGGGAGCCGTGGAGGTGAGTAGCCATTTTTGGTCATGGCCAAAGAGCCCAGCGGTGCTGGGCTTGCTGCCCCAATGCTTGGTGGGGTTTGTGGACACTCGGCTGGTGGTGGGGGACCCTCTGCAAGGGTGGGCCGCCATGGGAGGTTGGGGGAAAGGTACTGGAGGGGCAGCCGGGAGGCAACCATTCGCGGCACCACCATGCCAACCCCTGGATCATGTGTTCCGGGGGAAACTCTTGTCTCTGGCTGGCTGCCCCACAGAACACCCATAACCCCACTGACTGTTGAGGCCTCTGGCCGTGCAGCTGAAGGCTATTGCTAATAGGGATTTGGCAATCATGGTTAAGTAAGCACTGCACACATCCCAAGTGGATCCCCATGGGTGGGCGGGTCATGTAGAATGTGAGAGTCATTGCCTAGCATCCCAACCAGGCCCCGATGCCTGAATATCATGCCTAAACATTGCAGGAGGCAATACCACACATGCAGCAGCCAATATCCGAAAAACCAGGGAATGGGTGGGTGAGCACCTGGTCCAGTTGAGGTTGTGAACGGGTGTCCGGGGTACAGGATCTGGGGTCCGGTGAGGAGGTCCTGCTGCGGCCGGGTGTGCCTAGGCAAGCATTACAGATGGGGGATGGGGGGAGGGGTGGATCAATGGGGAATGGCGAGTCCTGGGGTGCGAGCCACCGCTGTTTGTCAGTCTAACGCTCTCATAATTCCTTACAGATATTGAATGCCATGACTGGGATGTTGGATGCAGAGGTGGCCTTCGTGGTGCGCTAGGTGATGCAGACAAACTGCAGAGACGGCAGCAGCCGTAGCAACATCTGCAGATGCTCGAGGCAGCAGCCCATGTGCCGGACATAACCCCACACCCTGAGGACCTGGCTTCCCATCAGGCCAGGGAGGCACCCAGAGGGAGAGTCCCAAGATGGCCAAAGATGAACAGGCGTCATTGGTCTTTTGAACATATGACAGACAACACATGCCGCAGGAGGCTCCACCTTAACAAGGAGATGGTACGGCACCTGTGCTATGTCCTCGTGGACTTGCACCACGAGGAGGAGTAGGACACCTGCTCCCGGTGCCCGCCAAAATCACTGCAGCCATGAACATTTAAGTCTCAGGATAATTCCAGAGCTCGAGCGAGAACCTGGGTGGTATCTCCCAGGCCCCAGCCCACAGGTGCATTCAACAGGTCACGGATGCCCTTTATTCCCAGTGGAAGACTACACCATCTTTGACATGGGCCAAGCTCAGCAAGATGCCCGGGCAGCAGGCAGGTTTCTCCGCCGTCACCGGGACGCCCCAGGTCCAGGGGTCATAGATGCCACGCATGTTGCTCTGCGCTCACCGGGCCATTTGGGGGTGCACTATGTTAATTGAAAGGGGGTCCACTCCCTGAATATATAGCTTGTGTGCGACCACCATATGACGATAATGCACAAGTGTGCCAGCTTCCTGGGAATGTCCACGATAGCTCCATCCTGGGGCAGTCGGTTATCCTTTCTCTCTTTGAGGAGAAACCCAGGATGGGCGGCTGGCTCTTGGGGGCCTGGCTAATGACAGCAGTATGAAGGGTGGAGACCGAAGCGAAGACCCGATATAGAAGGCCCATGTGGCCTCCCGGGCTGTGATTGAGCCGTGCATCCAGTACACCGCCTGGAGGGTCGCCTATATTGTTGTGGTCTACTGTGCCCTCCACAACGTCACACAGCAGCGGGGAGATGGGTTGGAGGTTGGTGGTGGGGAATATGTGGCCACCTTCAAGGAGGATGATGAGGCGTCGGACCAGCAGGGGCTGGAGGTCGAGGCTGGGGAGGAACCTGAGGCCAGCCGGAGGCTGAAGGACAGGCGACAGCGGCGAGGATCCGGCAAGCTTGGAGGGCCAGGGAGGCCCTTATACTTTCCCTGTTCATTTTGGCCTAAACCGTCATCGCCCACCCCACTCCCATTTCCCACCCACCCAGGGTCTGTGTAACATCATTCCAGGGTGCAGCGACTGTGTCAGCACCATCAGCGGGTCACTGTTGAGGACAGGAGGATTCTGATAACCCGCAGAGAGCTGAGTGCTGGAGCTCCTCAATCTATGCCATAGTCTGACCCCTGCCTGTCTGCTGAGTGCTTGCTCACACACATCACCTGCACGTAAGGATACATTGTGGAAGAAAGTGACAGAGGCAATCCTATTGGTTCTGTGCAAGGGTGTTTAATGTTCTATATAGGTCCCAACTCTCCTGATGGAGGCAGCCCCCCCCTCGTTACCTCCACCCTCACCCCCCTACCGATTTCCGCGCCCCCCCCCCCCCCCCCCCCCCCCCACCTCCTCCCTCCCCTGGTGCCCTGTAGAAGCCAGCTATTTTTTATAGGTAAAAGATAGCTATTTAACATTAAGCCCCTTGTCTATTAAATACCATTTTAAAACTCACTCATAACCTCAGGTCATTACAAAACACACATTCAGCATTTCAGAACATAGCTGCAAACAGAACACAGAACAGCAGAAGTCCTATGCAGCTAACAAATACAATTCCAAGATAAAGTAATCCAAGGACAAGGCAAGCTCCATGGCAACAGCATAGACACCATTGTCCTAACAAGCAAGTTTATGCGATAAGGAAGCTGAATCGCATTCCATACAAGAATGCATTTTAGGTTGATGATGCCTATTAATTAAAGACGGCTGAGCGTCGAATCAAACTTATTTGATTCTAACCCAAACCCATTAGGATTACATCGGGGTATAGCTAGATGGCTAAAGTCTGATATGATTTAGTATAATCGTGATAGATCGTACGGTCATTTTTTACTTCATGAATCATCTATACTTTGAGTTAACTTACTCGCTGTCTTTCATATTTCATTTTCTGATTTTGACTTTTTGAAATTATTGCAAGCTGTTTGCCGTAAGCAAGAAAATCATTTCTGAATTACTTGAAAGTTGAATTGTCTACAAGATTGCTTCTATTGAGTCCTTTGTTAGCTGGACTTATTGGAATATATGACTTTAAATGATTCACAATTGTAATCAATAGAGGCAAATAAAACAGATTCTTATTTGCACCTGAGAAGTTTTAACTCAAATTTCTACTGAGTTTTAGTGATCGCAAAGTGCCGCTAAATCCGCATGGTAGATCTCACATGCCCTCATTGATCCTCGATGTGCTTTGCCTTCCTAGCGCTACCACCACGTCTAAGTGTCTCCCCAGGATGCACATCAGAGGTGGAGGCAGCCAGCTGCTTAACTCGTTCTGCGGCCTTCGATGCCCCTGGCGGGCATCCTCTAGATCGCTGGGGCCAGAGGGCTCCAGCTCATGTGCCAGTGGTGCTCAACAGATTGTGCCCCAGAGACTGTCCACTAACATTTTCCAAGTGCTGCTGAGACGCGGCCTTACCGAAGGATTGGAACTTGGGGGAGCTAGTGCCCTCCGTCACCAATCCATGGGACGGGCCCGGTTGGTGCCCTTAGAGCCCTGGGGTTCACCTTGGGATGGCGGGGCAGCTGGTTCGAGCCCACATGTGACGTCCACCTATATGCTGCAACCGGAAGTCCCAATTTTTTCATGTTTAATAATTTTTTTTTCCTTGTCTTTAAAACTAATTAGTGGCCCTGTGACTCCACGTTTTCTAAATAAAAAGTAAAAGTGAGCCAGAGTTCCATTCTGGGGTCTTCCCATCCAGTTATAATACCGACTGTAATCGTAACAATGCTATGGAGTGCAGCTTATGGAGTGAAATAAACTAATAATTTCACAAAGGGCATCCCAAAGTAATGGTCCTGCAATATCAGGCCCAGTATACTACTAGAAGTTGACTTAAGATCACATGATCCTGCATTCCTAATTACGTATCAGAAGTTATGGTATACAGTGGAACTGTTATTTATGTCTACAATTTGGCATGAACATGGTTTTAGGTTAGTTGGTGGTAGCTCAGCTTGTGCATTCAACCAGATTGTTTCTAAAGGGACACTGATTATATAACTCTGAACTTCCAAGGAAGATAGAGCCTACAACAATCTAGCTGCGATGACTTTTGTGACTATTTCACTGAGCCGTGCTCATAGTGGCTGGTGTGATATAACAGAAGTATAAGAAAGTATTTCAGAATGTTATACAACAAAAGCTTCTCAAAATATTATTCTATTCCTGTCATATTTCTCAAATGCTTACATGACCGAGACAATATCAAGTTAGTTACGATGAACATGCCAATAAAACACATCTTCATATTTCCTGCTATTGTCAATGCTGTGCTATAATCAATTGACAGGAAACAATGCAAGAATTTGTTCATATTGAAAACAGAGCCTTTCACCATTTGGCTGTGTGCACTTTTTTGTTGAAACTTTGAATTAGGCTATATTCTCTTCAGTCTCTGGTTCAACTCAAAAATACTTTTGGCTCAAATTCTTTGGGTAGCACAGTGGTTAGCACAGTTGCTTCACAGCTCCAGGGTCCCAGGTTCGATTCCCGGCTTGGGTCAATGTCTGTGCAGTCTGCACGTTCTCCCCGTGTCTGCGTGGGTTTCCTCCTAGTGCTCCGGTTTCCTCCCACAGTCCAAAGATGTGCAGGTTAGGTGGATTGGCCATGATAAATTGCCCTTAGTGTCCAAAAGGGTTAGGTGGGGTTACTGAGTTACGGGGATAGGGTGGAGGCGTGGGCTTAAGTAGGGTGCTCTTTCCAAGAGCCGGTGCAGACTCGATGGGCCGAATGGCCTCCTTCTGCACTGTAAATTCTATGATAAAACATTCTGTATCAAGTATCGAAAAAGATCTCTGGGCGGGATTCTCTGTTTCAGAAACTAAGTTCTCCAACCAGCATAGAATCGGGACTGTGTTTCAGTAGGGCTAGGAGTGTTGAGAAGTGGTATTCTTACATCTTTACTTTGCAGAATTATGCATAGCGGCAAACACATTAGTTTTTCTGCACTTACTGGCCTTGGATCGCCATTTTGACCTGGCTCCCTGATCCCAGCAGCCAGAGACAGCACCCCCCTCACAATGCAAATGTTGCCCCTCCCTCTCCAACTAACAAGGGGAGTACTGCCGACCCCTCATCAAGGAGGGGCATCCTCCCTTCCACCACAGAAATAATGGCGCCCCAGTGCACACCACACACAAAAGAGTGTCCCAAATCTCCGTGTCTAGGACGGAGAATCCTGCCCGTGCTTTGGGTAACACTATAAATTCTAACTTTTGCTGCATTTCACAAAGGGGCTTCTTTCTAACATATTCAAATCTACTACTTTCACAAAGAAACATTCAATGGGTTGAATAGTTCATTCACAGATTGTAGGATATGAGGTGCAGGTAGAATGCTGAGCTTTACCTATTAGTCACTGTGTCATCATCAACCAGGTTAAGATCATATTGGTTCCAAAAGGTAGGCATAAATAGCAACTCTGCTGTAATTGTGATGTTGTTAAGGACACTGGAGTATGTGAACTTGAGAATGTGCATTATCTAAATAACTAGAGGGTAAAGGAATACGGTAAGAGTCGTTTCAATATTTATTGACTACAACTCCGCCTTCAACACCATAATTATTATTTTTTAAATCCCAGCCAAGCTCATATCGAAGCTCCAAAACCTAGCACTTGGCTCCTCCCTCTGCAACAGGATCCACGACTTCCTGACCCACAGACCACAATCAGTAAGAATAAACAACAACACCTCCTCCACGATAGACCTCAATACCAGGGCCCTTCAAGGCTGCATACTTAGCTCCCTACTATACTCCCTATACAGACTCAACTTCCTGGCAAGATTTGACTCCAATTCCATCTACACGTTTGCTCACGACTTAACCATAGCGGGTTGGATCTTGAACAACGATGAATCAGAATACGGGAGGGAGATAGAGCACCTAGTGGAGTGGTGTAAAGACAACAATCTCTCCCACAATGTCAGCAAAACTAAAGAGCTGGTCATTGACTCCAGAAAGAAAAGCACTGTACACCCCTGTCTGTATCAATGGGGCCGAGGTGGAGATGGTCAACAGCTTCAAATTCCTGGATGTGCACGTCACCAAAAATCTGTTCTGGTGAAAATGAAATGAAATGAATGAAATGAAAATCACTTATTGTCACAAGTAGGCTTCAAATGAAGTTACTGTAAAAAGCCCCTAGTCGCCACATTCCGGCGCCGGTTCGGGGAGGCTGGTACAGGAATTGAACCCGCGCTGCTGGCCTTGTTCTGCTTTTACAAGCCAGCTGTTTAATCCACTGTGCTGTCCACCCACGTTGGCGCGACAACCAAGAAAGTACAACAGAACTTATACTGTCTCAGGAAACTAAGGAAATTCGGGATGTCCACATTTACTCTTACCAACGTTTACAGGTGCACCATAGAAACCATCCTATCTGGCTGCATCACAGCCTGGTATGGTAACTGCTCGGCCCAATACCGGAAGAAACTACAGAGAGTCATGAACACCGCCCAGTCCATTACACCAGTGTTTTTCAAACTGTACACCCCTGTCTGTCAAACAGGCACTGTACACCCCTGTCTGTATCAATGGGGCCGAGGTGGAGATGGTCAACAGCTTCAAATTCCTAGATGTGCACGTCACCAAAAATCTGTTCTGGTGAAAATGAAATGAAATGAATGAAATGAAAATCACTTATTGTCACAAGTAGGCTTCAAATGAAGTTACTGTAAAAAGCCCCTAGTCGCCACATTCCGGCGCCTGTTCGGGGAGGCTGGTACAGGAATTGAACCCGCGCTGCTGGCCTTGTTCTGCTTTTACAAGCCAGCTGTTTAATCCACTGTGCTGTCCACCCACGTTGGCGCGACAACCAAGAAAGTACAACAGAACTTATACTGTCTCAGGAAACTAAGGAAATTCGGGATGTCCACATTTACTCTTACCAACGTTTACAGATGCACCATAGAAACCATCCTATCTGGCTGCATCACAGCCTGGTATGGTAACTGCTCGGCCCAATACCGGAAGAAACTACAGAGAGTCATGAACACCGCCCAGTCCATTACACCAGTGTTTTTCAAACCTTTTTTCCGGGGACCCATTTTTACCAACTGGCCAATCTTCAGGGCCCACTCCGGCCGACCTTGGTGACCCACACCGGCCGATATTCGCGACCCACCATTTTCAGTTACCTTTAATGCGAGTGGTGAGCCTGCTTGGTCCTCACGATCGCACTCCTATCAGGTTCACAGGAGGAGAGAGCTATGTGCATATTGGGTGCAGGAATTAGTCAGTTCCTTTATGCCTTCTTCATCTTTGTGAGGACGGAAAATCTAACCTCGCACATTTAGGTCATTGTGAAGGACAAAAGCAACAAAATGCTTGTTTTACTCAGCTCTGGATACTCCTCAGAGATACTACTCCAGAATGCTGACAGATTCATTGACTTGTGCCGTGTTTTTAATGTGCTATCAGAGCTGAGGTGCAGAAGTTCAGTCAGCTTCATTTGGAGACAGGCTTGCCAGTCCATTTACAATTTCCTTACTAATGCTGTTTTCTTCGATTTGTCGTAGCAGTTTGGGGAACATGTAGTAATTTTGGCTTTGACTCGCAATTGCCAAACTTTCAATGAGTTTTGGAAAGCTGCAATTTCTTCACAGTGCCGAAAGCAATCATCGCCCTTCCCTTGCAATTTGAGGTTCAGTTCATTTAGAATTGAAAAGATGACTGCAAGGTAAGACATAGTTATTATCTAAGTTTCATCAGAAAATGAATCAACCAGAGAGGACAATTTCTCGAGGAGAAAGCGTGGAGTTCGTACTTCAGTTCCTAAACTCTGAGTAGCTCCCCTGTTGACTGATTATTACAGTAACTCTTCAAATGGATGAAGTCCACCGTCATAGGGATTGACTGGTCACTGTTTCGATTCAATGCTTCAAGGGCAGTACGGTAGCACAGTGGTTCGCACAGTTGCTTCACAGCTTCAGGATCCCAGGTTCGATTCCCTGCTTTGGCCACTGTCTGTGTGGAGTCTGCACGTTCACCCTGTGTCTGCGTGTGTTTCTTCCGGGTGCTCCGGTTTTCTCCCACAGTCCAAAGATATGCGGGTTAGGTGGATTGGCCATGCTAAATTGCCCTTAGTGTCCAAAAAGGTTAAGTGAGATTACTGGGTTACAGGGATAGGGTGGAGATGTGGGCCTGAGTAGGGTTCTCTTTCCAAGGGCCAGTGCAGACTAGATGGCCTTCTGCACTGTAGATTCTATAATTAATATAGTCTAAAAGGTCAGCAAAAAAACTTACAGCTACCCTTCAGTACACAGAAGACGACGGTGTGATGATTTCTCATGGCTTTCATTATGTCCCTTGCCAAACGTTCAGTTCTGTTCATGATTAAACCATGAGGAATATATACTCTCTCCAGATTGTTTGAGTTTAGGGATGCAAAACAGATCGAGGTCATCGGTAGTCACCACGCAGTCAGCCGCCGGCATGCCGCGATCGCACCATGACCCCAGGTTCAGGTCCCAACATTCCCGGGCCGCTTGCGCACTGATGAGTGATGCCTGCATTTTTTTTAGCGGACCGCAGCCGCCATTTGTAAAGCTGCTCGCAGCCAGCATTGTTAAAAGCTGGTTGCTGCGGCTGTTGGGTGTGAATTCCCGCGATCAGGAACCCCGCGATGGACGGCTCCGTGACCCTCCTGTCACCCGCCTGCGACCCACCTGCGGGTCGCGACCCCCACTTTGAAAATGCCTGCATTACACGTACCCACCTCCTATCCATTGACTCTGTCTACACCTCCCGCTGCCTTGGGAAAACGGACAGCATAATCAAAGACCCCTCTCTCCCAGCTTAGTCATTCTTCCAACTTCTTCCATCGGGCAGGAGATACAAAAGTCTGAGAACACGCACTAACAGATTCATAAACAGCTTCTTCCCCCACTGTTACCAGACTCCTAAATGACTTTCTTTTGGACTAATGGACTTATAGACTGATCTGATCTCGTCACACATCTTCACCCGATGCCTGTGTCTATGTATTTACATTGTGTATTTTCTGTTGCCCTATTATGTATTTTCTTTTGATGTACGGAATTATCTGTTTGGACTGCAAGCAGGACAATACTTTTCACTGTACCTCGGTACATGTGACAATAAACCAATCCAAAGTTGTGTGCTGGCATCCCCTGAAATTTTACTCCACTTTAGAGAAGAATGCTGAGGTAGTGAAAGAAAATGCATTTTTAAGATGTGAATTTGTTTGGGTAGTTTATAGCTCATATTCTCTTGACTTTTGATGACTGATACAAACCATTTTTATTCATGTTCCCAAACAACAACATTCACAATTACATACAATTTAATACATATAATCAGCCTCTCATACAATATGAAAAAATATGCCTTATATAACCACACAATATCTATCTCTACCTTACCTGTACAAATCTGAAATCAGGCACTCATCAAAGCGGGAACACAAATTATTAAGGAGACGCTCATGTTGTCCGTACAAGCAAATATAGTTGGACACTGGTAAAGGGTTCAGTGATAGACAGGTGATGGATTCTACCATGTTGTATTGGTTCAAGTGGATTTCAAAGTAATTTCCAGTCTCAGGACTTCCTGTGATTATTTCACGCCCCGAGAAAAATGGAAGAAAATAATTAAATACAACCAACAGAGTGTTAATTGAATTATATATTAGAAATTGATTTCCTGGAAGGCAGGGGGGATTTTGTGACATTAATTATTTTCTTAACCAGTGGGCCAATGCTCCTTTGATCCAAAATGAGCTGGTGTATTGGGGAACTTCTGACAAGATAAAAGAATGTGAACAAGCTCCCAATGTAAAGGGCAGTTTAAAAAAAAGGTTTCTTCATTTGTGCTAATATATGTAAATGCACTTCAGACAGATTTTCAGCAGTAACTGTGTCTAATTGTCATTGAGTTGTTCATGTCCCACTTTTGGCTCCATTAGGAAGAATGTATGGTAAGTAATCAAATTAATGGAGACCAATAATGCTCATCTTTATGAAAGATAAAATGCTGGAAATTAAGCCCTTAATAATGAAATGTGGCTGCTTGGGAAGAGCTATTGCCAGAGTTGAATGGAAAACAGCACTAATTGCTCAAAACAAATCCAAGAATGTCTGGTTATAATAAATAGCAATTTTGAAATGCAGGAGAGGAAAAATGGCAGGTAGGAAGAGTTCTACATTAGAAATAGGTATTGATCTCTGTAGAGTAAGGGTTAACATCAGAAACAGGCATGATGCTGATGTAAAAATGATGTCACATCATATGACTGAGAAATAAATGGGATTGGGAGGACAATAAGCTCCAACTTCGCATAGAGGTCTAAATGAAATGAAAATCGCTTATTGTCACAAGTAGGTTCAAATGAAGTTACTGTGAAAAGCCCCTAGTTGCCACATTCCGGCACCTGTTCGGGGAGGCTGGTGCGGGAAATGCGTAGCTTGCTGTAAATAAAGAGTAATGGTTTTAAGAAGCTACAGACTCAAGCAGCATACTTTGGGGAGAATAGACAATCCCCCAAACCCCTGTCTAGATCCCGAAACATAGTTGCAGTGAGTAAAAGACTTTAAAAATAAGATGCAGAGCTGGCAAGGTAAACGACCCTCAAAGGAAGGACAAAAGAAAAAAATAAGACTCAGCAAGTTTTGGAAAATTGCAGGAGCATCAGATGTAAGCTGAGACACAGACATGGAGACTGGACAGCGGTGAGCACAGACTTGAAGCAGCAAGCAGTAACACAGAGCAGGAACAATTCCAGGGCTCAGAAGAAGCATGAAATCCACACTACAACTCCCTGAAATTCTTCAGAGTACAGGCTTTAAACAGAGACAACTGGAGAAAAAGGTTCACAAGATACAGAACTGCTTCAGGATTTCACAAAAAAGATCAAAAAGACCAGGGGCGGCATTCTCCCCTACCCGGCGTGACGGAGGGTCCCGGAGTAGGGGAGTGGCGCCAACCACTCAGGGGTTTAGTGACCAAAAAGGTTATTAGGGGTTATTGGGTTATGGGGATAGGGTGGAAGTGATGTTTAAGTGGGTTGGTGCAGACTTGACGGGCCGAATGGCCTCCTCCTGCACTGTATGTTCCATGTTCTGTGTTCTTAAGTGGAAGAACCAGAAGCAAAGCAACCAACTTACTTGGGGAAGGTAAATGATTATGAAAACAAACTCAAAGTTCACAGAATTGATACTAGACACAGGAGCAGGGTTTTTTGTTTTGTCAGATGAAGTCAAGTGACTCAAACAGATTACACTGCAAACCTCATCTATCAAATTACAATGTCCTGATGTGACAACTTTAAAATCGAAAAGCCAACACTTGGCAGGGCTGAAGTATAAAGACCGAGAAATCTTCAACCTCTTTATGTCATTCAAAATCAAGACTGCTCTCTTGAGAAAGGTATGCTTAGAACTGAAATTAATCTATAAAGTGGACAATGTTGCTGGCTAGAACTACAGCAGAACATTTTGAAATGAATTTCCAAAATTGTTGATAGGGCTAGTGAAGTTAAAGACTGAGTACCATATCACCATATGAGCTGATGCTAAACCAATTTGCCCCACCCACTCTTAGACAAATTAAAGGGTGAATTGAACAGATGCAGCAGGAGGGGGGTATCTCACCGATAACTATGTCAATAAAATGGTGTTCAGGAATGATATGGTTGTGGTGGTATGATTAGCATAGCTGCCAGCCATTGGTGCAGAACACCGGCTTACCATTGGCCATGGTCGGTCATGTGCCTCTCGACCGGTTGGTTGAGACCAGTCATGTGACGGCTCCCCGATTGGTCGAGAGGCTGAGTATAAATACCCAGTACTCCCGGCGGTCATCCTTATACTGTAATCAACCGCAGGGCTAACATCTAGCTGATTAAAGCCATACTTTTGTCCAGCAAATCGTCTCGCGTTCAATTGATGGTACATCAATGGTCCCAAAGCCAAATGGCTCGATAAGAACCAGTGTAGATTTAACTAAAGTAAACAAATCACTGGAACGCGAGATCCATCCAATGGCCTCAGTGGCTACTGAGCCTTTCCACTTTATTTACCAAATTGGATGCAAACACTGGATTTTGGAATTGTCTCTGGACAAAGAATCCAGATTGCTGGCCACTTTTATAACGCCATTCAGTCATTATGGCTTCAACAGATTGTCCTTTGAAATAGCACCCACTCCAGAAATTTTCCAGAGAACAATGTCTCACACTCTAGAAGGCAGGAACACATACCTATACATGGCTCCATGAGGGAAGAGCATGATTGCAGACCTGAGACATTGAAAAATGTGAGTGTGCCAACTCTATGGATTCTAGGGCACTGGAATCACAGTTGATCCACAGAAACAAAAGTGGCTAGAACATTTACACAACCCAGGAACATCACTGAGCTTCAAAGATTCCTTGAGATGGTCAATCAAGGAGGCAAGTTCCTTTCAAATTTAGCAAAGGCCAATGAACCCTTGAGACAGGGTTAACAGTAGTGCTGGAATATGGAGCAGCAAAATGTCTTTGAAAGACTAAACAATTTTTAATCTCGTCTAAAATCTTGCCACGTTATGACACATAATTACTGACCACATTAGCAACGGGTGCATCATCTGCAGGTCTGGAGGCAGTATTATTTTGAGTGCAGAGAGAGGTGGCAAATTGAGACTATGCCTCCAGGTCACTAATAGAAACAGAACAATGATATACCATAATAGAAAAAGCTTTGGTAGCAACGTGGACATGTAAAATATTTTCAGACTCTGTTAAGTGATTTTGTTTCAAAATCAAAACAGACCATGAGCAACGAGTCACCCTTTTGAACATGAAATAAATTGTGAAGATGCCACCCAGAATCCAGCAGATAAGATTGAGATTGATGAGGTAAGACTCCATCATAGAGTATGTGCAAGGGAAGTATCAAACCAACAACAGGCACACTGTCATGAATACCATCAGAAGAAATCAACAAGTGAATTTACACTTTGTCAAGGCAGTTGAAGTATATCCATACTAATTATTCAGCAATTAGCTACTACTACAGGAAATAAAACAAGTCCAGAAACAAGGCAAAGGATGTCTCCAATCTGAGAATATTGTCTGGAAGGATCTCCAGACTATATCCCCACTAAACTGATACTTCGGCAGTGTTTTGAACAGCACAAGCACCTCACAGTCATAGACAACTTACTAGTCTCAATGAAAGATTTGTCATACCAAGAGCACTTTAACTTGATATTCTTCAAATACTTCGCCAAGGTCATCTGTTGAATACTCACTCTGTTGAATAAATGATTACTAACTGTTTTACTTGTGCCATAAGCAGCCATGAACAAAAACAGAAATCTAGCATCACCACAAATGATCATGAGAGGGTCAAACAGCATGAAGAAGAACAGAGAAACAACCAGGCTCTGAACGTTAATCACAGGCATAAAGCACATGGGTTATCAGTGCTGAAGCCAGGGGAGAGAGTATGGGTCTGAGACCAACAGAGTAAAGGCACAATCATTGAAAAATCTCTAAACCAAGATTGTCCAAAATTGACACAAACCAGGGTGTCATAAGGAGAAATTGCAGCGCCTTAATATTGTAGTGAAAGTGGTCGACTTCAACTTTGCCAATATTAACTGGGGTAGCCATAGTGTAAAAGGTTTAGAGGGAGTGGAATTCTTAAAATGTATCCAGGAGAACTTTTTAAGCCAGTATATAGAAGGACCTACATGAAGGGGACGGTCCTGGACTAAATTTTCGGTAACGTAACTGGGCAAGTGGTTCAAATATCAGTGGGGAAGCTGGATCGGAGAATCGCCGGGGGCCAGCGTCAATCCCGCTCCCGCCGTGACCGAATTCTCCGGGGGCGGGAAACGCGCCGCGCCGGTCGGCGGGCCCCCCACGACGATTCTCCGGCCCACGATGGGCCGAAGTCCCGCCGCTGTCACGTCTCTCCCGCTGGCGTGGATCAAACCACCTACCTTACCGGCGGGAGTAGGCGGCGCGGGCGGGCTCCGGGGTCCTGGGGGGGGCGTGGGGCGATTTGGCCCCGGGGTGTGTCCCCATGGTGGCCTGGCCCGCGATCGGGGCCCACCAATCGGTGGGCAGGCCTGTGCCATAGGGGCACTCTTTTCCTTCAGCCTTCGCCATGGTCTTCACCATGGCGGAGGCGGAAGTGACCCTCTCCCCTGCGTATGCGCGGAGATGACGTCGACGCTCTGGCGCATGCGCGGACTTTCGCCGGCCGGCGAAGTCCCTTTGGCCCCGGCTGGCGTGGCGCCAAAGGCCTTCCACGCCAGCCGGCGGAGCGCCAACCTCTCCGGCGCGGGCCTAGCCACTCAAGATGAGGGCTTGACCCCTAAAGGTGCGGAGACTTCCACACCTTTGGGGTGGCCCAACGTCAGAGTGGTTCACGCCACTCCATCACGCCGGGACCCCCCACCCCGTCGGGTAAGTGAGAATCCCGGCCCAGAACTCCATTAGATTCAAGATTGTTATGGGAAAGGACAAGGATGGGCCTGAGATCAAAGTTCTAAACTGGGAGAAGGTCGATTTTAATAAGATCAGATATGATTTGGCCAGAGTGGATTGGGAGCAGACGCGTTTAGGTAAATCTGTGACAGAACAGGGGGATACAATCAAACAGGAAATAGGGAGAGTACAGGGTCAACATATTCCAATCAAGGAAAAGGGTGGGACCAACAAATCCAGTGAACCCTGGATATTGAGGGATAAGGAGGCATTAGATAAGGAGGAAAGGAAGGTTTACGGCAGATATCGAGGGCTCAAAACAGCAGAAGCTCAAGAGGTGTTAGAATGTGCAAGAAGGAACTCAAAAAGGAAATTAGGAGAGAAAATGGGGGATGTGAAAGGATACTGGCGGGTAAAATAATGGAAAATCCTAAGTTGTTTTACAAGTACATTAAGGGTAAAAGGATAACTAAGAAAAGAGTAGGGTCCATTAAAACCACAGTGGTACTTTGTCTATGGAGCTGGCGGATGTAGGTATGGTTTTAAATGAATACTTTATGCCAGTGTTCACTCGTGAGTGGGACAGTGTGGGTATAGAAATACAGGAGAAGGACTAATAAACTTAAAGAGATTAACATAGACAGAGAGGAGGCGCTGAGTGGTCTGGCAGGCTTAAAGTAGACAAATCTCCAGGGTGAGATTAAATGTATCCCACGTTGCTGAGTGAAGCAAGAGAGGAAATAGCAGGGGCACTAGCAATAATTTTCAATTCCTCTCTGGCCACAGGAGAGGTGCCGGAGGACAGGAGGATAGCCAATGTAGAACCATTATTCAAGAAGGGAGGAAGCAAGAAACTACAGGCCAGTCAGTCTAACCTCAGTAGTGGGGAAACTATTGGAAGCAATTCTGAGAAATAGAATTAATCTGCATTTGGAGAGGTAGGGATTAATCAAAAAGAAGTCAGCATGGTTTTGTTACAAGGAGGTCATGTCTGACCAACTTGATTGAATTTTTTTGAAGAGGTGACCAGGTGTGTAGATGAGGGAAATGCATTTGACATAATCTACTTGGACTTCAGCAAGGCTTTTGATAAGGTCATGAGAGACTGATAGTGAAAATAAGAGTCCATGGGATCCAAGGAATTTGACAAATTGGATCCAAAATTGGCTGAGTGTCAGGAAGCAGCAGGTGATTGTTAAGGGGTTTTTTTTCTGACTGGAAGCCTGCGTCCAGTGGGGTCCCTCAGGGATCAGTGTTGGGGGCCCTTGTTGTTTGTGGTTTAAATAATTTAGATATAAATGTAAGAGGGTTGATCAGTAAGTTTTCAAACAATATGAAAATTGGTGGGGTGGTAAATAGTGAGGAGGATAGCCTCTGATTACAAGGGAATATAGATGGGCTGGTCAGATGGGCTGATCATTGGCAAATGGAATTAAATCCGGATAAGGGTGATGTGATGCACTTCGGCAGGACAAACAAGGCAAGGAAATACATGATAAATGGCAGGACACCGGGAAGCACCAAGGATCAGAGGGATCGTTGTGTGCATGTACACCGGTCCCTTAAGGTAATAGAGCAGGTGGATACAGTAGTTAAGAATGGTATACTTGCCTTAATCAGCTGAGGCAGAGAGTTTAAGAGCAGGGTGGTTAAGCTGGAACTGTATAAAACGTTGGTTAGTCCACAGCTAGAATATTGTGTGCAGTTCTGGAATCCACATTATAGGAAGGATATGATAGCATTGGAAAGAGTGCAGAGGAGATTTACCAGGATGTTGCCTGCACAGGAGAGTTTTAGCTATGAAGAGAGATGGGCAACATGGTGACGCAGTGGATTAGCCCTGCAGCCTCACAGCGCCGAGGTCGCAGGTTCGATCCCGGCTCTGGGTCACTGTCTGTGTGGAGTTTGCACATTCTCCCCGTGTTTGCGTGGATTTTGCCCCCACAACCCAAAGACGTGCAGGCTAGGTGGATTGACCATGCTAAATTGCCCCTTAATTGGAAAAAATGAATTGGGTACTCCAAATTTATTTTATAAAAAGCTATGAAGAGAGATTGGATACACTTGGATTGTTTTCCTTGGAGCAGAGAAGACTGCGAGGGGACATGATTGAGATGTATAAAATTATGAGAGGCATAGATCGAGTAGACAGGAACAAACTGTTCCCTTTGGTGGGTGGGTCAATAACCAGGGGGCATAGATTTAAGGTAAGAAGCAGGAGGTTTAGAGGATATGTGAGGAAAACCTTTTAACCCAGAGGTTAGTGGGAGTCTGGAACTCACTGCCTGAAAGGGTGGTGGAGGCAGAGACCCTCAGAATATTTAAGAAGTATTTGGCTGTGCACTTGCGATCACAGAGCAGACAAGGCTATGGGCCAAGTGCTGGAAAATGGGATTAGAATGGTTAGGTGGCTGCTTTGACTGGCACAGAATCAATGGGATGAAGGATCTTTTCTGTGCTATGTGATTTTATGACTCCATGATTTAATGTCCATGGAGGGAAAGTCAAATGAAACTTGAGCTTACGACAGATCCTGATGAAGAAGAAGAAAGATCTAGTACAAACTCTACAGCCATTTTGGAGAAGAACAACACTCACACCAACAAAAGGAAGAGTATGGACTGTCTTTAACCTCAAAAGGAGATCAAAACAAGATCAGGCAGATTGGTCAAGGCATCTTGGAGACTAACTCTGTGAAGTCGGTAGCACGGTAGCATTGTGGATAGCACAATTGCTTCACAGCTCCTGGGTCCCAGGTTCGATTCCGGCTTGGGTCACTGTCTGTGCGGAGTCTGCACATCCTCCCCATGTGTGCGTGGGTTTCCTCCTAGTGCTCCGGTTTCCTCCCACAGTCCAAAGATGTGCAGGTTAGGTGGATTAGCCATGATAAATTTCCCTTAGTGTCCAAAATTGCCATTAGTGTTGAGTGGGGTTATGGGGATAGGGTGGAGGTGTTGACCTTGGGTGGGGTGCTCTTTCCAAGAGCCCTTCCAGACTCGATGGGCCGAATGGCCTCCTTCTGCACTGTAAATTCTTTTAAAAAAAAGTCTTAGACTTTGGGGGAGACCGAGGAGAATGTAAATATGATAGAGATAAGGACTTTGGGGGGGGGGGGGGGGGGGGGGGTTGGGGTTGATGTAGAATAAAGGATTAGCATCAGAAGCATTCATGATGCTGATGTAATGATAGCATGAGATAACTGAGAATTAAGAGAGATTTTGAAGGAGGAGAAGCTGCAACCTCGTGCAGTGGTCCACATGTGTAAATATTTACTGTAAATAAATAGTGGTTTTACAAAACTACAGACTGGAGCAGCATACTTTGGGATTTTAGACAACCCCAGAACTAGATCCCCAACCACACATCAAAACAATCTCAAAAATCAGGAAAGATGTTTTACTAGAAGTTATTAAAATTAAGAGGACTTGGCCGAGATTGGTGAGATGACCCCAGGATCAGAGTAATAGAAGAGTTCACCATACCAGCAATGAAAAGACAGTGTTCAACTTCCAAAACAAGAGAACACAAAGAAGTTGACACCAGTTGATTTGAGGATTGCAGAACTCATCAGGATTGAAAATGCATCAGATATAATAATGGTCAATGTGGAAGTCACAATTAGATCTATTAAGTTTTAACTCATAGAATGCTATCTCCTCATGCAGCAGCAAGCATGTAATGAAAATAACATATATTAACATAAAAGTTAAATACTAGCATTGCAGGTGTTCATGTAACCAGTATTTGCAACCAATAAGCTGCTTTCATTCTGTCAATGTTACACTAAGGATCCTGCCATATAGTTGTAGCAGATACCCTGGAGTAGAGTTTATGTTTAGAATGCAAGAAGTCAATTGTAGCCATAATATGCTCAAAATTCTGGTGGTTAGATTAGTTTAAATTTCAGATAAAATCAATTTTCATGATCTTGTAAAATCTTCAATAAACTCTTGTAATTGTTTTTTTTATTATCTGCTTTTCAAAACTATTCCTCGATGTGTTTATGAGTGGTAATCTGGCACAGTTGTACTAATACTATTGAAAATGGGCTGATCGCCGGAAAGAAACGTGGTCATTTTAAATAAATTTGCAGACCTCCAGTGTGAATAATGTGCAATTTTAAAATCACCCAAAGATGACTTTGAAAAATTATACTGATCCATTCAATAGTTCAATTAGTATGTGCATTAGCCTGCTTCTTAAAAGCTCAAACATTATTTGCTATGGAAAAGCTTTAAAAATGTGCCTGCATTCAAGAAAATAAGCAATTTGAAGAACCTTCCCGTGGCAGTGCAACCTCACCATTTCAAACTGGAGAGGTGGCCCGTTTTGTGGGAGGAGCCTGGTCGGGCAAATTGACTCTTAAAATATCGTGGAACAATTGTGAGAAATATGAACCCACGTGGTTTGTGATGATACTCATGTAGATTTAAAGTTCCCCGATCTTTTGCGGTGGTTTGGCTAATTCCACTTGAATTATGCTGATAATATCAGAAACGGGCATAAATGAACCCACTGCTTACAAGCTCTCTTGAACTATCTATAGCGACAGCATACAATATAGACTAAATGAACATTTCAGCAAATAGTAGCACAGAGATTCTGGTACCTGTGACTACAATGTGTGATTATATCGTCATCCCATGAGCAATTAGTTGACGAAGGATATTACATAAACGGTGACTGCTAAGACTGAATCTAGGTTGCAGGTAATTTAGACTTCAGCTGTATGTGGAGGAGTAGATAACAGAAAACCATGATGACGTATGTTTGGGGCAGCAAGGTATAAATACAGCGAAGTGCTGTTTCACAATGTATTACAGGTTACAGATTGGATACTTCAACAGCTGATGTCAATGTTACGCTAAGAAACTGTAATGAGCTCCAATTGGCTTTATTGGTTGGCCAATTGGAGTATGAGCTCCCTCAATGATAGCTCATTGAGGGGGCCCATATAAGCACCTGTGTAGGCTTTGTGAGCCAGTCTTTAGTTGACTGGACTGCTAGCAGCACTGTTTGTAGCTGCTCCTGTAATATCGTTATTGTAAATAAATATTGGTGTGGTGACGGAACTCCTGCCTCCCGTGGATTACTACAGAAACAGTATGGTTGCAGCAAAGTGCACCGCACAGGTATTGACAGGAAATATGCTGACTATAGTCGAATCCTCAATAATGCGTGAATATAGCAACAAGAGGCTGAATTCACTCCAGTCTAATTGGATATTCGTTAACTCTAAAGCAGCTATGAGGATTCGGCAGAAAAATTGAAACACTAGAAAGGTTTGTGGCCATAACTAAGAAACGTTAGTCTGGTCATATCTTATCTTCCAAATGCCAAAGCAAGATCCTCAAGAAGATGGGACTTTTGTTGTGCTGGCTCCCTGCCCATATTTTTAATAGCTCACTGCATCCTGAGAAGGTCATAGAATCCCTACAGTGCAGAAGGAGGCCATTCGGCCCATCGAGTCTGCACCAGCCTGTGGAAAGAGCACCCTACTTAAGCCCACACCTCCATCTTATCTCTGTAACCCAGAAACCCCTGGCGGATTCTCCGACCCCGCGTTGGGTCGGAGAATTGCCGGCAGGCTGCGCGAATCGTGCAATGCTGCCCCAATGCCAGCACACGATTTTCCGCAGAGCAGAGAATCGGCACGCTGGCGTGGTTGACGCAGTGCTGGCCGCTCTACACGGCCACCCCACCAATTCTCCGACCCGGATGGGTCGAGCGGCCGTAAGAAAAGAGCCGAGTCCCACCGGCGCCACTCTAACCTGCTCTGGGCCGGCGGGACCTCAGCATGTAAGGGTCAAGTGGCGGCCTTTGGGGGGGAGGGGTGGCCGGACCCGGGTGGGGCTTCCAATGTGGCCTGGCCTGCGATCGGGCTCCACCAATTGGGGGGCTGGCCTCTGTGGCTGGGGGACTCCTTTCCTATGCGCCGTCCCCTGTAGTCCTGCACCATGTTGCATCGGAGTCGGCGCATTGAAGGAGGCCACTGCGCATCCGCGCGTTGGCGCCGGTGCCACTGCGCATGCCCTCGTTGGCGTTGGCGCAACTGCGCATGCGCAGATCCCACAGCGCACAGTTCGTGTCGGGATCTGCAGCTGGAGCAGCGCGAACCACTCCTGCGCCGTGCTGGCCCCCTGGAGGGGCCAGAATTAGTCATGGGAGTGGCCCGTTCACGCCGTCGTAAAACGTGACGGCGTTTGCGATGGGGTGGACACTCTGCTGCGGGATTGGAGAATCCCGCCCTCCACCTAGCATTTTTTTGTAGACTTTTCATGTTTTTCATGTAGACTGGAAGGTGGCTAAAGTAGTTTCTGTTTTTAAAAAGGAGACAGGATAAATTCAGGTATCTACAGGTTGAAATCAGCAATAGGAAATATGTTTGAGGGAAATCATTACGACTGCAATATACGATCACGTCAATGAGGGAAATCTATTAAGGACAGTCAACTTAGCTTCAGAAAAAAGGAGTTCAAATCTTACTAATTTAATTATACTTTTTAAAGAAATCACCAAGATGGTGATTGAGGGAAGCTCAGTCAGCAGTGTCTAGGACTTCCAAAAAGCTTCTGACAAGGTACCGCCTGAGAAGCTTCTGTATAATAATGAAGCCATTGGTAATATTACAATATATTGAGCTGAATTGAGAACTACTTGGACGGTCATAGGCAGAAAGCAGTTAAGATAGAGTTTGATCTGGAGTCCAGTCACTATTATCCTTATTAATAATCTTAGATGTAGATGTTGGGGGCAAGACCTGCAAATTTGTGAGAGTGTCAACAATGCAGACAATGCTCAATTTTCAGGCAGATCTTTATGCGTTGGAGGTTTATTTTGATACAAATTAGTGCTTCAGAACGCCCCTCTCTTTCACTCTCTGTAAACATCAGGGCAATTGTCTCCATTGGATCAGTTCAAATTAAGACCAAGAGAGCATAAGATATAGTAACATAATTAGGCCATTTGGCCCATTGAGTCTGCTCCGCCATTCAATCATGGCTGGTATGTTTCTCATCCCCATTCTCCTGCCTTCTCCCCTTATTAATCAAGAACCAATCTATCTCTGTCTTAAGACACTCAGTGATTTGGCCTCCGCAATCTTCTGCGGCAATGAATTCCACAGATTCACCACCCTCTGGCTGAAGAAATTCCTCATCTCTGTTTTTTTTTTAAATTTAGATTACCCAATTATTTTTTCCAATTAAGGGGCAGTTTAGCGTGGCCAATCCACCTACTCTGCACATTTTTGGGTTGTGGGGGCGAAACCCACGCAGACACGGGGAGAATGTGCAAACTCCACACAGACAGTGACCCAGAGCCGGGATCGAACCTGGGACCTCAGCGCCGTGAGGCGGTTGTGCTAACCACTTGGCCACCGTGCTGCCCCCTCATCTCTGTTTTAAAGGATCATCCCTTTACTCTGAGGCTGTGCCCTCGGGTTCCAGTTTCGCCTACTAATTAAAACATCCTCTCTACATCAATTCTATCTAGGCCTCTCAGTATTCTGTAAGTTTCAATTAGATCCCCCCTCATCCTTCTAAACTTCATCGAGTACAGACCCAGAGTCCTCAACCGCTCCTCTTTTGACAAGGCCTTAATTCTGGGGATCATTCTTGTGAACCTCCTCTGGATCCACTCCCAGACCAGCATGTCTGTCCTTAGCTATAGGGCCAAAACATGCTTACAATATTCCAAATGGGGTCTGACCAGAGCCTCAACAGTACATCCCTTCACCTGTATTCTAGCCCTCTCGAATTAATGCTAACATTGCATTTGCCTTCCTGACTGTCAGCTGAACCTGCATGTTAACCGTAAGAGAATCCTGAGGTAGGACTCCCAAGTCCCTTTGTGCTTCTGATTTCTGAAAAGTCCATCCCTCTATTTTTCCTACCAAAGTGCATAACCTCACACTTTACTGCATTGTATTCCATCGGCCACTTCTTTGCAGCCTCCCTGCTTCCTCAACACTACTTGTCCCTCTACATATTTTTGTATCGTCTGCAAACTTAGCAACAATTCTCTCAGTTCCTTCTTCCAGATCGTTAATTGCCCAGGATTAAACACCGCTACTGATCTCTCCAGTCTTTTCATATATGAAGTTGCAGTCATCGTTAGATGATTCCTTCCTTCATTCTGCTCCATAAAGGAATCACAAAGGTTACAGACATGCATATCTACTCAACTAGGATGTAGTGTAAGGGAGGCATACAGTGAAACTCAGAAAATACAATTACGAATTTTGTAATCATATTGATTTTTAAGTAAATTATATTGTATTTATATATGTTAATCTTTCGACCAATAATTCAACAAAGAAGGAAGAATGTTATTCACTGGTATTCTTAAGGTGGAAGGAACGGTTCATAGCCATGGGTAGAGCAGCTGGAATCATTATCAACTCCTCCAAATTTGGCATAATCATTTGACACTAACTCTGAGTCTCAGTTTCAAAATTCACTGTCAGATTGAAGAAACTGAAACACAGTGCATATGTCTATTCTTGGAAAAATACTAATCTTGACTCCTTGCCTTCATTGCCAGGGTACTCTGTAGTCCTGTTCTTCTTCTGGCAAGGTAAATACCAGCACAATTATTATGAGGTTATCCATTCTGTTGCAAATAGTTTTAGTCCAATGTCATTTTTAATTAAAATCTGGGCTAAATATGACATAGTGCAGATTGCACAAAGCTACAAGAAAATATCTTACAATGATCAGCTACTAACAATTAGCTATTCTGACTTCTGCAGTAAAACTTACATGAATTATCACAGAATATAGAGCACTGAAACAGGCCATTCTGCCCAAATGGTCTATGATGACACTTACATTCCACATAAACCTTCTCATGGCTCACTCTATCAACATATCTTTCTACTCTTTTCTCCCTCATGTGTTTACATGTATCTTTTTTTTTTAGAAATGCAATTCACCTCAACCACTTGTGGTAGTACGTTCCACAACCGTTGGGGAAATAGGTTTCTTCTGAATTATCTATCAGATCTACTGGTAGCTATCACATACTCTCTCCCACCCCTGCCCCTCCACCGCCACCCCCCACACCTACATGCAGCTACACACACACACCTACATAAACACACACACACACAAAAAAGTGATTAGAAAAAATATAGTACGCACTTAAATCTGTCCAAAAGTTCACTGTCACAGTTGTTTCATTTGAGATCAGGCCTTGAAATGTATGATTTTTCTTTTGGTCCACTGAAGAAATAGGTTGGAGGATTACCAAGACAGATTTGCAGTGACTTCCTTCTTGGAGTAGTGGGTCCCTCTGGCTTAATTCTAGTTGAGGTTAGGTGGGGTTTCTGGGTTACAGGGGTGGGGTGGAGGTGTGGATTTAAGTGAGTGCTCTTTCCAAAGGCTGGTGCAGACTCGAGGGACGAATGGCCTCCATCTGCACTAGAAATTCTGTGATTCTATGATTCTATGAGGTTTGATTGAACCCCTTCAAAAAACCTGGTTTTGCTCCTCAAATGGGTAGGTAAAGATCTGCCCGAGTTCCCTGATGGATTGTGGGCAGTGTCCTGTTCTTTTGCTGGTCTGAAACTCTTCTTCTTTCTTTGTTCCTTCCTGTTGCTCCCAAAAATGTGTCTTCTTAAATGTTCTCTATCAGAAACCGGGTTTCTGTCAGGTGATCACAGGCCCGCAGGTGCATGCTCTTTACTGGCAACCTGGTGGTTCCCAGGTTAGCACTGCCAAGGTGCCAGGCTGGCATATTTAACTTGATGAAGATTGGGCTGAGGGTGTCTTGTGCGGGTGTTAGGTGGGTGCGGGGAGGGGACCAGGGACCCCCTCACAGTGAGTACGGCTTGGTTGGATGGGGTGGGGGGGTTTCAGGTTTGCATCAGGGCTCCAGAAATCAGAACTCCATTTTAAAATGGTGTCCTGATCTCTGCTACACTGAGGAGTTCCGGCGAGCGGAGCGCCTCAGTACAGAAAATGTGCAGGTTCGGCTCTGCGTTCTCCACTGAGGCCCCCTATCTAACCCGAGTGCCGTTCAATAGTGTTGTGTTTCTTGGCTCTGCGAACACCAGGAAACATGCGGCTAAACAAGCTCGCTATGGGACTTTGCTCCCATTTAGTTAAATCGCGGCCTTTGTCACAGCTTTGAAAGCCCTCGAGACCTCATGTCACAATCCCTCACCCCCCCCACATGCTGCCCATGTCCCAGCCATGCCAACCCATGCCACCCGAGGACCCCACCCTCCCCCTGAATTCTCAAAACATCCATGCCAACCTATGCCCCTCCATCCATCCCCATAGCACTTTATAGCCCCTGTCACAACTTATTGCCAACCCATGCCCTCCCCACTCACCACCCTTTGCTCATACACCTTCCATGCCAACTCACCCAGTATCCACCATGGGCAAGTCTCAGGACCAATGCTGAGATTAAATAATGTTCTTTGTACTTATTGATGAATTAATTATTTAAAGAAACACACATTTATGAAAAACACACTCACTACATTTTACTTCCTTTAATCCCTAATAAAAGCAAACATTTCTATTCATAGGAATGTTCTGACAAATGGTAAGTAACATTCATGCCACAAAGGTGCCAAAAAATGACCCTCACCAACAAGAGAGAATCCAACCATTGTCCCCTGACATTCAATGGCATTACCAGTGCTGAATCCCCCACTGTCAACATTCTGGGGGGTTGACCAGAAACTGAAATGGACTAGCCATATAAACACTGTGGCTGCAAGAAGAAGTCAGAGGCTAGGAATCGGGTGGCACGGTAGCCAATTAGCACAGTTGCTTCACAGCTCCGGGATCCCAGGTTCGAGTTCCGGCTTGAGTCACTGTCTGTGCACAGTTTGCATGTTCTCCCCGTGTCTGTGTGGGTTTCTTCCGGGTGCTCTGGTTTCCTCCCACAGTCCAAAGATGTGCAGGTTAGGTGGATTGGCCATGATAAATTGCCCTTCATGTCCAAAAAGGTTAGGTGGGTTTATTGGGTTACGGGGATAGGGTGGAGGTGTGGGCTTAGGTAGGATGATGTTTCCAAGGGCTGGTGCAGACTCAATGTGCCGAATGGCTTCCTTCTGCAATGTAAATTCTGTGATTCTATTCAATGAATCCTGTGACTATTAACACACCACCTGACTCCCTAATGCCTGTCCACCACAGCACAAGTCAGGAATGTAATGGAATACTCTCTACTTACCTGGATTAGTGTAGCTCCAACAGCGCTCAAGAAACTCAATACCATCCAGGACAAAGCAGCCTGCTTGTTTGGCACCGCAACCAAAAACATGTACACCCTCCACCGCCAATGCACAGTGGCAGCAGTGCTATGTACAAGATACACTGCAGCAATTCACCAAGATTTTTTTGACAGCATATTCCAAACCCATGATTGCTGCTATGTGGAAACAAGAGCAGCAGATGCAAGGGAGCACCACCACCTGGAAGGTCTCCTCAAAGCAACACAGCAGTCTGACTTAGAAATATATCGTCATTCCTTCACTGTCGCTGGGAAAAACTCAGGGATGCCTTCCCTAACAGCACGGTGGGTATATTTACACCAAATGGACTGCAGTAGTTCAAGAAAGCAGCTCACCACCAACTTCTCAAGAGCAATTAGTGATGGGCAATAAATGTTGGCATAGCCAGCAATGCCTGCATCCCATGAATGAATACATAAAATATATTCAAAGAATATATAAGCACTTGGAGGTGTCAATTGAACTTTGAACTGACAGATTGCAAAATCACCATGTATCACTAACCCCATATTGGTAGCACTCAGGAATTATATCACCACACAATATGAAATAGTAAGCACTGATTTAAAAAAACCTAGTGTTTTTTTAAATATTGAAAATACAGGATATTTAAATCCCATGGCAGTTCCCTTTGACAGTTCACTTTGACAGTTCAAAAATAAATAAATTTAGAGTACCCAATCATTTCTTTTCCAATTCAGGGGCAATTTAGCGTGGTCAATCTTTGAGTTGTGGGGGTGAGACCCATACAGACACGGGGAGAACGTGTAAACTCAGACAGTGACCCGGGGCTAGGTTCAAATCTGGGTCCTCAGCGTGTAGGCAGCAGTGCTAACCACTGCACCACCGTGCCGCCTACTTTGATAGTTCTAATGAGCATGATGATTCCAATGAGTTTATCCACTTTTTATGCACATACATATCTATTTTAACAATCTAAAAGCGCACCTTACCACTCCCAAAGGACACCTTAGCTGTCCAAAATGTTTCCCAAGAACATATTCAAAAGGGTGCCCCATGTCTCCAAATAACTATAACTAGGCTAACTTCAAACGTTCTCCTACCAGAACTAAGGGTACATCGTGTTTTGGCACCCATTAGCCAAAATAAGATCAGGCTGAAGGTTCCGGCACTTAACAAATGCAATTGCCCTGTGAACCGCAATGTAAAGTGGGACCTGATATATGATCTGAGTTGGTCGAACATCGACTGCAACTGAATGCAGTGAGACTCGAATCAGGCTTCCGACACAGGAGATGGTCCAACACTGTTTTCTTGAACTTGCTTGTTGCTGTACATAATCTGCTGTGGGTTGACACTATTAATCTAAACTGATAACCTCAGACTGGCTTGACCAGACTAGCTCTCTGTCACATGGAGAAGGTGCTCATGGCCTTGTGCACTCTAACTATCTCTGTAGCTGTATCCAGTGAGAAGAGGCAGAGTCTTAATGCCTCGTGTGTTTTATAGTGGTAGTGTCCTGTCTGGTGATTGGTTGTTCTGTGTCGTATGTGTTCATTGGTTATCCTGTGTGTCAATCACTGCCTGTCTGCACCTCATTATATCCATGAGTGGATATTATGACATCTCCCCTTTTTGAAATAAATTTTGGAATGTGGCTGTATATATGTGACTATGTACAAGTGGTGAGTGAATGAACATATTTACATGGGAAGGTGTCTATCGTGCAGATACAGAGCAAACTGAACAAAATTTACAGGATTCAAGTCTATAGATTCAGTCGTTGTGGTGGGCGACAAATTCTTATTGATCGCCTCAGAGGTGGAGGGGGGTACGCTGGCACCTGGACAGGCGGGATTGCTGCCAGATCGGTGGCCTTGTGGATAGGCGGGACTGCTGCCAGATCAGTGGCCACGTGGTGCGAGATGTCCTGAGGCGGCATGATGACATGCGGAGACGTGCGGTCAGGTGGTGGGCAGGCAACTTTGCTCAGCGCCCTCCTGTTGCGCCGAAGAATGGAGCCATCAGCCATTTGAACAACGAAAGACCTGGGGAAGCCTGTCTGACGACAACAGCTGGGGCTGACCAGCCTCCCTCAGGCAACTGGACGCGAACAACATCTTCTGGAGCCAACACAGGCAGATCAGTGGCATGAGCATCATACGCGATCTTCTGCTGGTCCCTGGATCGCTGCACTTTCTGCAACACCGTGAGGTAGTCAAGGTCTTGAACATGGATGTCTGGAACAGTCGTCCGCAGGTTGTGGTTCATGGTTCAAATGCGGCGTTCACCTGAAGGTTTCTTGACGCAGACCATGGAGCTGACCCAGTCGACAGAGGGGTTGCCCTGTATGCCAACAGCACCAGGTTAAAATCAGAGGCTGAGTCTGCAGCCTTCCAAAGCAGCCGGTTGACAATATGGACCCCCTTCTCGGCCTTCCCGTTTGATTGTGGGTAATGGGGACTGGATGTGATATGCCTGAAGTGGTAGGATCGTGCAAAGTCGGAACACTCTTGGCTGTAGAAACATGGACCGTTGTCACTCATTACTGTGAGTGGTATCCCATGCCTGGTAAATGTCTCTTTGCAGGCTTTGATGATGGACTTGGACGTGAGGTCCGACAGTTTCACCACTTCCGGGTAGCTGGAGAAGTAGTCGATTAAAAGCACGTAATCACGCCCATTTGCGTCAAAGAGTTCTATCCTCACCTTGGACCACGGAGAGGTCAAGATCTCGTGCTGTTGCAGTGTTTCCCTGGGCTGGGATGGTTGGAATTTCTGGCATGTTGTGCAGTTGAGGACCATGTTGGCAATGTCCTGGCTGATGCCAGGCTAGTAAACTGCCTGCCGATCTCTGCATCAACATTTCTCGACCCCAAGGTGACCCTCATGGATCTTTCTGAGCACCATAGTTTGCACGCTTTGGGGAATGACGATTCTATCCAGTTTCAGAAGGATCCTTTCAACAACCGTTAACTCGTCCTTAATGTTGAAGAACTTTTGCCAGCCATGGGCGAGGTGTTGCATCACACACTGCAGTAGAGGATCTTTGGCAGTTTCTTTGCGTATTTGGATAACTTGTTCATCAGTGGCTGGGAGGTTGCTGGCACACAACTGTACCAGTGCCTCAATGTGGTGAATGAAGTCGCCCTGTTCACACGGCGTGGCGATGGATCGGGAAACGGCATCCGCGTTGATCAGCTCCTTACCCAGTGTATAGATGAGTTCGAAGTTATATCGGCGGAGACAGAGAAGAATTCGCTGCAGCCGAGGTGTCATATCATTTAAATCCTTCTGGATTATGTGGACTAAGGGCCTGTGGTCTGTTTCCACCGTAAACTTGGCAGACCGTATATGTAGTCATGAAACTTGACTATTCCTGTCAGGAGACCCAAGCATTCATTTTCGATCTGGGCATACCGTTGTTTGGTCGGAGTCATGGCCCTGGAGGCGTATGCCACTGGAGCCCAGGAGGAGCAGTCGTCTCTCTGGAGGAGCACCGTACCAATGCCGTCCTGGCTTGCGTCTGTGGATATCCTGGTATCCTTGGTTGGGTCAAAGAATGCCAGTACTGGGGCTGTGGTGAGCTTCGCCTTCAGCTCAAGCCACTCCACTTGATGTGCGGGAATCCACTGGAACACTGTGGACTTTTTTTACGAGGTGCCGGAGGGCTGTGGTGTGGGATGCCATGTTAGGAATGAATTTTCCGAGAAAATTTACCATCCCAAGGAAACGTAGGACCGCCTTTTTGTCTTCTGGGGCCTTCATGGCATTGATTGCCAGTACCTTGTCAGCATCAGGTTGCACACCCTGCTGTGAAATGTGGTCATCCAGAAACTTGATAGCGGATCGACCAAATTAACATTTGGCCCTGTTGAGCTGGAGGCCGTTTTCGTGGATCCTCTGGAAAACCTGTCTGAGGCGAGCGATGTGATCCTCGGGCATCGTGGACCAGATGATCACGTCATCCACATAGACTTGCACCCCCTCGATGCCCTCCATCATTTGCTCCATTATTCGATGAAAGACTTTGGGAGCTGAAATGATGCCTAAAGGCATGCGGTTGTAGCAATACCTGCCGAACGGAGTGTTAAACGTGCACAGCTTCCTACTGGACTCATCTAGCTGTATCTGCCAGAAACCCCATGAGGCGTCCAGCTTGGTGAAAAATTTGGCATGAGCCATCTCACAGGTTAATTCTTCTCGCTTCGGGATCAGATAGTGCTCTTGCATGATGTTGCGATTCAGGTCTTTGGGATCGATGCAAATGCGGAGTTCACCAGAGCGTTTCTTGACGCAGACCATGGAGCTGACCCAGTCTGTTGGTTCCGTGACCGTTGAAATTATGCCCTGGTCTTGGAGTTCTCGTAGCTGCATTTTCAGACAATCCTTGAGAGGAGCCGGCACCCGGCATGGTGCATGGATGATCGGGGTGGCATTCGGCTTGAGTAGTATCTTGTAGCTATATGGGAGCGGCCCATCCCATCAAACACATTGTGGTATTGCGTGAGAATGTCATCTATCTCAGCCTGTAGGTTCACATTGGGCGAGGCAGTCACAGGTGTGGAGGACATGGCATGGACTCGCTGGACCAGATTTAGGAGTTTGCATGCGCGAGCATCGAGCAGGGATGCCTTGTCAGGCCGGATGACCTCTAATCTTAACGTCGCCTTGATGGCCTTGTGAGATACAACGAGCTGGCATGATCCACTGGCAGCTATGGCATTGCCATTGGATTCAAGGAGCTGGCAGGCTGGTGGAAGAATGCTAGGTTGGTTTCGGATGCTGTCGAGGTCTGACTGTGATATGAGATTCGCAGACGCGCCTGTGTCCAATTTGAATCGGATGCGACACTGGTTGACCGTGATGACAGCACACCACTCGTCGTCAGGATCCACACTCAGGATTGAAAGGCGGTTTGCAGGTGCGGTGGAGACCAGCTCTCATGTGGTGATGAGGACCACCCGATACGGAGACTCGAGGCAGTCAACATCGGGGTCTGTTGGGCTTTCGGGATCAGAATCCTGCATGCCTTGTACGCAGCGGACACGTCTGCGCTGCAGCTGGGATCGCTGGCTGTTGCTCGGTGGCTTCAGAGGGCCGCATAATGTCCAGGCTTTCCACACTGTAGACATCGCCGTCCTTTGGTTGGACATTACGCTTTAAATGGGCGGAGCCACAATTTGGATACGTCATGATGCTGACGTCAGTGCGTTCTGTGCGCCGTCGCGCATGCACAGTGCAGTCGGCCGATGTTCGCACATGCGCAGTGGGGTCTTCGGCCTCATCGTCCTCCCAGTCATGGCGCACATGCATGGGGACCCGCGAAACTGCCACTCTCCTCGATGCTCAGGCCTTGCATTTTTGCAATGGCCTGCACCCTTCCTGCCTCATGGGAGGCCAATTTTGCAGTTTCTGCTGCCCTGCTGCGGGAGTAATGATTTCTGGCATGCTCGTGGACAACGCACATTTCGATGGTGATGGAGAGGGTCAACTGTTTGATTTTGAGTAGCTGCACCCGCAGGGAGTCGGACTGGACCCCGAAAACGATCTGATCCTGGATCATGGAATCAGCCGCTGAGTCATAATTACATAACTGCGCTAGGATGCGGATATGGGTCAAGAAGGACTCAAAAGATTCACCCTTACCCTGAAGCCTCTGTTGGAAGATGTACTGTTCAAAGCTCTCATTCACCTCGACTTCGCAGAGGCTGTCGAATTTCAGCAAAACTGTCTTGAACTTCGTCTTTTCTTCACCATCGGCAAATGTGAGCGAGTTAAAGATGTGGATGGCGTGATCCCCCGCAGTCGGCAGGAACAGTGCGATCTTCCTGGTATCCGATGCTGCCTCGAGGTCAGAGGCCTCGATATACAGGAGGAACTTCTGTTTGAAGACCTTCCAGTTGGCGCCGAGGTTGCCGGAGATCCGGAGTTGCGGAGGGGGCTGGATCCTTTTCATGCCGCTGGATGTTTGCTTGCTGGTCGTTGCAGAGTCACTTGAGGTAGGTTCATTAGAGTTAATAGTTCCCTGGTACCATGATGTGTTATCTGAGTTGGTCTAACATCGACTGCAACTGGATGCAGTGAGACTCGAATCAGGCTTCCGACACAGGAGATGGTCCAACACTGTTTTCTTGAACTTGCTTGTTGATGTACATAATCTGCTGTGGGTTGACACTATTAATCTAAACTGATAACCTCAGACTGGCTTGACCAGACTAGCTTTCTGTCACATGGAGAAGGTGCTCATGGCCTTGTGCACTCTAACTATCTCTGTAGTTGTATCCAGTGAGAAGAGGCAGAGTCTTAATACCTCGTGTGTTTTATGGTGGTTGTGTCCTGTCTTGTGATTGTTTGTTCCGTGTCGTGTGTGTTCATTGGTTATCCTGTGTGTCAATCACTGCCTGTCTGCATCTCATTATATCCATGAGTGGATATTATGATAGGACCCACCCCTGTTCACCCCATCCCTCCCCACTGGTGAAAACGAGGGTCTGGGGAATTTTCCTGATGCAGGCCTCCGCAGCTATTTTTGCAAAAATGGAGAGCCTCTCTGTGCAAAACTTCAGGTCATTGTGTCTATTCTCTATTTTGCTTTAAAAGTAGTATCCACTGTCCATAAATCCATGGGCGGGATTCTCCGGTCTCTGATGCCAAAATCATGTTCGCCAATCGGCCAGAGAATCCCCGTTGGTGCCAAAATAGGGGGCGGCGTCACAATTGCGATGCTCCGCATCCTCCAAAATGGCTCGCAGAGTACGCCGCACGCTGTATGGACGGCCTCAGGACATCACCTGAGGCCCTCCCCCGATGCTCCACCCCCGGTGGGCTGAGTTCCCGACAGTGTGGGTCACTCATGTTATTGAGTCCAGGTCCGTTACAAGCGGGGGGGGGGGGCGATCCGCCGGCAGGGGGCGTGGGCTTGGGCGGGGCTGGGGGCACTGGTGGGGGGTGGTCCGGGGGTGGCAAGCCTGGCCATAAGGGGGACACTATTTGGCAGACCGGGTCCGCGCGCGGTCAGCGCCTTGTTGCACGGTGCGGCCTCACGGCCCTTCACCCATCACCACTCTCGCAAGCCATCCCGGCTAGTGTCAGGACCAGCAGCCCATGGTCGCCCCTCTCCGTGTCCTACCTCCTCTCTCTTACTTGTCAGCCACGACGCCGGTTATACGATTTCGTTGGAAATTTGACCCATTGGAGGCGGAGAATCAGGGAGGCCCTGGGAATACTGGGTCAGGCCCATTAATGATATGCCAATGGCATTTACTGTACATGCGTTCTGGAACGCATTGATGCTGGTCGAGTGATGAAGAAGTGCGATTTGGTGTGAAATCAGTGCCTGCTGCGATTTCGTCGTCGGGACCAATTCTCCACCCAATCACGTTTTCCAATTTCAGCATCAGCCGACAGAAAATCCTGCCCTTTGTGTCATCTTCTCTAAATGTTCTGGGTTGTTCTGTTTCTTTGCTTTCAATTTTGAACTTAAATCTTTATTCATCTCATTACTAGCTGGTTTGTTGAATGCAGAGTTAAATTTATGTCAAAAAATATAACAACTTTAATGATAGTGAAACAGACATTGGCACTAGGTGGGCACCGATCGTGGGCAGCGGGCCCGATGCCCGCGCACTATTTCTCCTTCCGCCGTCCCGCAGTATCCATTCGCGGGGTGGCTGAGGGGCATCCCGGCCCGCGCATGCGCGGGTTTCGCGCAAATACGCGATGACGTCATCCGCGCATGCGCGGGTTGGAGTCTTCCAATCCGCGCATGCGCGGCTGACGTCATATGACGCGTCAGCCGGCGCTAACTCCGGCAAGCGGGCTTAACGAAATTCGTTAAGCCCGTGATGCCGGAGCTTACGCCGTCGGGCTGCTAGCCCCAACCGGGGACCAGAATCGGTTCCTGGTGGGGAAGGGGCGCGCTGGCGTCAAACCCGCCCGGGTTTGACGCCAGCCTTACGATTTCTCCCATTTTGGGAGAATCGCGCCCACAACTTTTTACTGTAAAACTTAAACTGCAACAGAAAACAAATGTACAAATGTATTATTTCTGAAGTGTGCTAGACATCGTATTAATTTAGAATTTAGAACAGTACAGCACAGAACAGGCCCTTCGGCCCTCGATGTTGTGCCGAGCAATGATCACCCTACTTAAACCCACGTAACCCGTATACCCGTAACCCAACAATCCCCCCATTAACCTTACACTACGGGCAATTTAGCATGGCCAATCCACCTAACCCGCACATCTTTGGACTGTGGGAGGAAACCGGAGCACCCGGAGGAAACCCACGCACACACAGGGAGGACGTGCAGACTCCACACAGACAGTGACCCAGCCGGGAATTGAACCTGGGACCCTGGAGCTGTGAAGCATTGATGCTAACCACCATGCTACCGTGAGGCCCCTGCAACAGATTATTTGAGCAATTATCACAAAAAGACTTATCATACAGGAAAAGTTCAGATTAGTGTAATTTGGACCACATGAATCAATGCAATTTGCACATTCATATTGAAAATGAATTTGCATTTTTAATCGCTTGTTATACAGTTATTCACTTATCAAACATTTACTAAAGTGGAACTGGCTATTACAAAATGGCAAAATGGGAGTGGAAATACAATGTGAACAGTATCTGAGAATACTAAAGGTGATAAAGCTTATGGCTGTTAGAGATCAGTTTCACATGATCAAGTCGATTAGCATCATTAAAAAATGTTAGATTTCTCTGAGGCAGCAAACAATGTTTGCTGTAAAATGGTGTTAGATATTATTTGATTCTGCATCATAGGCTGTCTTCTTAATAAAGCTCCCAATATAATGGCAATCCATCATTAGATGCAACAAAATACGATTAGAATTTCTGGATGACATTTCATGCTGTTTTTGGCTAAGCTGACTTCCTTACTGGATAATTTTAACCACCAATGTGCCACAAAATATGTTGGCTAGTTAGTGCCAAAAACAGAAGATGTGACCTTAGTAGGATTTCTGTAACCCTACAGAGGATTATGACACAGTACATCCAAAGTAATTCAATGTAATTCACAGAATGTGAAATAAATGTGAGGTTTACATTTTCCCCATTTATAAAATGATACTAGCAGATCTCCCGTAGCCCTGCTTAACCTCCAAGGGAGGGGTTACACTGTTGATTTAAATCTTGCTTGCAACGACACAAACTCACAAAAATAAACATTGGAGTCACCCGGTTTGATTATATCTACTTATATTCCATCACAGCAGTGGTTTCATGGCATTATTTTGAAATACCTCTCAGAAACAAAAAGAAGTGCAGCTTTCTGACCATTTAAAATGCATAGAAATGAAACAGTGCCAAAACTTCATACATAGTTTTTAATCTATCAATATATATTTTTTGGGATCTCCTGTGGCATTTTTCTTTTTGCTGATAGCACGATATTATCTAAGACACGCAAAATAAATTTGTGTAAGAATAGTGGACAAAACTGTGGCAGACGGATTTTAATGCAGGTAAGTATGAGGCTGGTAGTTGGTTAGCTCAGGTGGCTAGGGTGTGGTACAGGGACTGACCCTGTACTGGCTGAAATAATTCTTGGAGCTTGCCTCTTCTCCTTGCTCGACTGTGATGTTGTGGCATATGTGGAGAACAATGATTAGCAACCCATGGACAATAAGGAAGCTACACGAAGAGAGAGACAAGAGTGTGAGGTAACCCAGTAAAGACGAAAAAATGGACAGAGTGGGGTATTATTTAAATAGTGAAAAGTTAGAAACAGTGAAGATCTAAGGAGAATTAGAGGTCCATGTACACAGAACACCATTGCAGAGGATAGGTACGAAAACGTAATCAAAAAGGTTAATGGAATGTTAGCCTTTATAAATAGAGGGTGTGATCAACAGAAAAGTTTCTAAGTGACATTTGTGCCGATTTTGCTGGGAGTTTCCCGATGGCTCTGTCTGCGATTTCCCCACCGCTATCTAACCACACTTAGTCACTTTTTGGGGCCCTGGGTTGTTTCTCACTGTTTATCCCACACTTAGAACCATTTT
Source organism: Scyliorhinus canicula (assembly GCF_902713615.1). Taxonomy (NCBI): domain Eukaryota; kingdom Metazoa; phylum Chordata; class Chondrichthyes; order Carcharhiniformes; family Scyliorhinidae; genus Scyliorhinus; species Scyliorhinus canicula. The sequence continues at coordinate 196,989,406 of NC_052146.1, read as the reverse complement.
CATCACTGGGGAGCAGAGCTCTCTGGCCAGACCGGCTCCTCAGAGATTGGGGTGCCAATTTAAAAGGGTGCCCCGATATCGAAGTGAACTCACAGCCTCCCTCCCACACACAAGGGCATTACTCTCCACCTACCCAAGTGAGGACACCCTGCTATGGGGTCCTTGAGGGCCCTCTTCCCCTCCAGTCCCCCTCACAACCCCTTCCAGGACCCCCTGACCCTTCAACCCCCCCAACCTCCCACAGGCCCCCTATTTACATGCCCTGAAAACCCACACCCCCTACTCTTCATACCCCTCACTCCACCCTCCTTTCATGGGTATGGCCCCCCATAGACCCTGGCAGTGCCACCCGAGCTCCATGACACTGCCACCCTGAGAGTGTTCCTGCTGGCTTTATGGTGCCACCTGGGCACCTTGGCAGTGGCAGGGTGGCAGTGCCAAGGTGTCCCCGTTCAAGTGTGAGAGCCAAGGGGTCCTCCTGCACTATTCCTGACCACCTAGGGGTCTCCAATGACCTGGAAAACCCCCACAGGTGCCGTTCCATCTGAGCGGGCATTTTGCTACAGCTGTACAAAACCCTGGGTAGACCACAAATTGAGTGTGTTGTGGAATTTTGTACACCGCACTTTTCAAAGGATTTCTGTCCTTGGAATGAATGCAGCCCAGATGCACCAGAATGTTATCATGGATCCAGGGGTTAGATTATGAGGAGAAATTACACAAACTAGCCCTATATTCTCTGGAATATGAAAAGCCAAAGGATGATTTGATTGAGAATTTTACAATTTTGAAAGGAATTGATGGGTAGGTAGAGACCTTTCTTTACTGGTGGGAAGTCTCGGACAATGGGACATAATCGTAAATTCAGAACTAGGCCATTCAGGAGGTATGTTAAGAAATACCTTTGCGTGCAAAGGATGATTGAAGTGTGGAACACTCACCAAAAGAAGCAAACACAAGTTCAATTAATATTTTTAAATCCAAAATCAATAGATAGTTGCAAGCTAAGGATTTAAAAGGATATGGAAGCAAGACAAGTGATTGGAATTAAAATACAGTCAGCCATGAGCTTGTTGAATGATGGAACAAGATGGAGGGACTGGATGGCCTACCCCTGTTCTCGCCAATTAATATGGAAAAAGGGAAAGTAATGGAACTAGTGTGTAGCTCTTTCATAGAACTACGTACAGGTGCAATGTGTTGAATGGTTTTTGTGTTGCAAATCTGTGGGGGGATCTTTATGGTCTTTTGTGCCAGTGGGATTTTCAGGTCCTGCTGAAGTCAATGCACTTTTGAACGGCTCGCCACATTTTCTGGCCTCTCCACTGCCATGACAGGACATAAAATTCCACCCTAGGAATCTGTGAGCATTCACTGTGGGGCTATGTATCCAGTTGGATCAAAAAAAATAATTCTTAGATCTTTTCATGTTACATTTCTACATGTTTAAATCTTAGCTGTTGTCTGGCTAGCTGCTTTTTCAGTCAACAGATAAATGTAAATTGATGTCCCATTGTGATACTTAATACTTACATATTCAGGTCGTGACTTCTGCATCTCCAGACAGGTCACTATCCCTGGCTTGGAAATGTGTAGGTAATGGTATTGTCCGGGTAGAACGCATGCTGTATTAAAATAAGGACAAGCAAAAGACACTCATTATAAGTGGAATTCGGGTGGAATTCTAGAGCCCCTCCCGCCGGCAGGGCTTTCCGGTTCCATCGAAGGCAATGGACTTTTGAAAGGTTTGCCACAATTTACAGCCATGCCCCTGCTGCAAAGGGCTGTAAAACTCTGCACAGGTAATAAGACAATTAAAATAGAAGACTTAATATTTAATCATGATGGCTATCATTTGTTAGTAAGTAAGTATCATCAGTAATTCAAACAAATGCGTAATGGTAATGGTTGGATGTGTTTTGTTCCGGCTCTCAATAATATGGCAACCCAGGCATGAGGCTGGGTAGGGGGCATATATTAGCTGAACAGATCCAGGCAATTCCCCAAAGAGCGAGGAAAAATTGGAGAGAAACCTGTCCCAAGATAACATTCAAGCACTTCCCAGCTGCTGTCTCAGCCCAAAACTGCAGAGGCCTGGAGCAAGTCATCCACCTGTCCTCTTGGCTGCAGTTGGTGACCCACAGCGGCTAGAAAATAAAGGCAGAAACTCACCTTTGAATAATAAAACAGTCAAAGACCAATGCTACAGAAAAAGTATGATTTTTAAAAAAAATTGGTTTATGTAACAGAAAATCAGCAATCATTTTTAGAGAGAATTGTTTTTACAATTCTGTTGCTTCTTCCCTGCTGGGTGTTACCAGCAGGATCACAGCTGTCATGGTGCTTCTGTGAATATGTTCCATACTGGAACTGGAGGTAGGCACAGAGCTCGAAAAAAATGCACTTTTGTTTAATTTGCATTGAAGATCTATTTGGAATTTGTTCTTGAATTATAATATATGTAATTAAAAAAACAATTTCAAGTGCTGCAGTCTAGGCAAGAACTGCATATTGCATTTATCTAATTAATGCACACTTCAGTAGAGATGTTGCATTCTGTGTGAAGCAGTTTCTTTTGGAAAAGTGGATTAACTGCAGTATATAAGATGTGTTGGCGAGAATGAAAAGCTGAACAGAGGAACAGGCTTGAAATGCCATCATAAACTAAAAGTTGAGCTTGAGTGGTTTATGCATAAATGATCTGCTCTTAGAAGTAATTAATTATTGTTTCCATAATGAATTGAAATCTTGGTAGTGAAACTCCATCATTCCTAGTAACACATAGTTACAATTTTGTTGTGTCATGTGGAGCATGTAATATTATAAGGGAAGTTCAGTTAACAAGTTACTGATCACCTTGTACCATGTTCGATATTTTATGCAAGCTCCTAAAGTTTTTAAACTGAAATCCATGGGTACCATTTTGCCAAAGCAAATAGTTTGGAATTTGTGTTAAATTAGATTAATTTCAAATACATATTCTATTAACCTGTATTTTATGAAAATTATGTTTTTAACTGACTTATTAAGGTCCTGCAGTAATGACAAACTGTGATATCGCCTTAATAAATATTTACTTCATATTACAAGTAAACGATCCAAAATATACATTTCTTAAGCTGGTTCCCAACCCTCAACCAAAACATAATTAAGACTATTAAGCAGAGTACAGTTTAATATTTATAATAACTCTGCAATGATAGTGCGCACCACATATTGTAAATGGATAGAAGACACTGTTAGTTGCAGGTAATTACTAGGGGGGGGGGTTAAGGGTCTGTTATGTTATAGATACTGGTTTAAGAGTCTCTTTCTATGGAGGTAAATGGAATACATTGCCCTATGTTACACTGCCAGCTTATGATTTGCTCCCTACAGCACACCATAGAGCTCTGTGAATTCTTATTTTAACTGACTGGCCTGTCAATGCCAGATACATTTTTAATGTGAAGAGTGCTGACAAGAAAAATGAACTAAAGCAGAAAGATGTTTCCTAAAAGAGCTCTGTGGTCAATGTGGCATAATCATTTCATTTACAGCAACATTAAAACAATTCAGTTTCCTTTTCAACCTGGGCTCAACTACACTAACTTGAAATTTGAATCACGAGACTCAGCAAATGTGTGTCATGCCAATTTCAATAACCTGGGGTTTAACCTGAATCTCTGAATATGTAAAGACTTAATTACCTGCAAATTCTCGCATTCTAAGCATTGTTTGGCATCTTTGAATTTGTCTATACATATGTTTCTGGAACATACCTCTTCATTCACCTGAGGCAGGAGCAGTGCTCCGAAAGCTGGTGTTTGAAACAAACATGTTGAACTTTAACCTGGTGTTGTCAGACTTCTTACTGTGCTCACCCCAGTCCAAAGCCGGCATCTCCACATTATGGCTATCATCGACACTGCAAACTGCCAGTTCAAAGTGGAGAGGATCTCCAGGAAGATCGCGCATATAGACACTGACATTAAGTTTCTACAAAGATGCAAGCAGACAAGATCCCGAAAGGACTACAGATTACAAACCCACTCAAGTCAACCTACAACACAGACTACGCTGAGAGACTCTGCCATCGCACCTCTCTCACACTCCTCAACCACCTCATACGCCAGCTCTACAGCAGACGACGCAACCTGGAAACCAAGGCAACCAAGCCTCCCCCGTACCACAGTAGAAAACAATACAGGGAAATCTATTGTCAACTTGTCGGACTACACCCTTCAACCAGGCGAAATCGAAGTCTTCAGCAGAGGGCTCAATTTCTGCACCACCACCAAAATGGACCCCATCAGTCTCGTGGCAGACACGGAGGAATTCATCAGGCGAATGAGGCTCCGGGAATCCTTCCACAGGCCCCAAGAGGCCGACAGCGAACCCAAGGAGGCTACCAATGAACCGGAACAGCAGACCGAGAGATCTGCGGTGCGGCAACCAAAGAGGAAAGAGTTGAATTGGACCCCTCCGGAAGGCCGCTGCCCTAGACTCAACATGTATGCTCAAGCTGTCAGGAGTCGCGTCAATGCCAGATTCATCAGTCGCATTCACAAGACAGCCCCGAACATCACCCAAGCACAATGCAACGCCATCCGCGATCTCAAGACCAACCGCAACATCGTCATCAAACCAGCAGACAAAGGAGGGGCCACCGTCATACTGAACAGAACGGACTACTGCAAAGAAGTATACCAACAACTCAACAACCAGGAACTGAACAGACAGTTACCCGCAGATCCGATCAAGGAACACATCCGCCAACTCAACAGACTGATCAAGACCTTGGATACAGACCTTCAGAGCACCCTACGCGCTTTCATCCCACGTACTGGTTTAAGAGCACCCTATCCCTTACCCCCCGCGGGGGCAGCACGGTAGCATGGTGGTTAGCATAAATGCTTCACAGCTCCAGGGTCCCAGGTTCAATTCCCGGCTGGGTCACTGTCTGTGCGGAGTCTGCACGTCCTCCCCGTGTGTGCGTGGGTTTCCTCCGGGTGCTCCGGTTTCCTCCCACAGTCCAAAGATGTGCGGGTTAGGTGGATTGGCCATGCTAAATTGCCCTTAGTGTCAAAGTACGGTTAATGGGGGGGGGGTTACTGGTATAGGGTGGATACGTGGGCTTGAGTAGGGTGATCATTGCTCGGCACAACATCGAGGGCCGAAGGGCCTGTTCTGTGCTGTACTGTTCTATGTTCTATGTACTCCCGCATTGGAGATCTCTACTTCCTCCGAAAAATACACAAGGCCAACACACCAGGCCGTCCGATCGTTTCAGGCAATGGAACTTTGTGTGAGAACCTCTCTGGCTACATTGAGGACATCTTGAAACCCATCGTACAAGGTACGCCCAGCTTCTGTCGCGACACGATGGACTTCCTACAGAAACTCAGCACTCATGGACCAGTTGAACCAGGAACATTCCTCGTCACAATGGACGTCTCGGCACTCTACACCAGCAGCCCCCATTTAAAAAAAAAAAATTTTTATTGAAATTTTTGAAAAATGTATAACAACAAAACAATAATAATAACAATAATAAACACCCCCCGGACCCGTAACAACGCATATAACGAGCCCCCCTCACCACCCCACCCCCCCCAATCCCGATGAACCACAAAATAAATTAAATTAACATAAACAATACCCCCCTGAACCCTCCCCCCCTTCCCCCCCGGGTTGCCGCTGCTGCTGACCTAGTTCCCTATCGTTGAGCCAGAAAGTCGAGGAAAGGCTGCCACCGCCTAAAGAACCCTTGTACCGACCCCCTCAGGGCGAATTTGACCTTCTCCAGCTTAATGAATCCCGCCATGTCATTGATCCAGGTCTCCACGCTTGGGGGTCTCGCATCTTTCCATTGCAACAAGATCCTCCGCCGGGCTACTAGGGACGCAAAGGCCAAAACACCGGCCTCTTTTGCCTCCTGCACTCCCGGCTCCACCCCAACCCCAAATATCGCGAGTCCCCAGCCTGGCTTGAACCTGGACCCTACCACCCTCGACACCGTCCTCACCACCCCCTGCCAGAATTCCCCCAGTGCCGGGCATGCCCAAAACATATGGGCATGGTTCGCTGGGCTCCCCGAACACCTAATGCACCTATCCTCACCCCTAGAAAACCTGCTCATCCTCGTCCCGGACATATGAGCCCTGTGCAGTACCTTGAACTGGATGAGGCTAAGCCTCGCACATGAAGAGGAGGAGTTCACCCTCTCTAGGGCGTTCTCCCATGTCCCCTCCTCAATCTGCTCTCCCAGCTCCACTTCCCACTTAGCCTTCAGCTATTCTACCGATGCCTCCTCCACCTCCTGCATCACCTGGTAGATGTCAGACACCTTCCCATCCCCAACCCACACCCCTGAAAGCACCCTATCCCTTACCCCCCGCGGGGGTAGCAAAGGGAACCCCTCCACGTGCCGCCTAGCAAATGCCTTGACCTGAAGGTACCTGAACATAGTCCCCGGGGGGAGCTCAAACTTCTCCTCCAGCTCACCCAGGTTCGCAAACCTCCCGTCAATGAACAGGTCTCCCAATTTCCTTATGCCCGCCCTGTGCCACCCCAGGAACCCGCCATCAATGTTCCCTGGGACAAACCGGTGGTTCCCCCGCAGCGGGGCCTCCACCGAGCCCTCCACTTCCCCCCTGTGTCGTCTCCACTGCCTCCAAATCTTGAGGGTAGCCGCCACCACAGGGCTCGTAGTGTACCTCGTTGGAGGGAGCGGCAACGGCGCCGTTACCAGTGCCTTCAGGCTCGTGCCTCCGCAGGACGCCATCTCCATCCGTTTCCATGCTGCCCCCTCCCCATCCATTACCCACTTGCGTACCATCGAGACATTAGCCGCCCAATAGTACCCAGAGAGGTTGGGCAGCGCCAGCCCTCCTCTATCCCTGCCCCACTCCAAAAAGACCCTCCTCACCCTCGGAGTCCCATGCGCCCAAACAAATCCCGTGATGCTGCCGTTCACCCTCCTAAAAAAGGCCCTTGGAATAAGAATGGGGAGGCACTGGAACAAAAACAAAAACCTCGGGAGCACCGTCATTTTAACGGACTGTACTCTACCCGCCAACGACAGCGGCAGCATGTCCCACCTTTTGAACTCCTCCTCCATCTGCTCCACCAACCTAGTAAAATAAAGCTTCTGCAAAGTCCCCCAACTCCTAGCCACCTGAACCCCCAGGTACCTAAAACTCCTCACTGCCCTTTTTAGCGGAAGCCTACCAATCCCCTCCTCCTGATCACCCGGGTGTACAACAAACAGCTCGCTCTTGCCCAGGTTCAACTTGTAGCCCGAGAAACTCCCAAACTCAGCCAGAATCTCCATCACCTCCGGCATTCCCCCCACCGGGTCTGCTACATACGGCAACAAGTCATCTGCATAAAGTGACACTCGGTGCTCCTCCCCACCCCGCACCAGACCCCTCCACCTCCCCGACTCCCTTAGCGCCATGGCCAGAGGCTCTATTGCCAACGCAAAAAGCAAGGGGGACAGGGGGCACACCTGCCTCGTCCCACGGTAGACCCTGAAGTACTCGGACCTCCTCCCATTTGTCGCTACACTCGCCATCAGGGCCTCGTACAGCAACCTCACCCATTTAATAAACCCCTCCCCAAACCCGAACCTCTCTAACACCTCCCACACGTACCCCCACTCAACCCTATCAAAGGCCTTCTCCGCATCTAATGCCACCACAATCTCCGCCTCTCCTTCTGCCGCCGGCATCATTATCACATTTAGCAGCCTTCGCACGTTAGTGTTCAGCTGCCTCCCCTTCACAAAACCCGTCTGATCTTCTGATAAGGGGTCCTTATCTCGCTTCAGGATCAGGGAAATCAGCGCCGTGACATCATCGAGGGCAAAACTCGCCCCTCCCATGCCTCGTTAAAGGTCCGAACCAACAGGGGGCCCAACAGGTCCGCATATTTTTTATAAAATTTAAACGGGAACCCATCCGGTCCCGGAGCCTTCCCCGACTGCATGTGGCCAATCCCTCTACCCAGCTCCTCCAACTCGATCGGCGCCCCCAGTCCCTCCACCTGCTCCTCCTGCACCCTTGGAAGTCGCAGCCTGTTCAAAAAGCTCTCCATTCCCCCCCACCACCACCGGCGGCTCCGACCGGTACAGTTCCCTGTAGAAATCCCTGAAGACCCCATTAACCTCTGCCCCCTTCCGCACCACATTCCCACCCCTATCCTTCACTCCACCAATCTCCCTAGCCGCGTCCCGCTTGCGGAGCTGATGCGCCAGCATCCTGCTCGCCTTCTCTCCATATTCGTAGACCGCTCCCTGCGCCTTCCTCCACTGTGTCTCCGCCTTTCTGGTGGTCAGTAAATCAAACTTAGCCTGCAGGCTACGCCGCTCCCCCAACAATCCCTCCTCCGGGGCCTCCGCATACCTCCTATCTACACTCAGCAGCTCCCCCACCAGTCTCTCCCTCTCCCTCCTCTCCCCCCTCACCCTATGGGCTCGGACGGAAATCAGCTCCCCCCTAATCACTGCCTTCAGAGGCTCCCACACCATCCCCACCCGGACCTCCCCAGTATCATTGGCCTCGAGATACCTCTCAATACATCCCCGAACCCTCAAACACACCTCCTCATCAGCCAACAACCCCACGTCCAAACGCCAAAGCGGGCGCTGGTCCCGCACCTCCCCCATCTCCAGATCCACCCAATGCGGAGCATGGTCCGAAATCGCTATAGCCGAATATTCGGCATCCTCCACCCTCGGGACCAGCCCCCTACTCAGGACAAAAAAATCATTACGGGAATGAACCCTGTGAATGTGGGAGAAAAAAAGAGTACTCCCGAGCCCTCGGCCTCCCAAACCTCCAGGGATCCACCCCCCCCCCCCCCCCCCCCCCCCAATCTGGTCCATAAAGCCCTTGGCCGCCGCCGGCCTCCTACCCGTCCTAGAACTAGAACGATCCAGTGGGGGATCCAGCACCGTATTGAAGTCCCCCACCATGATCAGGCCCCCCGTCTCCAGGTCAGGAATGCGGCCCAACATACGCCTCATGAAACCAGCATCATCCCAATTTGGGGCATATACATTTACCAACACCACCCTCTCCCCCTGCAGCTTACCGCTCACCATCACACATCTGCCGCCACTATCAGCCACCACCTCAGACGCCTCAAACGCCACCCTCTTCCCCACCAGGATCGCCACTCCCCGGTTCTTCACGTCGAGCCCTGAATGGAAAACGTGCCCCACCCACCCTTTCCTTAGACGAACCTGGTCCGCCACCTTCAGGTGAGTCTCCTGGAGCATGGCCACGTCCGCCTTCAGCCCCTTCAGATGTGAAAAAACCCGGGCCCGCTTAAACGGCCCATTCAACCCCCCTCACGTTCCACGTGATCAGCCGGATCAGGGGGCACCCCGCCCCCCCCCTCCCCCGCCGAGTAGCCATAGCCCATCGACTGCTCGCCCCTGGCCAGCACCCCCCACTCGGCCCGTTTCCCATGGCGATAGAACCTCACCCCAACCCCCCAGACCCGCACCAGCTCCTCCCTGGCCATTCCAGCAGCAACCCGGTGTCCCCTCCCCCCCAGGCTAGGACCCCTCCTAGCCGCGACACTCCCTCCATAGTACTCCCGTGAGCCAGCTGACTTCTGCTGACCCCGGCAGCTCCCACCCTAACTCCGACCCCTCCCGATATGGGGTCACCCCCACCCTGCAGCAGCTCCTTGGCACCGCTCCAGCGTGGGAAAACGGAACTGATATCCACACCCCTTGCCTCCAGCCCCACCCCCTCGTCCCGCGGCGTGGAAAACCAGAGGAAAGCCCTCGCTTTCACACTGCCCCACCCCACCCCCTCAACGCAGCTCCCAAATAGCAGTCCCAACCCATCCACCAACCCCGTACAAAAAAAACAGATCCCCAACACCCCCCTTAAAACACAAAACCATAACCAACACCATCCGAAAGCAGAAAGAAAAAAACAGAATAACCAGCAACAGCATAAACAGTGATACAAAAACCCCCCACAGTCCCCAATCCCTAGTTCGAGTCCAACTTTTCAGCCTGCACAAAGGCCCACGCCTCCTCCGGGGACTCAAAATAGTGATGCCGGTCCTTGTAGGTGACCCACAAGCACGCAGGCAGCAGCATGCCGAATTTCACCTGCCTGCTGTGGAGCACCGCCTTTGTCCGGTTGAACCTGGCCCTCCGCTTAGCCACCTCCGCACTCCAGTCCTGGTAGATGCGCACTACCGAATTCTCCCACTTGCTGCTCCTCACCTTCTTGGCCCATCACAGCACACACTCCCGGTCACTGAACCGATGGAACCGCAGCAGCACCGCCCGCGGGTGTTCATTCGCCTTAGGCCTCCTGGCCAGTACTCTGTGGGCCCCCTCCAGCTCCAGGGGCAGATGGAAAGATCCTGCCCCCACCAGCGAGTTCAGCATCACGGCCACATAGCCGGCAGGTCCGACCCCTCCAGCCCCTCCGCGAGGCCCAGGATCCGCAAGTTCTTCATCCTCAACCGAAACTCCATCTCCTCAAAACGATCTTGCCACTTTTTGTGGAACGCCTCGTGCATCGCCACCTTCCCCACGAGGGCCGCGACCTCAGCCTCGCGCTCAGAGGCCTGCTGCTGCAACTCAAGGATCTCTGCACCCTGGGTTGTCTGGGTCTCCAGCAGCTTACTTATAATAGCTTTCAAAGAGTCCAGCAACTCCGTAAAGTAGCGCAGAAGGGCCGCCTGCTGCTCCTGCGCCCACAGCCTCCACTCCTCGGGGGCTCCACCGGCCGCCATTCTGTCCACCTTCCCCCGCATTTCCAGGGGAGCGGCTGCCGTTTTTTTCCTCGCCCCACTCGGGTCCGCACCATAAATCCCGGGGGATATTACTCCAGACCCCTTCACACATCGAGAATCGTTGAACCAGCGCCGTTTGTGGCCCTTAAAAGAGCCCACAAGTCCTTCGATAGCGGGAGCTGCCGAACATGCGGTTTAGCTCCGGATTGCAGCCACCGGATGTCCCCTCATCATCCCCCATGACGACGGCATTGCTGCAACAGCCTCAGTACTCAACATCAACAACTGCCAATCTCCAGATGCAATTCTGCAACTCATCTGCTTCATTCTGGATCACAACGTCTTCACCTTCGACAACAAATTCTTCATCCAGACGCACGGAACAGCCATGGGGACCAAATACGCACCTCAATATGCCAACATCTTCATGCACAAGTTTGAACAAGACCTCCTCACCACACAGGACCTTCAACCGACGTTATACACCAGATACACCGATGACATTTTTTTCCTTTGGACCCACGGCGAAGAATCACTGAAACGACTACACAATGACATCAATAAGTTCCATCCCACTATCAGACTCAACATGGACTACTCTCCAAAATCAGTTGCATTCTTGGACACACTTATCTCCATCAAGGACGGTCACCTCAGCACTTCGCTTTACCGCAAGCCCACAGACAACCTCACGATGTTCCACTTCTCCAGCTTCCACCCTAAACACATTAAAGAAACCATCCCCTATGGACAAGCCCTCCGTATACACAGGATCTGCTCAGACGAGGGGGAGTGTAACAGACATCTACAGACGCTGAAAGATGCCCTCGTACGAACGGGACGTGGCGTTCGACTCATCGATCGACAGTTCCAACGCACCACAGCAAAAAACCGCACCGACGTCCTCAGAAGACAAACACGGGACACAACCGACAGAATACCCTTCGTCGTCCAGTACTTTCCCGGAGCGGAGAAACTACGACATCTTCTTTGCAGCCTTCAACATGCCATCAATGAAGATGAACATCTTGCCAAGGTCATCCCCGCACCCCCACTACTTGCCTTCAAACAACCGTGCAACCTCAAACAAACCATTGTTTGCAGCAAACTACCCAGCCTTCAGAACAGCGACCACGACACCACACAACCCTGCCATGGCAATCTGCAAGACGTGCCAGATCATCGACATGGATACCACCATTACACGTGAGAACACCACCCACCAGGTACGCGGTACATACTCGTGTGACTCGGCCAATGTTGTCTACCTCATACGCTGCAGGCAAGGATGTCCCGAAGCGTGGTACATTGGCGAGACCATGCAGACGCTGCGACAACGAATGAACGGACATTGCGCGACAATCACCAGGCAAGAATGTTCCCTTCCAGTCAGGGAACACTTCAGCAGTCAAGGGCATTCGCGCGACAATGCAGAATCGCCGAGCAGAAACTTATAGCCAAGTTCCGCACACATGAGTACGGCCTCAACCAGGACCTGGTATTCATGTTGCATTACATTCATCCCCCACCATCTGGCCTGGGCTTGTGAAATCCTACCAACTGTCCTGGCTTGAGACAATTCACACCTCTTTAACCTGGGGTTACCCCTATCTCTGGATCTGTAAATACTTAATTACCTGCAAATGCTTGCATTCTAAGCATTGTCTGACATCTTTGAATTTGTCTATACATATGTTTCTGGAACATACCTCTTTATTCAACTGAGGAAGGAGCAGTGCTCCGAAAGCTAGTATTTGAAACAGACCTGTTGGACTTTAACCTGGAGTTGTAAGACTTCTTACTGTGCTCACCCCAGTCCAACGTCAGCATCTTCACATCAATTTCAATATGATATCCTATTTAAAGATGATGTGGAGATGCCGGCGTTGGACTGGGGTGAGCACAGTAAGAAGTCTTACAACACCAGGTTAAAGTCCAACAGGTTTGATTCAAACACGAGCTTTCGGAGCCAGCTCCTTCCTCAGGTGAATGGCGAGGTATGTTTCAGAAACATTTATATAGACAAAGTCAGAGATGCTGGACAATGCTTGGAATGCAGGCATTTGCAGGTAATCAAATCATTGCAGATCCAGGGAGAGGGATAATCACAGGTTAAAGAGGTATAAATTGTCTCAAGCCAGAACAGTTGGTAGGATTTTGCAAGTCCAGGCCAGATGGTGGGGGGTGGATGTAATGCGACATGAATCCAAGATCCCTGTTGAGGCCGCACTCGTGCGTGCGGAACTTAGCTATAAGTTTTTGCTCGGCAATTCTGCGTTGTCGCGTGTCCTGAAGACCGCCTTGGAGAACGCTTACCCGGAGATCAGAGGCTGAATGCCTTTGACTGCTGAAGTGTTCCCCGACTGGAAGGGAACATTCCTGCCTGGTGATTGTTGCACGATGCCCATTCATTCGTTGTCGCAGTGTCTGCATGGTCTCGCCAATGTACCACGTTCGGGACATCCTTTCCTACAGCGTAAGAGGTAGACTACATTGGTTGAGTCGCACGAGTATGTGCCACGTACCTGGTGGGTGGTGTTACCAAGTGTAATGGTGGTATCCATGTCAATGATCTGGCATGTATTGCAGAGATTGCCCTGGCAGGGTTGTGTGGTGTTGTGGTCGCTGTTCTGAAGGCTGGGTAATTTGCTGCAAACAATGGTTTGTTTGAGGTTGCGCGGTTGTTTGAAGGCCAGTAGTGGGGGTGTGGGGATGACCTTGGCAAGATGTTCATCTTCATTGATGATGTGTTGAAGGCTGCAAAGAAGATGTCGTAGTTTCTCCGCCCCAGGAAAGTACTGGACGACGAAGGGTACTCTGTCAGTGGTGTCCCGTGTGTGTCTTCTGAGGAGGTCGGTGCGGTTTTTTGCTGTGGCGCGTTGGAACTGTCAATCGATGAGTCGAGCGCCATATCCCGTTCGTACGAGAGCATCTTTCAGCATCTGTAGGTATCTGTTACGCTCCTCCTCGTCTGAGCAGATCCTGTGTATACGGAGGGCTTGTCCATAGGGGATGGCTTCTTTAATGTGTTTCGGGTGAAAGCTGGAGAAGTGGAGCATCGTGAGGTTGTCTGTGGGCTTGCGGTAAAGCGAAGTGCTGAGGTGACCGTCCTTGATGGAGATGAGTGTGTCCAAGAATGCAACAGAATTTGGCGAATAGTCCATGGTGAGTCTGATGGTGGGATGGAATTTATTGATCTCATCGTGTAGTCGTTTCAGTGATTCTTCGCTGTGGGTCCAAAGGAAAAAAATGTCATCGATGTATCTGGTGTATAACATCGGTTGCAGGTCCTGTGTGGTGAGGAAGTCTTGTTCAAACTTATGCATGAAGATGTTGGCATATTGAGGTGCAAATTTGGTCCCCATGGCTGTTCCATGCATCTGGGTGAAGAATTTGTTGTCAAAGGTGAAGACGTTGTGATCTAGAATGAAGCGGATGAGTTGCAGAATTGCGTCTGGAGATTGGCAGTTGTCGGTGTTGAGGACTGAGGCTGTTGCAGCAATTAAAGATGCAGAGCATTCACTAGATATGAGGAATTGGAAAGAAGCAAGATTATAGCTGGATAGGTGATGGAAAAAAAAGCCTGTGTGACTGGAATGGGATGTTAATGAAGTGTTACATTGAGTGAGATGACCAGATGTAGCATGCTAACTACAGCACTGACAAAAATAATTGTATTTCCAGTTAGCAACCGATTCTCTGCTCAAACACCTTTCTCGATTTCGGCGTCGGTCCACGGAGAATTCCGCCCCTAATCTTTCCAAACAATTCCAACAAAAGAAACAGATGGATAAGTTTTCACTTTTGAAAAAATAGATTTGGGGTACCCAATTCATTTTTTCAAATTAAGGCGCAATTTAGTGTGGACAATCCACGTAGCCTGCAGATCTTTGGGTTGTGGGGGCAAAACCCACGCAAACACGGGGAGAATGTGCAAACTCCACACGGACAGTGACCCAGAGCCAGGATCGAACCTGGGACCTCGGCGCCGTGAGGCAGCAATGCTAACCACTGCGCCACCGTGCTGCCCCCAGGTTTTTACTTTGAATGACCTTTACTTTAACAATCAAACTAAAATCAATGTGAATTAAATGCAAATTAGCAGGAAAATTGTATTTAATATTTTAAATAGGCCTCACAATAAAGATTTCATGGATATACTGGAAACCTCCTTAGCACATATGGCAGCACATACAGCCTCAAAGGATGAGATCTTCCGGCTGTTCACACCGGCGGGATCTTCTGGTCCCGTCAATAGCCAATGGTGACCTGCTTCTAGCCGCCAAGAAACACGCCGCGGGAGGCCAGAGAATCTTGCCCAAAGTCTTTAAAAGTTGTGTCTTCTTCAGATAGATTTTCACTTTCTATCTTCATGTAAGCTTTAACCAACCGATTGTGGTCCTGCAGCCACTCCCAACAAAGTCTTCACCAAAATGGTCAGCTTTGGCTGATCAGTCCTTTCAAAATAACTGAAGCAATACCAGCAACTTTAGTTTCCTTATCCTTGCTGCTAAATCTAGCCTTCAGGTTTCCTTCTTTTCAGGTTTCATAGAACATAGAACAGTACAGCACAGAACAGGCCCGTCGGCCCTCGATGTTGTGCCGAGCAATGATCACCCTACTCAAACCCACGTATCCACCCTATACCCGTAACCCAACAACTCCCCCCCCCCTTAACCTTACTATTAGGACACTACGGGTAATTTAGCATGGCCAATCCACCTAACCCGCACATCTTTGGACTGTGGGAGGAAACCGGAGCACCCGGAGGAAACCCACGCACACACGGGGAGGATGTGCAGACTCCGCACAGACAGTGACCCAGCCGGGAACCGAACCTGGGACCCTGGAGCTGTGAAGCATTTATGCTAACCACCATGCTACCGTGCTGCTACCATTTCCTTCTTTTCAGCTGTCGCACACATAGCCTCTCCTCAGCCCTGTGTACCGTTCTGCTGCTGAAAATTGGGCTAGCTTTGCCTCTCCAAATGCTCTGTCCGTTTAACGATGTTTCGCACATTGAGGGGACAGGAAAATCCTTGTCCTGAGGGCTTTGTGCTTTCCTTTTGGCTTCAACCAGCTCCCATTTGCTTAGCAAGCCAAAGACACAGTCTGATTTCTGAGAATTCTGGGGCGGGATTCTCCCTTCTGGTGACAAAGTCCCCACGCTGGCGGGAAAACCGGCGCCAACTACTGCAGCGTCAACAGCCCCCGAACGTGTGGAATTCTCCACATTTCCAGAGGCTAGGTGGACGGCGGAGGGGTTGGCGTCGCTGCAGCCGGCAATATGGCGGAGCCCTACAGGGGCCCGGCATGGAAGAAAGAAGTGCCTCCACGGAACAAGCCCACCCACTGATCGGTGGGCCCCGATCGCGGGCCAGTCCCCCCACCTCCCCCCGGGGTCGGATTCCCCCGTGCCCCCCTGAGGACCGCCCCCATATACTCACCTGCCAGGTCCGGCCGTGCATGAGGTGAGTAATTCACGCCGGCCAAAAATGGACGGCCGCTTAGCCCATCGGAGCTCGGAGAATCACCGGGGGGGGGTTGCTGATGTCAACGGCCCCCAACCCGCGTGATGGGAATTCCGCCGCTGCCCGAAAAACGGCGCCGGGCAGCGGGGCAGGATTCACACCTCCCCCCGGGGATTCTTCGACCCGGCTGGGGGCCGGAGAATCCTGGCCCTAATGTCACAGCCAGAAATTTCAGGTCACAATCACTTTTCCCAGAAACCGTAAAGTTTTGGGCTGTGATTTTCTGCTCGTTCACATTAGGTTGGTTCTGCGGCAGGAGTGTAAAACATAGCAAGAAGGCCAAAATCACGTTTTACGTCGACGTAAACATGTGATGCTTTGTCTCTGCCCTCATCAATGATTGGAACATCATTTAAATATATTAACATATAATTTTCAAGCACCTGCACCTGAATCATTCCCCCAATCAAAAAATCCATCTATGCTGTCATGATGGCAGAACGTTGTGAAACCCAACTCATCTGCAGGGGAACTCGGGTGATGCAATGCTCAGGGGAAGAGAGTCATGCCCCCTTGGACACTGCGCCTGGCATGATTCCTTTAATTTTTTTCTTAAACATCCAGGACTATACGGCGGAGAAAGCTGGCGTTGCTGACGCTGATTTCCATACAGGCAGTGATGTAGTGCTTTTGTGACAGGACTAATAATTCAGAGACTAACAATAATGCTCTGGGGATCCGGGTTCAAATCTCACCATGGCTAATGGTGAAATTTGAATTCAATTTTTAAAAAATCTGCAACTAAAAGTCTAATAATACCATTGTAGATTGTCGTAAAAACCCATCTGTTTCGCTAATGTCCTTTAGGGATGGAAATCTGCCGTACTTACCTGGACTGGCTTACAAGTGACTCCAGATCCACAGCAATGTGGTTGACTCTTAAATGCCCCTTCAAGGGGAATTAGGGATGGGCAATAAATGCTGTCACATCCCATGAAGAATTTTTAAAAGCACCGCTTTTTCTGTCGCCATCTACCATTGCTGATTCTGGGGAAATTTCTCTTTCAGTTCGGGACACTCTCAGAAAAATATAGGCTTTGAAACTGTTGCTCGTTCTGGTGAGTGTGCTTAACACTCAATTGGCTCTGTTTTATTCGTTAGTTCTAGAGTCGCCAGGTATCTTTATGATACCGCCACGAGGTTCAAGTTCAAGTGCAGATCAATGACTCAATACACCAGTTAGTAAGGTTCAATCAAACACATTTATTATTACACAGTAAATTGATACTCATGCAACTAATACTAATGGACTAAACTGTTCTTACCACTATAAGCCAATACTTATCTTCGATAAGGGAACACAATGGCCTCTTGTTCTGTCCTGAGACTGCAGGCTTCCCAGTTGGTACAGACTAAGGGGTCAGGAGTGTCTATTCTCGTAGCGAGCGTTGGTTGGACACTTACTTGTCGGGGTAGCTGTTGGCCAGGCCTCTCCTTCTCACGTTCAAGTTCTTAGAGTGCTGCTGCAAAGGTGTTCTGCTGGGAGGGCCGGCTAAGAGAGAGAGCTGGACTTGGGCTCTGTCCTTTATAGGTCACAGGGGCTTCGCACCCATCTGGGCGGACCCTATACCTGCTTGCAATCGATTGGACCTCATACCAATCGATTGGTTTGAATTCCCCAATACTGGGGCTGTTTCCCGGTCGCTGGGCGGTTCTTGGGGCTGTTTGTAACTTATTGTCCGGGACTTCTGCTGGCGCCTAAGAGTCTGGCTTGACCTTTGTTATTCTCGATTGTGTCCATTGTGCCCGTGAATCACCGGGAATCGCTCAATTAATATGCGCAATTGTTAGTTTCAGTGCTGTCTGGTTTCTTTGCAGACAGAATACACAGGGAGATTCTGCAGCCTGCCTGTTTTCCATACATTGTCCTGTTTTCCCTGCATGCATTTCAATTCTCCATTTTGTGTCGGGCAGTGGCCAACTTCGGTGGCTACAGAAACTAAAATCAGTGCATTCACCAGAACATTCAACAAGCCATTTGTGCAGACAATAGCTTATAGAAGCTTTCCCAATGGTCCCGCAAACCATGGATTTCATTACAATACCACATAATTGTTTAGGGGATCTGCCAATTTGCTGCCTATGGAATCAGGCTTAAATGATAAGATATGTTGCTGGCACCAATCATGGTAGCTTACTTATTGCTCAAAGTGGGAAGAATCGCAGCTGATTTTTATGCTTTGAATTTTACATGTGTTTTTCCCTTCTGCTAGGTTCTCTGCTCCATGATTTATTCCTTTAAAAAAATATTGGGTGATCAGGCCATTAGGGCTTCTGTTCGAGCTTTTGTGTCACCTGCTAGGAGTATAGAAGGAATGGCCTGAGATAAATCTGCCTATGATATCCTCTTTCTCAGTGGAGTAGGCAACACTTATTTGGATGCAAATCCTTTCAAGTAAACCATGCTTCTAAATTATATTTTCTTTTCGTAAGTGGGTAATAGAATTGTGAAACAGATTATCAGCAGAGATGGCAGAAGAGAAAGCCATGGCAAGCTTTAAACAAAGACTAGATGAATTTCAATTAGGAGCAATTAGTTCTAGAATCACAGTAAGGATATAAATAAATGTTTTAGGAAGCTTGGTTCTATGGTTCCTGCCAGAAATATTAAACTACGTATACTATACAATAATGAAGAAGTCAAGGACAGAGCAAAGTTCATGTATATTTCAGCCACATACCTTTGACTTTACATCCAATGTAAGTAGGAAGTAGTTTATCTAGTTCTGCTGGTGGTTTAGTCACTTGCTCCAGAGTTGGGTCAAACAGATGCAGCATGAGTGCAGCCAGCTGAAACCCAATTTCTTTTGCGTTAAAATTTTCATGAGACCACTGGTCAGCATAGTAACGACGGGAGTATTTAGTTAATGATCCTGCAGCTCTGATTGTCATATCATTGGTATGGAAAGTGGAATCAATGACTAATTTTCCATCAAAGACAAGGCATGCCTTGTTGATGGCTTTGAATGCATCAAGATCCACTTTCTTCTTGTGAAAGTTAAAGAAAGCCTGAAAAGTAAAAAAAAGACTGAATCAAACACACTTCCCTTTACTTTAGCAATCCACAACTCACAATTTTAAACACACGCACTATGCAAAAACAGGGTGCATTTAGGTCAGATGCTCCACTTACATTCTCCTTCAATTTTGGCTCCTTTCAAAATCAAATCATACCATTAGGGATCGTGTGTGTATTCATATGTATGGACAACTGAGATAAATCAATCGAAAACAGTAACTCCTTTTCCAAGATACCAAATATGCAATGCACTCACTAGATCACCCCAAATATCACACCTATTGGAGTACTATTTGCTTGTCATCTGGAGTGTTTATGTGTGGTTTTCACAAATTCTAAACTTTATGTTCTTAACTGTGTCAACATAGAGAGGCCCATGCATTGGAAGACAAGAATAGGCCATTCAACTCTTGATCATGGCTGATCTACATTCAACCTTACTTTGCTCCACATCTCTCGATAACCTTACCTAATAAAAATCCATTGGATCTTTAGTCTTGAAAATTTTAGTTGACCTCATATCCAGTCTTTTGTGAGAGAGAGAATTTGATATTTCCACTAGCCTTTGAAAATTTGCTTCCTGATATGACTGCTAAATGGCCCAGTTTGAATTTCAAAATTGCTCACACAAGTTCTGAATTACCCCTCAACAAGAAATAGTTTCTGAATCTACCTTGTCAAATTAGACATAGACATAGAATTTACATTCCTTTCATTTTAATTTTCAGTGTCAGTGTGGCTCATTTAGAAGCGCTCTTGCCTCTGAATCACTAAGTTCAGGGTTCACTGAACTCACTCCAGGTGAATATCAAGGTTGATGTCTCACAGCACTACTGGGGGAGCGCTGGACTGTCAATGGTGCTGTCTTTTCGATGAGATAATAATCGAGGCACCATCTGCCTGCTCGGGTTGATGTAATGATTCCATGGCAGTATTTTGAAGAAGTGCAGGAGAGTTATCCTTGGTGTCCTGGTTAATATTTAGCCCTCTTTCACTATTAAGGGGTGATATAATCAAGGTTTTAAAAAATAAAGACTCGTATTTGTAGAGCGACCACTGGACATCTCAAAGCCCTTCCGGCAATGAAATACTTTTGAAGTGCATTCACTGTTGTAATGTAGAAAACATGGCAATGTTTCCACATAGCAAACAGCAGTGTGATAATGGCCAGATCTTTTTTTGCAATGTTTCTAACTAAGAAGAATACAAGCTAGGTTCATACAACCTGCCCTCATAAATTTCCCTGTAACCTTGCATATTCTGCGGGATTCTCCATCGGTAGGATCCTCTGCTTCGCCGGCAGCACACCTACGCCCGCAGGTGTCCCAACGGCGTGGGGGTGGCCACAATGGGAAACTCCATTGGTTGGCTGAGGGAACAGAGGATCCCACGGCTGGCAGGGGTGCGCTGTGCCGGAAAATGGGGCTGGCGGGACGGAGATTCCCGCCATTGTTTCTATTCAAGTAATCCTCTTGAATGCCTCGATTGAACCTGCCTCCACCACACTTCCAGCCAGTGCATTCCAGACCTGAACCACTCGTGTGAAAATGTTTTTCCATACGTAACATTTGCTCCTTTCGCAAAGAAAAAAATAATAAAATCTTCCATTTCTATGATGACGTCCCTAACACAAAGTGTTTTACAGCCAGTTAAGTACTTTTCAAGTAACTATTGTAATGTAGGAAAAAGTGAAAGACAATTTGTGCACAGCGAATAGAAAGAAATGTGATATTGAGCAGATATTTTGTATTACCGCTGTTGGTTACTATTGGGCAGGAAATGAGGTGAACTTTACTACTCTTCTTAAAAATAGCTCCATGGGATATTTTACATCCAGAAGAAGGCTTTGAGAGATGTCAGAAGTCACCGGCTATGAAAGCCTCAGCGTCTCTTGCTCTGTCATACTGGGAAGCTCACCCTCTGTCTGTAGACCTTGTGCTGGGGGCCTTGGCTCCGTTGAACATTTCAGTGGCTTTTCACAGTGACTTCATTGTAGTGTTAATGTAAGCCTAATTGTGATAATAATGATTATAATTATAAATTCAGCTGCCTGCCCATCCCCTCTGTCATGTGAGTGGCATATTGCTATGGAGAGGGTAGGTGCGGCCAGTGTTGTTGCTGCTCCTGGTGTTGCTGCTCCAGGCCATTGCTACACAAGTTGCTCCCATGCTGTAGCGAAGGCTAACAGCAATGGCATTGAGGAAAAGATTAGTTTACTCCCAGATGGTGGAAAGTAGTGAATTCAAGTTCTCAGACTTAATCCTGCATGCACAAACCTTTCACTGTAGCTGGCTACAAACGTTGCAATTTTACTCTTTAAAAGCTTCCCAGCATCTCAATATAATTGAGCAATCATTCCCTGCTGTGCTCCATCTCGTTCACCCTGGCAAATTGTGGGCAGCTCGTGAAACCCATGCACTGGCTGTTAGAGGCAGAATGTTGGATGAAATTCAAACTTAATTGCTTGTTTGCATATTGTAATGACCTCAACATCAGTCCCTCAAAATCGAGAATGACATCCGTCAGGCTTGGTAAATCTTCAGATGACTGAGAAGCTCAATTCTGGATCGACAAGTTCTTCTGCAGTGGGAGCATGTTGTGGTGCAGTGGAGTGGAATTCTCAGCCCCAGGTTGGCTTCCCTTTCTTGCCACTGCTGCTGCCATTTTGCCTCACTGTCAAGTAATTAAGCCTTGAAGTGGCTTGCTCCTTGATGGGCCAAGTGAAACCATGCTGAGTGGTCCACAGCCTTCTACTCCCAGTCAGTGTGTTAATGCCTTTCCTTTGCTTGCCACAGAGCATTGGCCAATGATGAGCTGGGAGAAAAAGAACCTGCCGAGGGAGGCGGTTTCCAGGCATCTGGACGCAATGGCCTGTCTATTGGAGTTGGCTCCGCAGGAGCAGGGCTTTGATGCTGGTAGACATAGCTTCATGAAGGAAGCTAGCGTTGGTCAAGCAGTTCTCCCATTTGATCCCTAAGATTCGACACAAGCACCATTGATGGAAACGCTCAAGGATCTTACATAATGTCGAAAGACAGTCCAGGTTTTGCTGCAATAGAGGAGGATGACCAACACAGCAGCCTTATAAATCAGGACCTTGCTGACTTCCAAAGGTCCTATTGTCAAAGACATTTTGGTGAAGCTTGAATAAGCAGCACATGTACAGTTAATTTGGTGCTGCACTTCCTCATAAATAAAGTCCTTTGGGAGGGGCGGCTGCCAAATATGGGAAGTGCTGCACCACACCCTGACTACATGAATGGCATGGTGAAGAACCTCTTGATGATGTTTGAAGATAGACCAAGCCCCTAATAGGAGCTGTTGGAGAGGTCAAGGGTCCTTTACATGTCCTGTACAGAGTGAGCCATCACTCAGCAGTCATCTGTAAACTGAAGGTCATGAATGTCCATGGTGGTCAATTTTGTTTTAGCCTGGTTGAAAAGCTTGCTGCCCAGACGATACTGGATGCTGAGACTGGATGGCAGGTCATCTCCGATGAGGTGGACAATGATGGTTAGGCAAATGGTGCGCAAGGTTAAGGCGATCACACTACTTTATTTAAGCCCGGTCCAGATGTGAAAGGTGTCAGTTTTAGATCCTCCACACAACGGTGGTGGTCATACTGGGCATGATTTAACGGAAAGGTTTCTAATTTTGGTAGCGAGAGGGAACTGACATGGACTTCCCGACGCCCGGCCCGCCAAAGCCATCACTGGTATCAAATGTTAATTGGTCCATTTAAAGAGGCCCCACAGGCTTCACGTCGCAGCTGATTTGCCAGGACCGCACTCACGAGCCCCTTAGTAACAAGGGAGAGCAGCACTTAAACCGATCTTGCAAAGCAAACTGTACACAGATCGCAGCCATGCCACTGAGGAGACCAGCCCCACGATTTGGGGATGCTAACTTGGCCAGACTGTTGGACGCAGTTAATATCAGACAAGATGCCCTGTTCCCCCGAGGGTCTCAGTGGGCCAGCCACAAGGCAGCCAGTGCCACCTGGGAGGAAGTGGCAGCAGCCATCAGCTCAGGGAGCATCACCAGGAGGCTGGGCACCCAGTGCCGTAAGAAGATCAACGACATCCACTGGGCTGCACATGTAGGTTGGCACCAGCATCCTGGCACTGCCATCCCCATCCCCCCATGAACATGCGCCTGGCATCGCCCCCGCCCAGCACCATTCTGTGCCCTGGCTCAGCCATCTAGCAGTGCTGTTCCACGTATCCCTTCCCCATACACCCCATCACCCCCATACTCCCCCTCACATACACCCTCCAACCACCCCCCCCACCCCACTGCAGCCACCCCCCACCCTCGTGATGAATGACACACATGAGGCTCTTGATGGACCCCCTCTGTGTCGCTGCAGGAGAAGTTTAAAAAAGGAGGTAGGCAGAGAGCAGGAAATTATAGGCCAGTGAACTTAACTTCGGTAGTAGGGAAGATGCTGGAATCTATCATCAAGGAAGAAACAGCGAGGCATCTGGAAAGAAATTGTCCCATTGGGCAGACGCAGCATGGGTTCATAAAGGGCAGGTCGTGCCTAACTAATTTAGTGGAATTTTTTGAGGACATTACCAGTGCAGTGGATAACGGGGAGCCAATGGATGTGGTATATCTGGATTTCCAGAAAGCTTTTGACAAGGTGCCACACAAAAGGCTGCTGCATAAAATAAAGATGCATGGCATTAAGGGTAAAGTAGTAGCATGGATAGAGGATTGTTTAATTAATAGAAAGCAAAGAGTGGGGATTAATGGGTGCTTCTCTGGTTGGCGATCAGTAGATAGTGGTGTCCCTCAGGGATCCGTGTTGGGCCCATAATTGTTCACAATTTACATAGATGATTTGGAGTTGGGGACCAAGGGCAATGTGTCCAAGTTTGCAGATGACACTAAGATGAGTGGTAAAGCGAAAAGTGCAGAGGATACTGGAAGTCTGCAGAGGGATTTGGATAGGTTAAGTGAATGGGCTAGGATCTGGCAAATGGAATACAATGTTGACAAATGTGAGGTTATCCATTTTGGTAGGGATAACAGCAAACGGGATTATTATTTAAACAATAAAATATTAAAGCATGCTGCTGTGCAGAGAGACCTGGGTGTGCTCGTGCATGAGTCACAGAAAGTTGGTTTACAAGTGCAACAGGTGATTAAGAAGGCAAATGGAATGTTGTCCTTCATTGCTAGAGGGATGGAGTTTAAGACTAGGGAGGTTATGCTGCAATTGTATAAGGTGTTAGTGAGGCCACACCTGGAGTATTGTGTTCAGTTTTGGTCTCCTTACTTGAGAAAGGACGTACTGGCACTGGAGGGTGTGCAGAGGAGATTCACGAGGTTAATCCCAGAGCTGAAGGGGTTGGATTATGAGGAGAGGTTGAGTAGACTGGGACTGTACTCGTTGGAATTTAGAAGGATGAGGGGGGATCTTATCGAAAAATTAAAAATTATGAAGGGAATAGATAGGATAGATGCGGGCAGGTTGTTTCCACTGGTGGGTGAAAGCAGAACTAGGGGGCATAGCCTCAAAATAAGGGGAAGTAGATTTAGGACTGAGTTTAGGAGGAACTTCTTCACCCAAAGGGTTGTGAATCTATGGAATTCCTTGCCCAGTGAAGCAGTTGAGGCTCCTTCATTAAATGTTTTTAAGGTAAGGATAGATAGTTTTTTGAAGAAAAAAGGGATTAAGGGTTATGGTGTTCGGGCCGGAAAGTGGGGCTGAGTCCACAAAAGATCAGCCATGATCTCATTGAATGGCGGAGCAGGCTCGAGGAGCCAGATAGCCTACTCCTGTTCCTAGTTCTTATGTTCTTAAGTTGGCCCACAACAGACAGCAGAGGGCCCAGACGGGTGGCGGGGCAGCAAACATCACAGTCCTCATCCCCTATGAGAAACGGGCCCTGCTGGTCATCGAGGACAGATCTGTCAGCAAAGTACAAGCTGGTGCACGGCGCAGAGATGAGGAGCAACCAGCCGCCACCCAGACGCCCTGCCACATGTGAGTTGTTAATGCCATACAGAATGACCCATTCCTCCCACTGACCACATGTTCATTCTCCCGCATGATCTCCATCCGATGGTGCCGGCCCATCCGGGGTGATCCCCCCACTGCCTCCCATGAGAACACCTCGAAGGCAAGCTCTGTGGAAACCACCGTATTCGCGGAACAGCATCATCCCACCCACCACCTACACAGAGAAACACACCACAGTGGGCACAGTCATGGACATGCTTCTGGGGCACATTCTGGTGAGCAGAACACAGTTGCCAATGCACATCAGGTGGAGGCAGGAACGCCCGGGCGAGACAGCAGTCAGGGAGGTCTGTTAGATCCCAGGACCCAGTTGGTCTCAGACAGATGCTGAGCCACTGGACCAGATTTACCAGGAGCTGATGCGGTGATAGGGTGCGGCTGTGATATTCAGAGGGGGATTTCAGTGATATTCCAGCAGGTCCAAAGACGATTGGAGGAGTCCCAGAGGCTATGGGTGCAGGAGATAGCGGCGGCAAAGTGTGGCACCAAGGCCAATACTGCCAGGGACAGCCTGGTGCACAATGTCAGTAGCATGGGTGGAGGTGCCCAAGGCGTGGCTCAGTTAGTAGCGGCCATGGCTGAGCGCCTAGACAGATGTCGCAGTCTCTGGTGGACATGACCCAGTCCCAGGTGAACCTTGAGAGGCGCTGCGGAGCATGTCCCAGTCTCAAGCGGGCATTGCTGAGGTGCTCCAGAACATCTCCTAGTCGCTGGGGGATGTGTCCCAGTCTTGGGTGGGCATTGCCGGGGCACTCCAGAACATGTTCCAGTCACTGAGGAGCATCACCGAGGGAGTGGAAACCATGCTGCAGACATTGGGGTGCCGCCAGGATGGAGAGTCAGATAACGCAGGAGTAGCCGGGGCTCGATCCAGCTGTCCCTCTGTCCCAATGTGAACCGCAGGACCCGATGGGCACCGACCGCAAGGATTTGGCACTGGGTGCCAACCTGGAGCCATCCTACAGAGTGGCGACAGCTGCCACCAGCTCCCCCAAGACCCAACCCCCTTACAACAGCGCATCTCGGAGTCAGCACCCGGAACAGGGTGGCACGGCGGGGCATGTGCTGCCAGCAAGAAGGATGGGAGGCAAAGGAATGGAGTGGGAGGGGAAGGGGTGGAAATGGAGGAGAAGTGTCAGGGGGCAGTGAAAGGAATGGGGAAGGGGGAGGGAGGGAAGACGGATTATGGCCACATCATATGTGAAACAGGGACTCGGGGCTTGCCGGACCCTCGCCACTGCTGCCTGTCCTCCATCCTCCGGCTGGTCCTGTGGATTCGCCCCAGGCTCGTCCTCCAGCCCCTCCTGGTCCAGCGCCTCCTCCAGAGCCATGTGGCCACATGTTGCTCCCCCTCCACCTCAACCACACCGTCCCGCTGCTGTGCCAGGTTGCAGAGAGCACAGCAGACCACCACAAAGCGGCCACTCTCTGGGAGGTGTACTGCAGTGCACCACCAGAGCGGTCGAGACATTGGAACCACATTTTGAGGAGTTAGATGCACTGCTTAATGACAGCACGGGTGACCACATGGGCCTCGTTGTATCTGGTCTCCGCATCAGTTTCGGCCTCCGTACTGACGTCATTATCCAGGCCCCCTTATTCCCCCAAGAGCCAACCAGCCACCCTGGGGTTGTCCACAATTAGGTCGGGGATGTCTGACTGCTCCAGGATGCAGCTGTTGTGCAGACTCTCCGGAAAGCGTGCACACACTTGCATGATTTTCATGTGGTGGTCATACATGAGCTGGAGGTTCAGGGAGTGGAATCCCTGCCTGTTGATGTAGGGCACTCCCTGAAAGCCCAGTGAGTGAAAGCCAACATGCATGCCTTCTATTTCCCTCTGGACCTGGGGCATCCTGGCGATGGCAGAGAATCCTGCTGCCCGGGCATCTTGTTGGGCCTGGTCCATGTCAAAGTTTATATAGTTCGCAGCCTGGACAAACAGGGCATCCGTGACCTCATGGATGTACTTGTGGGCTATAGCTTGTGAGATAGCACACAACTCCCCACTCTAGTCCTGGAGTGATCCTGAGACGTAAAAACTCAGGGCTGCGGTGACCTTGATGGCCACCAGGAGCAGGTATCCTCCTCCTCCACATGGTGTTAAGTATGCGAGGACATGGCACAGGTCTCCTTGTTGAGGCAGAGCCTCCTGCGGCACATGCTCTCTATCATCTGTTCAAAAAGCCAGTGACACCTGTATACCTTGGGCCCTCGTCAACCTCCCCCTCTGGGTCCCTCTCTGGCCTGATGGGTGGCCTTGTCCTTTGTTGAAGCTGCTGCCACCGCCACTGCCTTATCCGGCATCCGGCCGCCTGGCCTGCCAGCAGCACCACAAGGGCGAGGTCCAAGATATCATACACCATGTAATATTTGTAAGTAATTATAGAGGGCGTGAGACTGACAACCAGCAGTCTTTTCCACCCCGGGACCCTCTATTCCCCTACTGCTCCCCCCCACCCCACATCTCCTGCTATCTGACACACCCACCCCGTGCATCCCCGGCCTCAGCAGGAGCCCACACCCTGTACTCCAGACACCCTCACGTAATGCTACCTGGACCGGGTGCTGGTCTCCTCCCCAGTGCACACAACCACCCTCTGGTCACGCAAATGTCCCCAGCACTGGGGCCCAACCCCTGGGTGTTCTGATGTTGGCCGCTCCGTCCATGGTGTTGCTTCCTGCCGTGCTCAGGCACAGTGTCCAGGCATCACAGTGGTCTCATTGGGATGCCAGGCAATAACTGCCACATGCCACATGGCAGCCTACCCACAGGCATCCACATGGGAGTGTGATGTGCTGATCTAAGTATGATTGCCAAATCTCTATTAGTAACATCCTTCAACGCGCGGCCAGAGGCCTCCAAAGTTAACGGGAGTAATGGGTGATCAGTAGGGCAGGCAGGCCAGGGCTGTGGTTGCCCCGTAAAGGGTACACATGATCCAGGCGGTGGCACGGCAGACCCGCTGGCACTGAGACACCCCCTCACCGATGGTGTCTCACCCCAACCGAGGGTGGTCCCCTGGGGGTCTTCCCCACCATCCATCTCCAACCCATCCCCGAGCACCAAGGCAACAACCCCAGTGCCCCTAGCTCAATGCCTGGAAGCGTTGATGACTACTCACCTCCTCGGGTCCCCACAGCAGCCCTTCCGTCAACCTCACATTTTCAACAAGGTGTACTAATCGGCACTCGCGTGACCACGTGGTTAGATCATGGAGTCACTCCGGTTAATTGTATGGAGATTGGCCTTAAGTGATGATTATTGGTTTCTCACCACGCTATGGCGGGATCCTGATTTTGCCAGCGGGAGCAGGCCGGTTAGATCGCAAACTGATTGATGCCAGGTGCAGTTCTCGATTCTGGCTTCTCCCATAATCTAAAGGCTGGTTGCGCTCTCGCTCAATCACAACATGGCCATTAAATCGCATCCATTGTAACGAAGGTGTCTCAGGATGGGGACAAACCTCAATCGGCAACAAAGCATTGGAGAATGATCCAAGGAGCTTCAAAATTTAAATGATCAAATGTCTTGGTCAGTCGAGGAACAGTTTCCGATTTTCACCTGGCCTAGCCACAAAGGCCATGCCGGGATTCTCCGGTCAACGGGATTCAATGTTCCTGCTGGTAGCGACCCCCCCTCCACAGGAATTCCCATTGACAGTCTGCGGGAAAAGTGAATCCCGCCACCAGTGAACGGCGCACCACCGAGAATCCTGCCCCAGTCAGTAGTACCCCTGAATGGTCAGAAGCCACACTGGGTTCCTCAGTGACAGGCCGAAGGTGGTTCAGGAGGATGCGGGCCGGAACCTTACCCCAATGATCAAGAGATAAATCCTCCTGGAAGTTTTCTTAATTAGATTTATCCTGCTTCTTGTGGCTAATAATGATGGTCGCTGGGGAAATCCTCTTTGTCCCAGGGACGGAGGATGAACTGGTGAAGTTGTGACATGAGCTGACAGCCACCAGCATGGTAGACCTCTGTAGGTATGCCATCTGGTTCCAAGCTTCGTTGGCTTTCATGTGTTGGATGTGCTTAACCTCAATGGTTGGCGGATGGCCAAAGGAATCCTTGGCAGGATGTTATTGGACAGCTTGGATGGTCTCTTCCGATACAGCGGACTCCCGGTTGAGGAGAAGTTGAAATGAAATGAAATGAAATGAAAATCGCTTATTGTCACAAGTAGGCTTCAATGAAGTTACTGTAAAAAGCCCCTAGTCGCCACATTCCGGCGCCTGTTCAGGGAGGCTGGTACGAGGCTGGTACGTTTAAACTGCTTCTTCCAGCTCTGACAGATGGCGTCATTGTCCTGAGGAACCGGGAGCCTTCCTGAGATTGGAAAGGGTTTTGTCCAGCCAAGAGGGGTCTGTTAATTGTCTTGGTAGCCTGGAAGGATTTGTGTATGTTGTGCTGGTCGGCTTAGGGCTGAATCTTATGCACCTTCTTCACTCATCTGTTCTTCATGTCACGAATGCGATGTGGGACTTTTGTCTTTAGGTTTGCGTTTTGAGCTGGTTCTTCTGTGTTCGTCACAATCAGGCCATATTGCGCAAACTTGGTCAAGTGTAGGACGCGCTGGCCATTGGCTTTCCTCACGCCGTTCTTACTGATAGTTGCACTCCAGATTCTGGGTATCAAAGTCACCTAAGAGCATGACCTTACCATTCCCGGGGCTGGAAGCAAGGATGCTATCAAGATCAGAGTAGAATCTCTTCTTGACTTCATGGTCAGAATCTAAAGTTGGGGTATATGCGCTGATGATAGTAACCCATTGATTACGTCTGAGATGTAGGCGTAGGGTCATCAACCTCTCACTGACACTGAAGGGAAGTTCAGAGAGTACGATGGCAATCCTGTTCCTCATGGTGAAGCCAAATCCATGGATGTGAGACTTATGGAGCTGGATTCTCCGTTGCCTGATGCTGAAATCGGGAACAACGATCAGGTGGAGAATAGCTCCCGACGCCGAAATCATGGCAGGCACCGGTTTGACACCGGGTCGCGCTGCTCTGCCCACTCCAAATCGGTGTCATTGCGCTGCGCGTCGCACGCAATTGCGACCACGTTCGCATCTCATTATCGGGCCCACCTGCGGTGCTCCGCCTCCGATGGGCCAAGTACCTGGCGGCATGTGTGGTCTCAACAGTCTTGAGCCTGGTGTGGTGGCTGCGGAGAGAGAGAGAGAGGGCATATGGACAGTGTCCAGCACCGTCTACGTTGCCGACAGTCATGCGGCTGTCTGCCAGGGCTGGGGGGTGTAGTGGGGGATGGCCAGGTGGTGGGCTGTGGGGTCGGGGTGGACGGGGACGTGGTCCAGCACAACCAGCGCCATCTTTTCAGGCGCAATCGGTGCGAATGTGGGGATGCAAGTGTACACACGGCTGCAGCTTGCCAGCCCTCCGCGTGTTCATCATACACCTGGGGATTCCCCCACCATTTTTCATGTGTTTTGCGGGTGTTCCATGTGGCGCCGCTGCTAGCCCCTCACCGGTAGCAGAATCGTTGCGGGTGTGGCGCCAATTTTTCCATTGTGGAACTCCACGGATCCTCTGTTGGTGTCAGCACTTGAAATGAAATGAAATGAAAATCACTTATTGTCACAAGTAGGCTTCAAATGAAGTTACTGTGTAAAGCCCCTAGTTGCCCCATTCCGGCGCCTGTTCGGGGAGGCTGGTATGGGAATTGAACCGTGCTGCTGGCCTGCCTTGGTCTGCTTTCAAAGCCAGTGATTTAGCCCTGTGCTAAACCAGCCCCTGAGCAGGAATGGAGAATCCAGCCCATGTTCTGACTGCGTTCAAGAAGGTGTACTGTCTGGTCTCCCGCAGCTCTCCAACGAGCCAGAGCTCACTGCTCTTTTGCTAAGAGCAAAAATGTTGATGTTATACCTTGCTAGCTCCTGGACAGCAATGGCGTTCATCTTTCATCTTTCCGGGCAAACACCCTTTGGGCTATGAAAAAGCATTCTTACATTCCAGGTTCTGAAATTTAGCTTCTTGTTTCAACTGTAGGGATTGTGATCCAGCTGGGTGCAGTTCATTAGCCAGGAAAATGGGAGAGCCTATGTTTTAAGCTGCTTTTCTAGCTCCTTACTCATTTTGGGTAAGCAGAGGGTATCATAAAGAGTCACGGATGCAGCTGCCAAAAGGTACCCCTGTCCCAACACAGGTGCCCGACGACCAACATGCACCTGCCACATGGGTGCAGGTGTCCAGGTATTACCCTCCATCGCCACAGGGCTTTTGCTTATGCCTTATAGAGGCCTGCCCATAACATTTTTTAGTGTGGGTACTCCAGTGCGCAGCCGGGTTCCACACGATCTTGGTGGTTGGTGGCCATGTGCAATCGCGGACCATAACAAGGCCACTTCCCTGTTGCAGCCTTCTTCCACCTTTACAGCCACTGAGGCCTCCGCCTGTTGAGGATTTCTTGTATAATTCTTTGTCTGGAACCTCCCCCTTGACCTTCCCGCCATGGGAGGTCCTACAGGAACATGAGCACTGATCAGTATCAAGTTTGTTTAAACACGCAGCAAGGGATGATACAAGGTATTGACCTACCTAACATTTGAACTGCAGATCCACATTGATCTATAAACCTCCCCAAATAGCACCTAGCATTGGGATAGGATCACGTCAATCTAATATCCCAAAGCTGCGTTTCAGTATTTTGGGCCCTGCCTGACCCTGAGCTTGTTTCCCCTGGACAGTTAAAATTCTAAATCAGATTTCTCTCCACCTGTACTCCCCGTATTTAAAGATGGAGTGACATTTGCAATTTCCCAACCCACAGACACATTTCCTGAATCTGGAGAGTTTTGGAAAATTATGTCAGTATATCTGCAATTTCTTTGCCTATTTTGTTTTATACTTTGGGTAGGAAACCATCAAGTCCTGGATGTCTGTTTATCTTGTTCCTTTATTTCCATCATTAACTTTTTAAACTTATATTTAGTCCAATAAGTTTCTTCGTTTGAACTTTTTTAGGTCCCCTTGTGTCATTGGTACTTTGTCCCATTCTTCGTCTGTGAAAATGGATACAGAGTACTAATTGAATATGTTTGCCACTTCCTTAATTGTATTGCCTGCATCAGCCTTTAAACAACCCACATTGCCCCTTGATCATACTCTTTCCCTTTACTATATCTCTGAAACCTCTGTTGATGTTGTTGATACCCTTGGCAAGATTTAATTCAAAATGATCTTTTAGTACATCTTTTTATCCTTTTGTTGCTTTTTATAATGATTGCATCCATCTTCAGTAACTTCACTTTTCCATGCTTTTGTACAAGTCTTCTCTTTTACCTTGATGCTTAACTACAAGTGGGGCCTTTACATTATAGGAGAGCAGGTACTGGTTTTGTATTTTAACAAATATTTATTTGAATAACTCCCAGATTATTCCAATTTATTGCACCAACTCATTTTTGCTGCCTTCAAAGTTTGTCTTCCTTGCTTTCTCAACTGTGGTTGTGACACACCCTTTCCCCTCTCAAATGATATATCAAATTCAAT
The DNA here is from genome assembly GCF_902713615.1 of Scyliorhinus canicula. NCBI lineage: Eukaryota > Metazoa > Chordata > Chondrichthyes > Carcharhiniformes > Scyliorhinidae > Scyliorhinus > Scyliorhinus canicula. The sequence continues at coordinate 196,956,562 of NC_052146.1, read as the reverse complement.
CAAATCACGATCACTACTTGCAAGATGTCCCCTTATGGTCAGATTTTTAACTAATTCTTGTTCATTACCATCACTAGATTAAATATTGTGAATTCTAAAACATAGGAAATAGTCCCAAACACATTTTGGAATTTTATTGCCATTGCTAACTGACTAGTTCTTCTTCTCCCAGTTTATGTGAAAATTAAAGACCGGGATTCTCCAAAATCAGAGCCAAGTGTTGACGCTGGCGTCAAAACCGTTTCGAATATATTTGCCTCCAGGCCTAGGCATTCACCCCTTCTTCGGGGGCTAGCATGGCGCCGGAGTGCTTTGCGCTTGAAAGCCGGCGCGGGTCCACGCATGCGCGTGGGTTGCTGTCTCCATGTCGGCCCCAGGCAACATGGCGGAGCCCTACAGTGGCCCGGCGCGGAGGAACCTAGGCCCCCCCCTGGAATTATCCTACAGTTTGGAATATTTAGAACATAGAACATAGAACATAGAACGATACAGCGCAGTACAGGCCCTTCGGCCCTCGATGTTGCACCGACATGGAAAAAAAAAAACTAAAGGCCATCTAACCTACACTATGCCCTTATCATCCATATGCTTATCCAATAAATTTTTAAATGCCCTCAATGTTGGCGAGTTCACTACTGTTGCAGGTAGGGCATTCCACGGCCTCACCACTCTTTGCGTAAAAAACCCACCTCTGACCTCTGTCCTATATCTATTACCCCTCAATTTAAGGCTATGTCCCCTCGTGCTAGCCACCTCCATCCGCGGGAGAAGGCTCTCGCTGTCCACCCTATCTAACCCTCTGATCATTTTGTATGCCTCTATTAAGTCACCTCTCAACCTTCTTCTCTCTAACGAAAACAACCTCAAGTCCATCAGCCTTTCCTCATAAGATTTTCCCTCCATACCAGGCAACATCCTGGTAAATCTCCTCTGCACCCGTTCCAAAGCTTCCACGTCCTTCCTATAATGAGGCGACCAGAACTGTACGCAATACTCCAAATGCGGCCGTACCAGAGTTTGGTACAGCTGCATCATGACCTCATGGCTCCGGAACTCAATCCCTCTACCAATAAAGGCCAACACACCATAGGCCTTCTTCACAACCCTATCAACCTGGGTGGCAACTTTCAGGGATCTATGTACATGGACACCGAGATCCCTCTGCTCATCCACCCTACCAAGAATTTTACCATTAGCCAAATATTCCGCATTCCTGTTATTCTTTCCAAAGTGAATCACCTCACACTTCTCCACATTAAACTCCATTTGCCACCTCTCAGCCCAGCTCTGCAGCTTATCTATGTCCCTCTGTAACCTGCAACATCCTTCCGCACTGTCTACAACTCCACCGACTTTAGTGTCGTCTGCAAATTTACTCACCCATCCTTCTGCGCCCTCCTCTAGGTCATTTATAAAAATGACAAACAGCAACGGCCCCAGAACAGATCCTTGTGGTACGCCACTCGTAACTGAACTCCATTCTGAACATTTCCCATCAACTACCACTCTCTGTCTTCTTTCAACTAGCCAATTTCTGATCCACATCTCTAAATCACCCTCAATCCCCAGCCTCCGTATTTTCTGCAATAGCCGACCGTGGGGAACATTTGGCTTGCATTCATACCCAACTTGTACCTGGGAGTCTGTAAAAAACCTACATCATACCCCTGAAGCTAAACTTGTATCATTATCTCACTTGTATGATTCTGAAGGGTCTTGAGAGGGCAGGCACTGTGAGGTTGTTTCCTCTGGCTGGGGAATCAAGGGTTTAGAGGCACATCAGTCTCAGGATAAGGGGTCAATCATGTCAGCATGAGATGAGAATAAATTCCTTCACGCAGAGAGTTTGGAGTCTTTGGAATTGTTTGCTTAGAAAGTTTTTAACTTACTGAACATTTTAGACTCAATGGTTGAGAATTAGTTGTGAAAGTTGAAAGGATAATACGATCATGAACATTCCCATCATTCCACTGAGCAAGCAGGCAATTAGAATGCACAGAAACGTTAGCTCTCCTGAGTGCTTCGTCTACTGCTGTGTCTATCACGGAATTGTTAAAACAACTAATTGAATTCGAAGGTGGTTTCACCAGTTTTACGAAAGAGCCATCAATTCCAAAAGACAGAATGGTATTCACTGTGATGTAAGCATCAGCTGTGTTCCCATATACAATGATATTTCCTGGAAAAGAGCAATAATTAGAGAGGATACATTAAAAGTTTTTTTGGAATACAAATCTGACCATTAAGAAAATTACCATCTTAATTTGAGACATTATGAAATATACACAATAGCACCCAGCAACAGTAAGATAATGTACCCTGAAACACACAGGCAGTGCTGCATTATGTGTGCCCTGCATGCAAGCAAAGAAGAAAAACAAGAAATAAAGCAGAGAAAGAAAAAAAAAGTGAAGTAGGAAAAGGAAAAAAACTGACAAATGGAGTAGAAAAAAGAAAGATTGGAAGATAGAAATGGAGAAAGGCAAGCAGATCTGAAAAAATAGTGAAAGAGACAAATTAAAATGAAAATCACTTATTGTCACGAGTAGGCTTCAATGAAGTTACTGTGAAAAGCCCCTAGTCGCTACATTCCGGCGCCTGTCCGGGGAGGCTGGTATGGGAATCGAACCGTGCTGCTGGCCAGCTTGGTCTGCTTTAAAAGCCAGCGATTTAGCCGAGTGAGCTAAACCAGCGGAATAAAGAGACAAAGCAGAAGAAAAGATGGTGAAAGACAGAAATGTTTGGTTGTGATCGTGCGGTCTTGTCGCGCCCGACTTGGTGATGTGACAAGGCCGTTAACTCTCAAAAGAGACCTCTTGCGAGATTTACGACGCTCGGGGCACCTGATGAGGCATCGTGATCTGGTGAGGCGTCGCGATCCGGTGAGGCGTCGCGATCTGGATCTTGCCCTCACTGGACGGGATCCAGATTTGCATATTTAAATGTTTCACTTAGTTTCACTTAAATACGTCTATGCCGGAGTCTCCCAGGCTCAGGAACAAATGCCTGTGCCTGGGAGACCTCTACCGTTTAGCACTCATTTCCACAAACGTGGACCAGGCATAACAGCACTTGGGGGTATCTCCCAGGCAATCGGAGGCCCCTGGGTGTTCAGGCTCTGGGCAGGGTGATACCCTGGCACCCCCAATGCCACCCAGGCAATGCCAAGGTGCCCGTGTGCCAGGTTCCCCGTACCGAGAATCGGGCCTGGGGGTGCTCTGGCGTTATGAGGTGGGGAGCTGGAGGACTGACGAGCTCTTTGTGCAGCCTCGATGGGGTGTTCCTCACTGAGGCCCCAAAACATTCCCATTCAATAGCAGGGTCATTCTAAACGCACCCAAAATGGCTCTCTGTTTTTTTTCCTGGTAAATCATGCCTGAAGGATTTGATGTTTTCGTTTCTCACCTGGAGGGAAAGCATTAAAATAAAGGCAAGAGACCTACTCATTGAATCGCATTGATTTCCCATTTTAACTTGGCATTCCAGCAGGACAGCCACTGGAAGGCAGTCGGGTTCTGATGATGCCCTTCAAACCTGCCTGAAATGGTAGCTTGAAGTTCAGCTGGCAAGTATTGGTGCCTTCAGTGAAGTCTAGGAGAGGGCCAGTTAGGGAAGATCTTATACATTTTATTTCAGGTTTCGTTGTTTGTTATGAGGAACAGTGGTGTTTTTAGGGTCAACAAAAAAACTTTGACTTTTGCCGGGCTGGGCTTTCCTTACTTGCTCCAACTTCCTCCCCACTATGATCTCCATCAGAGCACACTAACAAGAACTTACCTTAGTACCGGGGACATTTCAGGGCTTCCAGTGACATCCTTTGGCTGCCCGATTCTGCTGCTGGCCAGGTCATGATCTGGCCAGGTCATGATCTGGCCGGGTTTGAGTGGGAGTCCAGCAACATCCATTTGACAAGGGCCAAGAATTAAAATCTCTTGGGCACCTTGAGGGTTAGCACCGCCACTGCGACCCCCCGACTCCCACCCACTATCTGGTTCTCCCCAAAACAAAGACATTACGTTCACATAGGTTAACATCAAGACTGAAAAGTGAGAAACTAAAGTGGAGAAAGAAAGGCAGCGAAACAGCGAGAGTGAATGAGTGTGTGCCCAAGGACAAGGAAAGTGAAGCAAGCAAGAGATTCAGAGAGAAATCACAGGGAAAATCAAAGCAATTAATAGATTTTTGGAGGACCAGCATTATTATATTTGGCAGAAGCATTAGAGGTAGAAAGTAATTGCATGTGAGTGACAATTAAACAGGCAATAGCCACTCGGGAGACAGTGGCCGTCTGGAGGACCTGTTGGAGAACCAATTTGATTGTTTTTGGAGCTGACCGTCATAGCTCATTGATCGGAGATTGGTGGAACAGCCTCTTTTTACAGGTCTACTCAATAGCTTGGAAGGAGCCTTTCTTCATGAAGAATAGAGAGATAAGCAACACTGAGCATAGTAAGCAAGCACATGTTCCAGAAATGCCCTGAGACTTTCCAGTGCAGGGCTGCATATATGTTGGTGGAGGTAGTTCAAATCAGGATGGGACTTTTCATGGATGGTTGATGGAAAACTTGGTTGACAGGACTTGATTACAGTGTCATAAGAAATTCAAAGATGTCACCAGCACTGCTCAGTTAAGATTCCCCTTGACATCTCACAGCCTGTCAATGACCCCACCTTTTGTCTCAAGACCAACATGTTGTCCCTCCACCACTTCTCATGCTTCTACATATTAATCGGGGAAGTCATTGCTACATTATATTCTAGCTTGCACTCATTCTCAAAAGCTGATTCTGCCCTTGCTACTACATTTTCCTAATTTCTTTCTTGCATCATGAACACTGTGGTAAACTGGCATGTAAATGTTGAAAATCCTTGCCCAGGGAACATATTAACCAACTTTCATTTTCCGTGCAGGAGAAGCTGGCACTCAATACCAGAGAAACAATCAGCATATGAGGAGGTTCTGACATTCTTCACATGCTGACAACGATGGGAAAACCTGCCATCGACATTATTGGTAAAGGCAGCATCGGAGATGTCAAGGCTGGAGGCCACACACAGCAGGGTGTATATGGGCATCTTTCCTTCCTTTTCGCTTTCTAATTAACTCTCCCAATTACACACACACACCAACACACACACACACATAAGCATGACACCTGCTGGTACATTGTTTCTGTCATTGATCCTGGTGCTTACCCTTGTAACCACAAATAAACTCTTGTTCCTCTCTACTTTTTTTAGGTCAATCAGTTGACTTAGTTACTGTAGTTGACTGACCCTCCAGAAGATGTATCATCACTTGTTTTTAATTCTGCAAAGCACCAGCACAGAAATCGGCAACTTGTGTGACTTTGATAATGAATTGCATGTGAAGAATTTATTTAGCTCAAAAAAGCAAGAGCAGGTGAAGATGGCAAGAGTGAACCAGGAAAGGTGTCACTGAAGGATTAGCTCACATCCTAGCTCTACTAACATCCAGTGACACAGTGGTTGTAGTGGATTTAGGTTATTCCGGACCTGATAATACTCTATTACTAACCTATGGTCGAGGACAACCTATCAAAAGAGGGAAACCTGTTTTCCTGCCAAGACTCAGAATAGAACTCACGAAGGGAGAATGCTTTTCCAGGTCTCAAACAGTTAAACAAGGTCTCAGTTACTTTTTATGGGGAGAGTTCAGATTCGTCACTCATAACTAAATCGATACCTCTAACGGAGTGGGTCCTAGCCTATTCAGGGCTTCCTAAATGAGTGTCTAGGAGATCAACTTTGAGATTAATTTTCACACAGTATAATTTTAATTAAAGTATCTTTATTGTGAAAATACTCCCAATAGATACATACTGATTTGCAGAGTTAAAGTATAAGTGGACTAAACAGTCCTTCTACTTATCTGTTATTAATACAAGATTGTTAACAGTCCTGTTATCTGCTAACATATTTTTTAAAAAAAAATAAGTTTAGATTACCCAATTATTTTTTCCAATTAAGGGGCAATTTAGCGTGGTCAATCCACCTACTCTGCACATTTTTGGGTTGTGGGGGCGAAACCCACGCAGACACGGGGAGAATGTGCAAACTCCACACGGACAGTGACCCAGAGCCGGGATCGAACCTGGGACCTCAGCGCCGTGAGGCAGCAGGGCTAACCTACTAACTTCTCTCAATAGAATGTGTTATCTACACATGGAAAAATCCTAAAGCATCTCTATCAATTTCTCAATACATTTCTAAGAAATTATACAAAACCCATACCTACAACCTGAGGTTTTGTTCGACGAGTCAAGCTTCTAAGAACAGAACTGACTCACGCCCTAGAGGCGGGTCATAATTAGAGAGTGCTTCTGCTAAAATGCCTTCTCCTTAAATAATAAAAGTTGCTGATCGGTTCAGGAAGGCATTCGTTACTTTGGCATTTATTGTTGGTTAATTACCTATAGCCAAATGGCTAATTGGATATACTATCACTGATAGATCTTCTAATAGTTGTAGGGTCTGTATAATTGTCAGAAATCCTAAAATATATTGGCAAGGGGGGCCCCGTTTGGTGTCTGTCTTTGTTCAGTGTTGTCACCTTCTCCAGATATTAGAAACAGACCCTTTTGTGAAGGTGTTATCGTTAAGTGTCCAAAGGTATAGTTTGAGAAGGATTTGTGTATCTGTTTATCTGTTTTCATATTTTGAATACTTCTAGGTATAGGGAGTTCTCTCAAAGAATTTATTGGTCTGTCAAAAAGAGCCTTTAATTGTTTAATGTTAATGAGTCCTTGAGACCAGCTTGGAGTTTCTCCCATCAGGTGATAACCTCTACCTGACGTTTAGCTGGAGTGGTTTCATTCCATCTTGAATTAGAATGCTGTTTGTATTAATGCCTTACTTTAATCCGAATCCTGCGGTGAACGTGAGATCCATCACATGGTTAACACTGTTGCCTCTCAGCGCCAGGGACCCAGGTTCAATTCCAGCCTTGGGTGACACTGTCCATGTGGAATTTACACGTTCTCCCCTTGTCTGCGTGGGTTTCCTCCGGGTGCTTTGGTTTCCACCCACATTCCAAAGAGGTGCAGGTGGATGGTAGCACAGTGGTTAGCACTGTTGCTTCACAGCGCCAGGGTCCGTCCCAGGTTCGATCCCCGGCTTGGGCCACTTTCTGTGCAGAGTCTGCACGTTCTCCCTGTGTCTGCGTGGGTTTCCTCCGGGTGCTCTGGTTTCTTCCCACAAGTCCCGAAAGACGTGCTGATAGATAAGTTGGACATTCTGAATTCTCCTTCCGTGTACCCGAGCAGACGTCGGAATGTGGCGACGAGGGACATTTCACAGTAACCTCATTGCGGTGTTAATGTAAGCCTACTTGTGACAATAAAGATTATGTTTGGTGGATTGGCCATGTTAAATTGCCGCTTAGTGTCCAAAGGTTAGGTGGAGTTATGGGGATAGGGTGGGGGAGTGGGTCGGTGTAAGGTGTTGTTTCAGAGGGTCGGTGTGGACTTGATGGACCAAAAGACCTCCTTCTGCACTGTAGGTATTCTATGATTCCATGAAGGTGGCACAGATGCAGACGTTAGAGGCATGGCCATTAATTAAAAGATGATTTCTGCAGTCTGGGGGCAATGGAGGAGACATGTGGGAGCAGAGGGAGCATCGGTCTGGTCCCCAATCTGTAATAATCACTGATTTGCCCCAGGAAGTATGGATGGGGGGCTCCGGATATAGCGGAGAGCAGGGATTGAGAGGAAGGGGGATATGTTTATAGAGGGGAGCTTTCCGAGTATGAGGGTGCTGGAGGAGAAGTTTGGGTTGGCAAGGGGAAACAAATTCAGGTATCTACAGGTGCAGGACTTCCTACATAAACAGGTGTCAACCTTCCGCTCCTACCGCTAAGGGGGATTCAGGACAGGGTAGTTTCCAGAGGGTGGGTAGGAGAAGGGAGCACCTCGGACATTTACAAGGCACTTATGGGGCCAGAGGAGGCGCAGACCGAGGAGCTGAAGCGCAAGTGGGAGGTGGAGCTGGGAGGAGAGATAGAGGATGGTCTATGGGCGGACGCGTTGAGTAGAGACAATGCGTCTGCAACGTGTGCCAGGCTCAGCCTGATACAATTTAAGGTCGTTCACCAGGCCCACATGACAGTGGCCCGGATGAGCAGGTTCTTTGGGGTAGAAGATAGGCGTGCAAGGTGTGCGGGAGGACCAACGAACCATGTCCACATGTTCTGGGCATGTCCGAAGCTTAGGGGATTTTGGCAGGGGTTTACGGACATCATGTCCACGGTGTCAAAAACAAGGGTGGTGCTGAGCCCAGGGGTGGCGATTTTCGGGGTGTCGGAAGACCCGGGAATCCAGGAGGAGAAAGAGGCAGACGTTCTGGCCTTTGCTTCCCTGGTAGCCCGGGGACAGATACTATTAGCTTGGAGGGATTCAAAGCCCCCAAAGTCAGAGACCTGGCTATCGGACATGGCTAGCTTTCTCTGTTTGGGGAAAATCAAGTTCACCTTGAGAGGGTCACTGTTAGGGTTCGCCCGGAGGTGGCAACCGTTCGTCGACTTCTTCGCGGAAAATTAATCGTCAGCAGAAGGGGGGGGGGGGGGGGGGGAGGGGGTTAGTTTAGCTTAGAGTAGGGGTTTAATAAAGGTGGGACCTGTAAGGGAGGGAGACGGCTTTTGCACTATGATTATGGTTTCATGTACATTGTTTATTGTATTGTTGTTATAATACCAAAAAATACCTCAATAAAATGTTTATTAAAAAAAAAGATGATTTCTGTGCACCAGCATTTTTTAAATTCATTGGCTGACTGCCGTTTAGAATCTACAACATGGTGCATAGTATGGAGGAGTCTATTACCAACTTACATGGGGTTTATGTGCACCTCACTGACACTCTGGACACCTCAATGAACACATAGCATACAAAAGCTATAGCTGAATCCCTCCTCAGCTGCAGCTGTGTGCTCAGGTATATTTTCTAACCATAAGGCTTTTTGTAATTTTTGTGTGTAGAATGTTCCTGCGGCAGCTGGTGATCCTGCAATGTTAGCTGACCTCAATATCATTATTAATCTTTGCTATTTATTTGACATTACAATGTTTAGGAAATAATGCGGCTTTGCTAATACAAGGGACAGGGATTGTTCAGCTGAAGTACTGCCTGTAAACTATCAAAGGCATCCAGCTGCAGGACTCTTTTTGAACCATTCTCATATCCTCACTATTCTTTATTTCTCATCTTGTTGAAGAAGCTCCTTCAATGGTAGCTCCACGATTTGTCCCATTATAAAACAATGTTATACAGAATATACCACAAGCCTCAGAATTATCTGTACCTCCAATTATGGTCAATCTCAATGTACTCCTCTCAACCATTGTCGACCATGTCTTCAGTTGACCTGGCTGTCAGGGTGCTATGTCTTTTCGTCCGACGTCATTTCGTCCAACGACACTTCGTCCACGTCTTTTGGTCCAACGTCTTTTTGTCCGCCCGTCTTTTGGTCCAACGTCACTTCGTCCAATTATCCAATTACAAATAGTTTAATTTAGTTTTTCAATGTTACTGCTCAAGGATCCTCTCCACCTATTTCGCCTCTTGAGGTTGAGTTCTGCATTTGTGCTGCTTGATCTCCAGACATTATTAAGATAAGCTGCAGGATATTCACCCATGTATGCTCCAGCGTGATGAGAGCCATTGTATCTGATGGAATATTTGATCATTTCAGACCTGTAATGTCAGAACCCACTGCCAACCAGAGGTTTTAATCACTCGACGAAAATCGAGTTTAAATCTGCTTCTTTCAGAACTGCACTCATTGTCTAAATCCAATTAGACTCCCACTTATATCTGTGTCTGTCGGAATTGTAGACTATCAAATCATCTTGTCCTCTCCCCATTATTCTCTCTCGGGTACAGTTCTGGAAATCTAACTTTTAGGGAATTTCGGGAATTTACAATTTACATCAATTTTAAGTAATTTTGGGAATTTTAAGTAATTAGTAAACTTTTAGATTTTTTAACTGCATTTTTCAACTTGCATTTTACTTGCATTTTTCAATTACTTGCATTTTAGCAATTAAATTCACTTGCTGTAAATGGTTTTATACGGAGTTAATTTGTAATTGGATAATTGGACGAAGTGACGTTGGACCAAAAGACGGGCGGACAAAAAGACGTTGGACCAAAAGACGTGGACGAAGTGTCGTTGGACGAAGTGACGTCGGACGAAAAGACGCGACACGGGCTGTCAGCTCTGAAATTCCCTTCTTAAATCTCTCCACCTTTGATCCTTTAAGATGCTCCCCCAAATTTACCTCTTTAATGAAGCATTTGACCACCTACCCTAATATCTCCTTCTCTGGATTGGTGTCAATTTTATTTTGTTATATATGCTCTGAGGAACTGTTCTGGGACATTTTACTATTTTAAAGGTGCACTGTAAGTTGCTTTTCATGTGTCATGTGAGAGTACCTTTAAGAAATGGATGTTTAAGCAATGTACCTTTAAGAAATGGAGCAGCCATATTACTGAAGTGATGTAAAATTGTGTGTGTGGGGGGGGGGGGGGGAGCTAAGCTCACTTCTGCTTTTAGTTTCAGTTTGAGAGAGAGCAGCTGAAAAGTGCCTGGCTGGTTTGCTGTGAGCTGTTTGAAAGGAGAAAGCCAGGTTTTGAGGAAAAATAGCTTGTGTGTGTCTGTGTTTGCAGTGAGCTGGATCTCTTCCATGAAAGACTATCTCTGAATCATTTGGGTGATTTAAACTCATAATAGTAACGTATTTAACCTGATGTGTTAATGTTGTTAAAGGTGAAGACTTTTGGAGGTTTGAAGGAACATTTTGAAGGATTATTTAGTGTTGTATTATTTTCGGGGTTATCTTTGGAGTAAGGATGTTAAGTGATCCAATGTTTATTTAAAAGGTTAAGTTGAATTCATGGAATAAACGTTGTTTTGTGTTTAAAAACCCACGTGTCCATAATTGTAATACCACACTTGGAGAACAAGCCGTGTGCTTCAAAAGCAACAATACATTAAAGTGGGGGTTGGTTGAACTCCATGATACATTTTGGGGTTGTGAAAATGCCGCTCCCATAACACATGCAACCACAATAATGTGGGATGCTCTTTATTGTATTGTAGCAGAGCTCAACAAATATGAGAGTTCCTTAAATGAGTTATGAGCCAAGGAGTTATGTGCAGAGGGAAGCCTTTTTCTCCAAGCTGCCAGCCTCTCACTTGCCGTGCAGAACAAAGAGTGAGGTTTCAGATAATTGTTGTATTAGAAAAGCATTGTGGCAGTTGCCAGAATCGCAGACATAGATTTGTATGATACGTTGCTGGTCATCATACACCAGTTGTGTATTAATGAAGCAGTAGGCAGTGGTATTATTTGAAGGAGCCCATAGAGCAATATGCGTGCAGTCGCTGATGTCCTGAACGTGTAAGAATCTGTACAACCCTCTGAATTCTATCCTTCTGCGTCCAAAGCGCAAGTTACGAACATATTTGCTCTATCAGCTAACTGACTAATGCAATCATTGACTGCTGACTAATGTTGCTCCTGTTTCCTGTGGCAGCCTGGAACGATCCAGAGCAAAAATATTAAGGACTGCAGTGACCACATTGTATCAGACTCTGCTAGTTCTGGCAGTTGGCTGCAGTTAGAACATACAGTGCAGAAGGAGGCCATTCGGCCCATTGAGTCTGCACCGACCCACCCAAGCTCTCACCTCCACAAAATTCCTGTAACCCAATAACCCCTGCTACCCCTCCTAACATTTTGCACACTGAGGGCAATTTAGCATGGCCAATCCACCTAACCCGCACGTCTTTGGATTGTGGGAGGAAACCAGAGCACCCGGAGGAAACCCACGCAGACACGGGGAGAACGTGCAGACTCCGCACAGACAGTGACCCAGTGGGGAATCGAATCTGGGACCCTGGCACTGTGAAGCAAGAGTGATAACCACTGTGCTACCGTGACGCCCACTGTTGTATAGTTCTTGCATAGTCTGCTACAACTCTGTAACAACTCCTCAAGAGCACCAAAGACCCTCTGAGGACTGCAGGTATGTTGTCCTAAATTTATAAACTCTGTATGCGAACACCTCTTTTTATTAGTGACACCTCTATTTGCACCATACTCCTTCTCCAGCATCTCCCATTCCCAGAGTGCAATCTTAAAAGGATCTCCATGAAAAAAGAAGTAAAATGCCATGACAGGTTGTAATGAAACCTAGCAACTACAAGAGCTTTCAAATCACTAAAGGAAAATAAATTGGAATTATATAACACTTTTCACGACCACTGGACACATGGGTGAAAGAAACCTCACAAGCTACTGCAGGAAAATGTCTCCCAAAACTATAGAGCTTTATCTCAGAGCAGCTAACGATTACGCCAAATACATCATTGGAAATGAAAATCCCTTATTGTCACGAGTAGGCTTCAATGAACTTACTGTAAAAAGCCCCTAGTCGCCACATTCCGGCGCCTGTCCAGGGAGGCTGGTACGGGAATCGAACCGTGCTGCTGGCCTGCTTGGTCTGCTTTAAAAGCCAGCGATTTAGCCGAGTGAGCTAAACCAGCCCTACCAGAACAGGCCTACCCTTGATTTGTAGCACCCACAGTTGATAGGCAGGAGCATAAAAATGATAGTAGTCAGACTGGTGGACGTGAAACTAGCATTGAAGTTTGTCACCGGTTCCCTTTTTCTTTTTTTATATGAAAATGCCTTGAATAAAAATATTTTATTCAAGGCATTTTCATGTAAACGAACAAAAGCAGAAGGACAACCAAACAACCTTAGAAACAACCAACACCCACTCCCTCCCCCCCCGATCCCCTAATATTGCCCACTTCTCCCATCCCGCCTTCCCTATTTTAACCCCTTTACCGCTCCCCCATTCCCCCTTTGCTGACCCCTCAAACCTCCTTAAAGATATCAATAAACAGCTTCTACATCCGAGTGAACCCATCCGCCAACCCCCTCAAGACGAACTTGACCTTCTCCAGCATCAGGTATTCCATCTGGTTGCTCAGCCACACCCCTGCTCTCGGCGGCTCCATGTCCCTCCGCCCGAGCAAGATCTGTCTCCAGACTATCAGGGAGGCAAAGGCCAAAACATTAGCTCTCTCATCCCCTGGACTCCCAGATCTTCCGACACCCCAAATATCATTATCTCTGGACTTGGGATCACCTCCACCCCAGCACCTTGCCAGACCCCTTTCAGCCTTGGACATGCACAGAACATGTGGACGTGATTCCTGGGTCTCCCCGCGCACCGCCCATACCTATCCTCCACCCACTCAAAGAACCTACTTATCCTCGCTACCGTCATATGAGCTCTATATAATAATAACATTGTCACAAGTAGGCTTCAATGAAGTTACTGTGAAAAGCCTCTAGTCGCCACATTCCAACACCTGTTCGGGGAGGCTGGCACGGGAATTGAACCCGCGTTGCTGGCCTTCTTCTGCATTACAAGCCAGCTGTTTAGCCCACTATGCTAAACCAGCCCCTATACCTTAAACCGAATGAGGCTTAGCCTCACACACAATGAGGACACATTCACACTCCGCAGGGCCTCTGCCCATGTCTTGGCCCCCACCTCCCCTCCCAACTCCTCCGCCCACTTGCATTTTATATCCCCCACCAGGGTCCCCTCCTAATCCATCAACTCCTTGTGGGCTTCGAACACCTTCACCTCCCCATCTCGTCTCTCGACAGCACCTTGCTTTGCAACCAGAGGGGCAACAGCCCAGAGAAGGATGGCACATCTCTCCTTACAAAATCCCAGACCTGCAGGTACCTAAAACTGATCCCTCTGGGCAGCTTGTTCTCTTCCTCTACGTCCTACAACTTTGCAAATTTGTCCCCTATGAACAGGTCACCAAATCGATCAATCCCCGCTTGCTGCTGTGGTGGTATGATTAGCATAGCTGCCTGCCATTGGTGCAGAACACCGGCTTACCATTGGCCCTGGTCGGTCATGTGCCTCTCGACCGGTTGGTTGAGACCAGTCATGTGACGGCTCCCCGATTGGTCGAGAGGCTGAGTTAACCCCACCTCCAGGGCGGGGTATAAATACCCAGTACTCCCGGCGGTCGTCCTTCTACTGTAATCGACCGCAGGGCTTAACATCTAGTATATTAAAGCCATACTTTTGTTCAGCAACTCGTCTCGCGTTCAATTGATAGTACATCAATTTAATATACTAGAAATTTGAAGATGGAGCTCCGGATCAAGCCCGACTGCCTCCGCATCAGCCCGCAAACTCCGAACGCATCGGCAATCTTCAAACATTGGCGGGCGTGTTTCGATAGCTATCTGGCAACCGCAAGCAGCCCCCTCACCATGGCACAGAAACTTCATATTCTCTATTCCAGCGTGGGCATGGCGGCCTACGCGATGATAGAGGAAGAAAAGAAATATGACGTGGCCATGGATACGCTAAAAGGACAATTTCTTAAGCCGGTAAACCGAATGTACGCCCGACATCTGCTGGCTACCAGACAACAGTTCCCCAGTGAGTCCTTAGATGATTTTTACCGGGCCCTCGCTGTCCTGGGGAGGAATTGCGCCTGCCTCCAAGTTTCAGCCACTGAGCACATGGAACTTTTAATCAGAGATGCTTACGTAGCTGGATGCAGTCCGCCGCAATCCGCCAGCGGTTGCTGGAAAAAGACGACCTCAGCCTAACTGAGGCACGGACTCTCTCCACCTCCCTGGAGGTCGCCAACTTAAACGCCCGCGCCTATGTCCCCAGCTGCGCTGCAGCACCCTGGGCCTCCTGGCACGCTTCCCCACCGCCATCCGCCGCTCCCGACCCCCCTCAGGCCTGCGCTGCGGGACGCCCCGACAAGTCCGCAGGGCCCTGCTGCTATTTCTGTGGGCTTGCCAAACACCCCCGCCCGCGCTGCCCGGCCCGCTCCGCCCTTTGTAAGAGATGCGGGAAGAAGGGCCATTTTTCGACGGTCTGCCAGGCCAAATGGGTCGCTGCTGTGCCGCGCAGCAACCAGGTATCTCCTCCTCCGGGCCCTTCCGGGCCCTTCCAGCGCACCGTGTAAATCTCCCCCCCCCGCCCCCGTGCCCGGCCTGCACGCCTCTCTGCCCCCGCTCTCAGCCGCTCCGATCGGCCTGCCGGCACCGCTAACCCTGCCCCCAGCAACCACGAGGGTCCTGCGGGCGCCGCCACCTTGGGCCCCGGACGCCACGTGCGGGTCCTGGGCGCCTCCATCTTGGGGCCCCGACTTCACGTGTGGGTCCTGGGCGCCGCCATCTTGGGGCCCCAACCCCACGTGCGGGTCCTGGGCGCCGCCATCTTGGGACCCGACTCCACGTGCGGGTCCTGGGCACCGCCATCCTGGACTGGCACACAAGGTCCTGCCAGCACCCACTCGGCCGAAGACGACGACTATGGATCTTCTCCACGGCTCTCGGCCATTCAGCTCGACCAGTCACGTCCGCGCACGCTCGCCAAGACGACGATGCAAATCCACCTCAACGGGCACGAGACGGACTGCCTGCTGGACTCCGGGAGCACGGAAAGCTTCATACACCCTGACACGGTAAGACGCTGCGCGCTTCCTGTCCACCCTGTAAAACAAAATCGGGTTAGCCTCAGGTTCGCACTCCGTCCGCATCACCGGGTGCTGCATCGCGGACCTCACAGTCCAGGGGAAGGTTTTTAAAAATTATAAAGTCCTTATCCTCCCCGACCTTTGCGCACCGGCACTCCTAGGACTGGACTTCCAGTGCAACCTGCAGAGCTTGACCTTCCAATTCGGCGGCCCTATACCCCCCTCACTGTCTGCAGCCTCGCGTCCCTCAAAGTAGACCCCCCCTCCTTGTTTGCTAATCTCACCCCCGATTGCAAACCCGTCGCGACCCGAAGCAGACGGTACAGCGTCCAGGACCGGACCTTCATTAGGTCCGAGGTGCATAGGTTGCTGAAGGAAGGGGTCATCGAGGCCAGCAACAGTCCCTGGTGAGCCCAAGTGCTGGTGGTCCGGACTGGGGAGAAAAACCGGATGGTCATCAACTACAGCCAGACGATCAACCGGTTTACGCAACTGGACGCGTATCCTCTCCCCCGTATTTCCGCCACGATAAACGAGATTGCGAAATACAAAGTCTTCTCCACAGCGGACCTCAAGTCCGCTTATCGCCAGCTCCCCATCCGCGCGAGTGACCGCAAGTACACTGCGTTCGAGGCAGATGGGCGCCTCTACCACTTCCTCAGGGTTCCATTCGGTGTCACAAATGGGGTCTCGGTCTTCCAACGGGAGATGGACCGAATGGTCGACAAGTACGGATTACGGGCTACCTTCCCGTACCTCGATAATGTCACCATCTGCGGCCACGACCAGCAGGACCATGACACCAACCTCCGAAAATTCCTCCAAACCGCAAAACTCCTTAACCTAACTTACAATAAGGATAAGTGCGTGTTTAGCACCGACTGTCTAGCCATCCTCGGCTACATAGTGCGTAATGGAGTGATAGGCCCCGACCCCGAACGCATGCGCCCCCTGATGGAACTCCCTCTCCCCAATACCCTCAAACGCTGCCTGGGTTTCTTCGCTTACTACGCCCAATGGGTTCCCAATTACGCCAACAAGGCCCGTCCCCTCATTCAGTTCATGACCTTCCCGCTGTCGACAGAGACCTGCCAGGCCTTTAGCTGCATCAAAGCGGACATCGCAAAGGCCACGATGTGCGCCATCGACGAGTCCCTCCCCTTCCAGGTCGAGAGCGACGCATCAGAAGTAGCTCTGGCGGCCACCCTGAACCAAGCGAGCAGACCCGTGGCCTTCTTCTCCAGAACCCTCCAGGCTTCCGAACTCCGCCACTCCTCAGTGGAAAAAAAAGCCCAGGCCATAGTCGAAGCTGTGCGACATTGGAGGCACTATTTGGCCGGCAGGAAGTTTACCCTCCTCACAGACCAACGGTTAGTAGCCTTCATGTTCGATAATGCACAGAGGGGCAAGATTAAGAACAACAGGATCTTGCAGTGGCGGATCGAGTTGTCCATGTACAACTACGATATCTTGTATCGTCCTGGGAAGCTCAATGAGCCTCCTGATGCCCTGTCCCACGGTACCTGCGCCAGCGCGCAGATAGACCGCCTCCGCTCCCTCCACGCGGACCTCTGCCATCCAGGGGTGACCCGTTTCTATCCCTATTCCCGATGGCAAGAGGTTATCCCCGATGCCCTACATTCCATCCGCTCCCTCCTCTGTACAACAACTAATCAAACACCTCATGAACGTCTTCTTGTTTTCCCCAGGAAGTCGTCCTCCAGATCCCCTCTCCCGACGTGGCTGGCCGCCCACGGACCCATCTTGCTCCGGAAGCATGTGCGGGTGCACAAGTCCGACCCGTTGGTGGAATAGGTCCAGTTACTCCACGCTAACCCGCAGTATGCGTACGTGGATTACCCCGACGGTCGGCAGGACACGGTCTCCCTCCGGGACTTGGCACCCGCCGGTGTGCGGCCTTCCCCCCCTTCACCACAGAACCCCCCGCCCCTTTTCCCCCAGCGCCCTACCCAGGCCACCCCTTCCCCATCCATGGCGTCTCCACCACCAGCCCGGGGTACGGAGACAGTTCAAGGACCATCGCTCCCGGAGTCCAGGACATCAGCCGAACCACCACCATCGGCTGAACCAACTCCCCTGCGGCGGTCTGCCAGGACGTCACGGGCAACGAAAAGGCTGATCGAGCCCATTGAACTTAAACACCACCATGGACCTTGTGTGGACACTATGTACTGTTTCTAAATGTGTGGGCCAGTGGGAACCCAAGGATACTTTTTTTTTTCTCCTTAGTACTCATACCACCAGTTCTCCCCCCCCCTCCAGCTCTCGTTGACACCCCCCCCCCCCCCCGCAAGGGGTGAATGTGGTGGTATGATTAGCATAGCTGCCTGCCATTGGTGCAGAACACCGGCTTACCATTGGCCCTGGTCGGTCATGTGCCTCTCGACCGGTTGGTTGAGACCAGTCATGTGATGGCTCCCCGATTGGTCGAGAGGCTGAGTTAACCCCACCTCCAGGGCGGGGTATAAATACCCAGTACTCCCGGCGGTCGTCCTACTGTAATCGACCGCAGGGCTTAACATCTAGTATATTAAAGCCATACTTTTGTTCAGCAACTCGTCTCGCGTTCAATTGATGGTACATCACTATGCTTATTGCAGATCAGTGCCCACACCGAGACACCCTCCAGCCCCAAATGCTGCCTCCACTGTCCTCACACCCTTAGAGCCGTCACCACCACTGGGCTCACGGAGCCAGTGAGAACAGCAGATGTGCTGATCAGAAAGTTGTCAAACATATTCTCCTACATGACGCTGCTTCCGTCCACCCCCACACCACCCCTTCCCCCACGACCCATTTCCTAACCATAGCGATTTTTGCCGGCCAGTAGCAGTTCATCATGTTCGACAGCGCCAGACCACCCCCCACCTTGCCTCCACTCCAGAAAAACCCTCCTAACCCTCGGGGACTTCCCCGCCCACACAAATCCAGAGATGAACTTTCTTGAAAAATGATTTTGGGATGAAATTGGGAAGTTCTGGAACACGAACAGAAATCTTGGAGGCACCGTCATTTTTACCGATTGCATCCGACTAGCCAGTGGCAGCACATCCCACCTTCTAAAGTCCGCTTTCATCTGCTCCACTAGGTTCAACTTGTGCAGCTGTGCCCAATCTCGGTTCACCTGGATGCCCAAGTATCCAAAGCTCGTCCCCACCACCCTGAATGGCAGCTTCACTAACCTCCCCTTCCTACCCCCTCGTCTCAATTGGGAACACCTCGCGCTTTCCCATATTCAACTTGTCTCCGGAGAACCGGCGAAACTCCTCCAAGATCTCCATAATATCCCCGATACAGCCCAATGAGCATGCGATATGTAACTATAGGTCGTCCACATACAATGAGACTCTGCTTGATGCCCCACCCCACTCAATTCCTCTCCAGTCCCTTGATGCCTTTAGCACCTTTGCCAGTTGCTCTGTTGCTAAGACACCCCTGCCTCGTCTCCCCGATGCAGCCCAAAGTACCCCAAACTCACTTGGTTCGTCCGCAAACTTGCGACTGGTGCAGTGTACAGCAAACAGACCCAGTCCCCAAACCCGAACCGCCCCAACACCTCCAGCAGATAGTCCTGCTCCACCCGATCGAATGCCTTCTCCGCATCCATTGCCACCACAACCTCCACCTCCTGCTCCTCTGAAGGCTTCATGATTACATTAAGCAGCCTCCTCACATTTGCCGCCAACTGCGTCCCCTTCACAACCCCGCTTGGTCTTCGCCTATCACCCCCGGGACGCGGCCCTCGATTCGTGAGGCCATCACCTTCGGCAACAGTCTGGTGTCTAGATTCAGGAACGATATTGGGCGGTATGACCCACACTGCTACGGATCCTTGCCCTTTTTTAAAAATCAGGGAGATGGAAGCCTGTGAAAATATAGACGGGAGTTCTCCCCTCTCCCTTGCTTCAATATACGTCCTCACTAGCAGTGGCCTTTGGTCCCCCCCCCAAACCTTTTATAAAACTCCACTGGGACCCCGACCAGCCTGGAGCCATCCCTGCCTGCATCGTCCCCATACTGCCCATCGACTCCCTCAATGCAATTGGAGCCCCCAATCCCTGAACCAACTTCTCCTCTATCTTGGGAAACTCCAGCTCGTCCAAAAACCGCCGTATCCCCTCCCTCCGGCGGGGGCTCAGACTCATAGAGCCTTCCATCGAACATCTCATACACGCCATTCACCCCTTCGGGTTCAACACCACCCTATCCTTATCATCCTTTACTCTACTAATCACCCTCACCGCCTCTTGCTTCCTCAACTGTTGGGTCAACATTTTGCTCGCCTTCTCCCCATGCTCATAAACTACCGCTCTGGCCCTCCTTAATTGTCCCACAGCCTTCCTTGTGGACACTAACCCAAACACCAGCTGGAACCTCTGCCTCTCCTTCAACAGCCCTGCCTCTGGGGCCTCCACGTAACTCCTATCCACCCTTAAAATCTTGTCATTATTTCCCACTTTGCTTTCTCCCTATGCACCCGAATTGAGATTAACTCCCCCCGACCAGAGTGCTTCACACAGCATGGCAGCTGTGACTTCCACGTACCCCGAATGGCAGCCCCCACCCACTCGCACACCTTCTCATCCACCAGCAACCCCACATCCAGTCTCCACTGCTGGCTCCTGCCACCACCTCCCCCCCTCGCGCCCCCCCTCTCCCTGCCCCGGGCCACGCACAAAACTACCCAGTGCAAAGCGTGGTCGGAAACCACAATCGTGGCCCATCCCCACCATCAAAGCCTTGTTTAACATGAAGAAATCAATCCAGGAGTACAGCGCCCCCCCCCCCCCCCAATGTGCTTCATAAGCACCTTTGCCACTGCCGATACCTTCGCCGACTCAGGACTCGACAGGTCCAAGCTCTGTTCTATAACCGTATTAAAATCCCCCCCATAATCAACCGGTGTGAGTCCAAGTCAGGAATCTTCCCTCACAGCTGCCTCATTAAGTCTACGTCATCTTAATTTGGGGCATACATGTTTATCAAAACCACCGGCATCCCCTCTAGCGTTCCATTAACCATCACAAACCTCCTCCTAACATGTGCCATAATGTTCACTACTTGGAATGTCACCCGCTTATTAACCAACACCACCACCCCCCTCATCTTCATGTCCAGTTCCGAGTGGAATTCCTGCCATACCCATCCTTTCCTCAACCTTGTCTAGTCCCCTATCTTCAGTTGTGTCTCCTGCAAAAAGGCCACGTCTGCCCTCAGCCATCTCAGGTGCGTGAACACACGTGACTGTTTGACCAGCCCATTCGGCCCCCCTCATGTTCCACGTGACCAGCCTGGTTGGGGGGGGGGGGGGAGGGGGGCACCTTCGTACCCCCCCACACCAATCAGCCATGCCCCATTTTGGGCCAGCACCCAGCCTGTGTCACGTGAACCTCCAGGTCCACCCTCAGATGGCCACCGTCATTGATCCCTTTCCAACTGCGCCACATCAACCACACCCTTGACAGCAACCCTCTCCCCCATCCTCGAACAAAACACCAATCCCATCGCCACCTTCCACGCCTGCCTCCTGACAACCTTCCACTTCACTTCCGTTAGCGAACTCCCCCAGCTAGCATGGTGGCCCCCGCACAAGGCCTCCAACCTCCTTACCACCTAAAACTCTCCTCCCCCCTAACCATACTCCCTGAAAGAGTAACAAAAGGTGCACTCACCTTCGACGTTTAAAAATACTTTTCAAAAAACACACAAACTCCTCCAAAGTTCAATGTCCTCACTCTCCTCTCAGTCTATTGTCCCTCATAAACACCATCGCCTCTCCTGGTATGCCAAAATAGCATTCTCACTTCCGGAAAGTCACCCATAGGCAGGCCGGGTACAATACTCTAAACTTCACCCACTTTTAAAGAGGGCAGCCTTAACCCGGTTAAGCCTGGCCCTCCTCTTCATCAGTCTTGCTCTCAGGTCTTGATACACTTACAGCTCATTCCCTTCCCAGGTGCATTTCCTGGTCTGCCTCACCCATCTTCTCCTTATCCAGAAAGCGGTGTAACCGCACCACCATCACTCGCCCGCCTGCGGCTCACCCTGTGTGCTCGGTCAACCTCCGGGGCCAGTCAAAGGCCCCTTTCCCCATCAGCTTCTCCAGCATCCTGACCACATACATGCGGCCTCCGCACCTTCGATGCCTTCGGGCATCCCCACGATCCAAAGGTTTTGTCTTCTGGAGCGATTCTCCAGATCTTCCACCTTCTCCTTCACCCTCTTCTGGGTCTCCCGCACAACCCCCACCTCAGCCATCAATGAGGCCAACTGCTCCTCAAGTTCCCCCACCTCCTCCTCAACTTCCTTGATTGCCCGACCCTGGGACTCTAGTCTCTGCTCCACTCGCTCGATCCCTGACTTAATTGGTTCCACCACCTTGGCCACGTCTTCCAGGGCCTCCTTCCTCTGCTGGAAGAACTTTCCATTACGGAACTCTATTAACTGCTCCATTGACCACTGGGCAGGCAGAGCGTCCCCTTTGCTCTCCGCCATCTTATCCCGTGGCACACCATGAAACCTCTCCTGTTCAAGCAGCTCTTTCCTTCTTGTTCCACTCCTAGTCCTTGGATTCATCAACCAGCCAACCAAAGGAGTAAAACCTTCCCCAGACACTCCTGAACCTATTGCACTCAAATAATTCACCTTTCGGGTGGGGAAAAGACTGAAAAATTCCGCCTTTAGCGGATGTCATCAAATGTGCAACTGCTCACTCCATGGTCGCCACCAGCAGTCCTCACCTTGAGGAAATGAATAAATGAATGTGATAAAATTAGAATTATTAGTTAAGATAGGATAGATAGTAGGGCCGGTCCGATGTTAGTAGGGCCGGTCTGATGGTCGGGGGTGGACCGCAGGACCCTGAGCGTACTGTGTTCACAGACAGAACAAAGGAAAGAGCAGAGCAGAGCATGGCTCGCGGGGGATGGTAACCTTGTGGTGAGCATGGTGAAAAGGATGCTGGGGTTACAATGCAAAGTGACCAATTAGGATATAGGGCCAGGTCAGGAGGTGTATAGAATGACCAATGGGAAGCTTATATGTGAATCTTACTGTGATTTTGAATATATCAGCAGAAGTTTCTTTGTATACTCTCTCTCTTTATTCTGGGCTCTCAGAAGACAGTGTGTGTGTCCTGAGGTCCTATGGATTGAGTCAGCCTTGCAAGTTAGTTATTATTAAATGATATGGTACCTGCAAATCCATCTCAGATTTTATTGAATCTAGACTGACAGCAAATTAACCAGGAATCGACAAACTGACCCCTATTTCAATATATTCAAAAGTCTTCCACCGGTTTCAAACTTGAGCTCTGGCCACCGCGATGCGATGTGAATTGCAAAAGGAGGGCGAGATGGGAATATTATGAAACCCAGATGCCTCCAATTAAGTGCTTTTTGAGCTCACTAATGAATTCATTAACAGGCCTGAAGGGAACTGACTATTTCTGATAGGTAAAAGGGTCATGAATTTAGGCATTTTAATGTAAATACTAAAGCCCAGTTTAAAATCCATTTTAAAATGGATATCATCATAAAACTTCAAGCATAACTTAGATTACAAAAACACACAGCTTGCAAGATTTGCAGTGGCAAAGCACAGAATTTGAAACATCTAAAAGTTAGCTAAAGCTTATGCAACATTTTACTGAAAAGTTAAATTGACATTATATACTGTTCATTGTTCTAATGAACAGAATTGCAAAAGTTAGGCAGCCATACCACAATCTGATCAAGGTTACCATGACAACATGAACCCACAATTGTTCAGAATACAGCTAATAGTGCAGTCAGCAGTAAAACCAGTGAAAGCTAGAATTGATTAAAAGAATATATCACATTCCAACACAGGACAAGCATCTAAAAAGCAACATGTCTTCAGAAATGTTGCATATTGATGATTGACAACTGACCATCCAACCAAATGCATTTGAGATCCATCCAAGCCAATCAGCACATTGCAGGAGTAGGAACAGATGGAGTCAGACTGATAACATTCTCCTTAAACATAGAGGTCTGGGCAGACATTTTCCATCCAGGATCACTCTATACCTTTTACCTAACTACTCGCTATCCTTATTTCGTATTTTCATACTTCCACTCTAACTCTTGAAGTTTGGGCAAGCTGTTTGGCTTTGAGCAAGAACCATTACTGTATTTTGAAAGTTAAATCTATTGCAAACCATTAAGCCAATTACATCTCTTAAAGTGTTTTGGTGGCAAGGGCTTTATTGAGAACATTTGATTTGTAACCACAAGAAGATTTCAGTCTCTCAATTATAATCAATAGACACAATAAGAGATTTTATTTCGCATCTGAGAAGTGTAACTTAAATTTCTACTGAGTTTTGAAGTGTATAACAAGACTACACTTAAACTGCACGGTAAATTACTACTAGGCCTTAAGGAGCAGTTTTGAATTTTCAATTGTCAGGTATGAGGAGCATACTTCATGGGGCAGCTAATGTGCAAACAATGGGGGACCATGAGGATAATGGATACACTGGTCAATTAATTTAAAAGAAGCAGAATATAGCTTGTCTACTCAAACAATGGGGTGGTTTTGGGGCATCACGGTTTTGGGGTGGCACAGTGTTAGCACTGCTGGCTCACAGTGACAGGGACCCGGGTTCAATTCCAACTTTGGGTGACTGTGTGGAGTTTGCACTTTCACCCCGTGTCTTCATTGATTTTCTCTGGATGCTCCAGTTTCCTCCCACAGTCCAAAGAGGTGCAGGTTAAGTGTATTGGTCATGCTAAATTTCACCTTAGGTTAGGTGGGGTAGGGTGGGTCATGGGCCTAGGTAGGGTGCGCTTTCAGAGGGTTCGCACAGACCCAATGGGCTGAATGGCTTCCTGCTGCACTGTAGGGATTCTATGATTCTATGAATGGCACAAAGTTTCCTTCACTGGTGCTAAAAGACCTTTATTTCTCAGCAGTGGGAGCTTGGAGTCCTGAGTGGAACATTAGGCTGTTGGCATCACCAGAGGAGCAGAGGCTGGCAGAGAAAGCCCTGCTGAAAAACAGGAGCTAGATGAGGAATGGAGATGGGAATGGGATACTCTAACATTTGACCGGGTGGCAAGGGGGAGCTTCAACGGATTGGGCAGCATGGTAGCAGAGTGGTTAACACATTCGATTCCCGGCTTGGGTCATTGTCTGTGTGAAGTCTGCACGTTCTCTCCATGCCTGCGTGGGTTTCCTTCGGGTGCTCCGGTTTCCTCCCACAGTCCAAAGATGTGCGGGTTAGGTGGGTTGGCCATGCTAAATTGCCCTTAGTGTCCAAAAAGGTTAGATGGGGTTACTGGGTTACGGGGATAGGGTGGAGGCGTGAGCTTAAGTAGGGTGCTCTTTCCAAGGGCCGGTGCAGGCACGATAGGCTGAATGATCTCCTTCCGAACTGTAAATTCTATGATTCTATGATAACAGGTGCATCTTCCTGCTCAGTAGGAGGACAGAGGAACATATCACATCTCTACAAGGATAAGGCACTACACAAGACAATGGGTGTATCAAAGTCATCTCCCAGCAAAATACAGAGCACCACTGCCATAGGAGGTTATGCCTAGCCAGTTAGTCTCAGACATTTGTGCTCTGGTCCACAATTACCTCCATTAATGTATCAAGAGAGGTATTGGAAAACCCTTGGGCCATCTGCAATAAGTGTACAGCACTGACCTGATCAGTACCCTGCTGGAACATATCTTCAGCAAAGGGCAAACTCACTCATTGCTGATGCTCAGTTTTTATGTACCACCTTCAGCCAGGTCCTGGCGCTGCTAATTGAGCACCACAGTCACTTATGGGCCAATTATGTGTTTCACGTTTCAAAATAGGGTTCTGACACTGACACAGGTTAGTGTCAGGGCCCCAAAATCCTAAGCAATAGCTTCCCGACTTCAGATTCAAAATCCAACCTTTAGTAACAATAATGTGTACCTTGCTTAGATGAGGAGCGGCAAACAGGGGCATGCCTTGAAAACATTTTAAAAATTACATTTTATCCTGAGCTTCTTTCGATGTTGCTCCCACAAAATTATGGACATCTATCGCTGGTCATTCGCACCAGATGTGGTGACCACACTCATTCACGTTCCCAAGTTCCTATTTGAAGATATCGTCACACGAGCTTTCTGTACAACTTCTTACACCCTTACAAAATACATCTGAATCTCAATGTTGTTGCTATTTGGTATCCCATCTCAATTGTATTCTCTGGCAGCATCCATGCTCCATTTGCAGGTTTAGCCACCCCGCCCCACCCATTCTAAACCTGTAATTGGAAAAAGTACCTCTATGCAGGAAAAAATTCCTGGATTGCTTTCTTTGTCCCCATATGGTTCCAAGTCCACTCAGGCACACCACTCCCTCATCAGTACTCCTTCAAATGAAATCCTTTGCATGCCCTTACCCCAGTGATTCCATATTCCTGTTCATTTGACTCGATGTTCCAACTTCACAATCTCACTTCTCAGTCAATCCAACTCTGTTTCAGCTGGTTTCACAGTCCTGTCATAGTTTCCAACCTTACTGACCATGGGGCATAGTGTCCCTGTCCATTTCTGGAACAACTGACCTGAGTTCATCCAGTATTCAGATTATTATTTGAGGGCTCACTTTTCATCCAGGCTCCAGTCTTCTTTCCCTCAGTCTTCTCAAGTCCCAAAATATGACTACTCCCAAGGGGGGGGGGGGGGGGGGGGGGTCATGTATTTAGGCAGAATGTCTTCCCGCTGTCACCAGAATTAAGTTCCGGATGGGAAGGCCCAGGGTCGACCTACCCATTCCGCTGCCTCATTAAAGACTTGGTCCAAACATGGACAAAAGAGCTGAACTCAGGAGGTGAGGATAGTGAGTGCGCTTGACATCAAGGCAGTATTTCATCAAGTGTGGCATCAAGGAGCCCTGGCAAAACTGGATTCAATGCGAAAAAGGTTGTTGTGCTTGTTGAAGGTCAATCATCTCAGTCCCAGGATATCATTGTAGGCATTCCTCAGGATAGTGTCTTTGGCTCCACCATTCAGCTGCTTCAGTGACCTTTTCTCCATCATAAGGTCATAAGTAGGGATGTTCATGGATGATTGCACAATGTTCAGTAACATGTGACTCCTCAGATACTGAAACAGTCCATGCCCATATACGACAAGACCTGGGCAACATCAAGGCATGGACTGATAAGAGGCAAGTAACATTTAGTTTCCAGAGGGTGGGTGGGAGAAAGGAGGGTCTCTGATATTTACATGGAACTTATGGGGTCAGAGGAGACGCAGACTGAGGAAGTGGGAAGAGGAGTTGGGAGGAGAGATAGAGGATGGTCTATGGGCGGACGCGTTGAGTAGAGTCAACGCGTCTGCAACATGTGCCAGGCTCAGCCTGATACAGTCCAAGGTTGTTCAGCGGGCCCACATGACAGTGGCCTGGATGAGCAGGTTCTTTGGGGTAGAAGATAGGTGTGCAAAGTGTGCGGGGGGGGAGAGGGGGGGGGGGGGGGCAGCGAACCACGTCCACATGTTCTGGGCATATCCAAAGATTAGGAGATTCTGGCAGGGATTTGCAGATGTCATGTCTGTCATAATATAGACCAGTATATCATGGTGCAGACACACACACTGATGGACATACAATAGGACCAATCAACATGCATAACACAGCAGCCAATCACCAGTTAGAGCACACTCACTAAAAAGACAGAGGGCATCGGTTTTCCCGCTCATTCGATATGCAGCCTTTCAGAAGTACAAGAGCTGATAGTTTACAGCACAGATTCTCACCATGTGCTGAGTGATCAGACTGGTTAGGACAGGCACAGGTCTTTAGTTAATCTAACATCGTGTTAACCCACAGTAAGAGAATGTTCAACAGTTTATAGTTTAATAAAATAGTGTCGTATTATTTTAAGTGTTGGTGGCCTGTATGTGTTTCACGGATCCGGAGCACCCAACATATCAATGTCCACGGTGTTAAAAACAACGGTGGTACTGAGTCCAGAGGTGCTGATTTTCGGGGTGTTGGAAGATCCGGAAATCTAGGAGGAGAAAGGTCCTGAAAAGAGGCAGACGTTCTGGCCTTTGCTTCCTTGGTAGCCCGGAGACGGATATTATTAGCTTGGAGGGACTCAAAGCCCCCGAAGTCGGAGACCTGGCTATCTGACATGGCTAGCTTCCTCTGTTTGGAGAAAATCAAGTTTGCCTTGAAAGGGTCAATGTTAGGGTTCGCCTGGAGGTGGCAACCGTTCGTCGACTTATTTGCGGAAAATGAATCGTCAGCAGAAGGGGGGGGGGGGGGGGGTAGTTTAGAGTAGGGTGCCAATAAAGGTGGGACCTATAAGGGAGGGAGATGAATTTTGCACTATGTTCATAGATTCATGTACATTGTTTATTTTGTTGTTGTTGTCAAACCAAAAAAATACCTCAATAAAATGTTTATTTAAAAAAAGTACCATTTATACCACACAGGTGTCAAGCAATGACCATTTCCAACAGGTAAGATCATTTTCCCTTGACATTCATAGAACATAGAACATAGAACAGTACAGCACAGAACAGGCCCTTCGGCCCTCAATGTTGTGCCGAGCCATGATCACCCTACTCAAACCCACGTATCCACCCTATACCCGTAACCCAACAACCCCCCCCCTTAACCTTACTTTTATTAGGACACTACGGGCAATTTAGCATGGCCAATCCACCTAACCCATCATAGAACAGTACAGCACAGAACAGGCCCTTCGGCCCTCGATGTTGTGCCGAGCAATGATCACCCTACTTAAACCCACGTAACCCGTATACCCGTAACCCAACAATCCCCCCCATTAACCTTACACTACGGGCAATTTAGCATGGCCAATCCACCTAACCCGCACATCTTTGGACTGTGGGAGGAAACCGGAGCACCCGGAGGAAACCCACGCACACACGGGGAGGACGTGCAGACTCCACACGGACAGTGACCCAGCCGGGAATCGAACCTGGGACCCTGGAGCTGTGAAGCATTGATGCTAACCACCATGCTACCGTGAGGCCCCTAATGGCGTTATCATTGAATCTCCCCCTATAAACAACCTGGCAGCTTCCCAATGACCAGAAACTGAACTGAACCTACAAGAGCCAGTCAGAGGTTGGGAATTCTGCTGCGAGTAACTCACCTCCTGATTCCCAAAAGCATGTTCACCATCAACAGGATACAAGTTAATAGTGTGATGGAATCCTCTCCACCTGCCTGGATGAGTGCAACTCCAACAACACTCAAGAAGCTTGACACCATCCAGGATAAACAGCCCACTTGATTGGCACCCAATTCCTCACCTTCAAAATTCATTCCCTCCAACACCAATGCACATAGCAGCAGTGTGTACCATCTACAAGATGCACTGCAGCAGCTCACCAAGGTTCCTCCAACAGAGTTCCTTCCAAATCGGTGACCTCTATCACCTAGAAGGACCAGGGCAGAAGATGCATGGGAACACAACCGTCTGTAAGTGTCCCTCCAAACCTCACACAGCGAGACTTGGAAATATATCGTTGTTCCTTCACTGTCTCAAAGTCAAAATCCTGGAACTCAGGCGGTACAGTGGTGCAGTGGTTAGCACTGCTGCCTCATGGCGGCAAGGACCCGGGTTCGATCCCGGTCCCGGGTCACTGTCTGTATGGAGTTTGCACATTCTGCCCGTATCTGTATGGGTCTCACCCCCACAACCCAAAGATGTACAGGGTAGGTGGATTGGCCATGCTATATTGCCCCTTAATTGCAATCTTTTTAAAAATCCTGGAACTCCCTTCCGCACACCACTGTGGGTGTACCTACACCTCATGGATTGCAGCATTTCAAGGTTGCGACTCACCATTATCTTCTCAAGGCAAATTAGGGATGTGCAGTAAATGCTGGCCTAGCCAACCCATGAATGAATTTAATAAAGACCATTACGTGGCATATAATGACCACATAAGGGCTTTGTTATAACCCGACAGGAGGCAAAGGGGTCTGCAACATCAGAATTCCTACGGCCTCACCTGAATATGATCTCCTGAGATGAGGGGGCGGAGCTACACCCTTAAGCAAGGGTTCCATGGGACATATATACCCAGTCCACACTCTTTGGGAATTAGGAGTTGTATCTAGTCGGTTAAATAAATATTGAGTTTTTCATCGCTTCCGTGTGGTTACTCAGATGGAACTTTACAGGCTCCATCTTGCCGCTGCTGGTATTAACACAGCTTTAGTCTTGTCCGTTGCCACATGGCCTGTATGGCAGCTAAAGCCATGCAACCAGCTTGTCAGATCCAGGGAGGCTCCCTAATCAGGCACTTGACATCAGAAAGGGGACATCTACTGAGCCCCATCCTCCTGTCCCTTTTGCCAATCTCTTGTGCCCCTCTCCCCATGATCTCTGCACCATGAAACCAATCCCCACATTACTTACCTGTAGGCTGGGTCGCTCCATGTTCCTGGCACTCTGGCGCCTGTCGTCCCAGCAGCAACAGCATCCCCTGTGGTGCTGCCGAGCACAAGGTCTATAAGCCTCTGATTTGCTGGCAGCTCTCAGCAGGTGAAACCTGTGCCCCCAGGATCTTGATTCTGGGGAAGGTCTGCCGCTGACCTCCCTGTTGCCTGATTGGTTTGTGCCTTTCCTGAAAAGAGGCAGTGTGTGTCTCTTGTCAGGTCTCCAGCCAGAGAATGAGACTCCTAAAGCCTCAGCAAAGTTCTGCCCTGCGTTCCACTCACCTAACACCAGGTTCAGCTCTCCACCTATCAATCCCTAACATGCTGGACACAACCATGAAAAACACACGTGGCAGATGGTGCAAATTCAAAAAGAGACCAAGGAAAGAGATAAGGACAGAAAGTTAGCAAAAAGAATTAGACAGTAAAAAAGCAGTTGCAGGAAGATAAATAGTTACTTTTGTCTGCAAGGAATACTCTAAAATATCATCTAACTTATAATATAGTTACTATATAGTGTGATATATGCTAAAATGATTCTGTCATCATAAGATAACATGCAATTCATTGTGAGCAATGCAACATGAGTTTTAGATTGCTAATATTTATAGTACTCCGTATGACTAATAAGACAGGACAAGGATCAGGAAGTCAAATGTTAGATTTCTGTTCAATAATCCAGTTGATTAACAACAGTAATGTATCAACAAGCAGATATTAGTCAGCAATTACTTAATCTTAAGTGACAGCCAATGTACTATAAATGCTTAATACTGTAATTTGATGCATCAACATCCTAAAATAAAAGATATTGCAAACATTAACAGTATTGTTGAAAATGTGTTCCTGTCTAAGACTGCAGACACATTACATTAATCCTAAAGGAACCTGGGAGATTGTATTTAAATTATTCATATGTGGATAATAAGAAGACCAATTATAAGAATTAAATTACATTCATTACCAGACTTAGATTTGTGTTATATTGAATATCTTTCTTCATTCTTGTTCTCCTAATCAAGCAGAATCATTTGAAATGTTTCAAATGAATATAAGCTAATTACAATATATCCTTGATAAATAAATTAGCAGTTAATTACATAATTAAATGGGCTTCCATGTGTATTCTTCATTATAGCCACTCTAAATAACATTGCAAATTACAGTTAATTAAAATATATGATGCATTTGAAAACATGGTACTGTGTCTAAAATTCCAAATAAATTCTGCAGTGTAGGGAAACAAAGCTGGATAAGATAAATATGTCACCAAACATAATTATACATAATTACATCATACTGTCTGCATGAAAATAGAACCTGTCTTACAATTTATTGCATCTGTTATGTATATAGAGTCTGTTGTATGTTGAATATGTATATTGAACTATTGGTCAATTTTCATATACAGAAAATTGGCTCTCTTCTACTTTTGTTATCCTTTTATTATTTTCCAATTACATTACACAATAATGCTTCTCCCTAATTTCAATTAAAAAAAAATCAAGATACAGCCACTATGGTGTTTGATAGGATAGATGTTGAGAAGTGTTTTCACTTGTGGATCTTCCAAAACCAGGGTCCATAAATATAAGAGAGTCACTGATAAATACAATAAAGAATTCAGGAGAAACCCCTTTTCCCAGAAAATGGTTAGAATGTGGAAATAGTACCACCTGGAATAGTCATGAATAACATCATAGATGTGTTTAAGGGGAAGAGGATAAATACAAGGAAAGGTTAGGCTGAGAGTGTGAATTGAAATAGGGTGGCTGTTTATAATAATAATCTTTATTATTGTCACAAGAAGGCATACAGTAACACTGCAATGAAGTTACAGTGAAAATCCCCAAGTTGCTACATTCCCGCGCCTGTTCGGGTATACAGAGGGAGAATTCAGAATGTCCAATTCACCTAACAGCACGTCTTTCGGGACTTGTGGGAGGAAACCGGAGCACCCGGGGGAAACACACGCCGACACGGGAAGAATGTGCAGAGTCTGCACAGACAGTGCTACTGTGCTTACGCTCATGTGGAGCATAACACGGTATGACAGAAATACAGAGGGAGAGATAAAAAACTGAGAAAAAAGCCTAAAAATTCATAAATGGAAGGGAAAATATGACTTTACACACATAAATAGCCCAAGAAAGAGTGATAAAGTATTCCAGAACTAGGGAAAAGCAAAGGGCGAGAAAATAGAATACAGAAAATAGGAGAGAAAATATTCCAAAAACTGGAGAAGCAAAAGTGGGGAAATATAGAACCCAGAGAACAAAAATATTGAATTTGTTTGTTGCTATTTAATTACAGTGATATTAGAAAAATGTCCTGCAATACAAAATGGCATAATGTATGCCATATGTTCCTTTTTAATTAATAAAAGTAATTCTTGGAGTTGATTTAAGAGAGAAATATTGGGCTCCAATCTGGCTGTTTTTAGTCATCACTCTGATGCAAACATCCTAACAATCTGCCAACACTGATTTCAGCAATGTTGTGGCCTGAGGAACGGGGAGAGAAACGAGGCAGAGGATGTGTGGAAAGGGAGATTGAAAACAAAAAACAAAGAGAGAAAATCTTTTGGAGCAGATGAGATATGCTGTTGAGTCATATGAACTTTGGTATCTTACCTTTATGCCACTATCAGCATCTTCTCTTGTCCTTAACATTGCCATAACACTTGCTTCTATTTTGTACCCTAAATATCTTTGTGCAATCTCTCCTGGTTCACACCAGTCACTGACCTATTTTGCTCCTCCCCCTCCATCACATAAAATCCATCATATTTCCCCCTCTCTTTAGATCTGAAACAGACTCTAAAAGTTAACTCTTCTCTCTCCACAGAAGCTGCCAGACATGCTGAGTTTTGCCCAGCTTTTCCAACAAGGGCAACATGGTGGCACAGTAGTTGGCACTGCTGCCTTAAAACACCAGGGTTTCAATTCTAGCCTTGGGTGACTATCTGCGTGGAGTTTGCACATTCTCCTCTGCGTGGGGTTCCTCCGGGTGCTCCGGTTTCCTCCTATAGTCCAAAGATGTACAAGATAGGTGGGGTATGTGGGGATAGGGCAAGGGAGTGGACATAGGTTGGGTACTCTTTCAGAGGGTTAGTGCAGACACAATGGGCCGAATGGCCTCCTTCTGCACTGTAGAAATTCTATGATTTTCTATGAGTCGATGATGAGAACAGAGGAGAAACCAGACATGTGTATGGGATTTTCTTTTCCCAAAATCGTCATAAGTAGGACAGGAAGACCTCTCTCCAGAATTTCTGTCCCACCAGTAAAAGCACCCACCACTAGAGGGTCTGGAAAATCCTGCCCATTGACTTTGCTTACCCAGTATGAACAACAAGGATGAGAATTGCCAAAGACAAAAAGGTCTGAAAATCTTTGCAACAAGATATCATGTAATTATATCATTTTTTATGATCTGTCCTGAATGCAAATGCTTCAAGGCCACTTCAGATACGTGCAATGATTAGACTTCAAGTAGATGGAACCATTAGCTTTCCCCTTGTTTACCTTTTATTACCATCACGACCGTGAATACTCCATATTCCCTATTGACAGAAGACTCAGTGAATCCCTTCTTACCACCTCCCTTGGCCGACAATTTTAAATCAGCCCTTCTCCCCCACCATGCAACTCATCCCAAATCCCCTCCCGCAACACCAACAGTCAGGGGAGAAACGGGGGGAAGGGAGCATGGGGCGGGGATAGTAATAGGCGGGGGGAGAAGGTAAGAGGGGAGAGAGAAAGAATCAGAGGAGAAACATAAGAAGAAGGGTAGTAAGGGCATTAGGCTGGCTACAACAGGCCACATGTGGCGACTTGGAACACAAAGGCACTGCAAACAACCCCGTTGGAGGGGCCCGAAAGAAAGGGAAACCCGGAGTGCAGGGGCTCATCCACATGGCAGACTCACAGTTGGCGGCCACGTTGGATGGCCCCTGGACAAAGGGAAACCCTGGTGTGCAGGGACCAGGCTCATGGTGAGAATGGTGCCCTTGGCAATTTTGGATGGCGCCCTAACAAAAGGAAACCCCAGAGTGCAGGAGTGCATCCACCAGCTGAGTAGTTATATATGCTACGGGCAAGGGCCAGGGGGTAGCCATACTGTTAAATAAGAGGACAATATTGTGGTAGTCACCACTGATGTATATATTGTATATAGAGGATGTTGTTACAGGTGCTTTATGGTAAGGCCCCTGTACTACAGGTATGAGGGTAGATCCCTGCCTGCTGGCTCCGCCCAGTAGGTGGAGTATAAATATGTGTGCTCCCCGTACAGCAGCCATTTCATCAGCTGCTGTAGGAGGCCACATATCTCAGTGTAATAAAGCCTCGATTACATCCTACTCTCTTCTTTCCGTAATTGATAGTGCATCAATTTATTACACTTAGTTTTCAGAGGTGGGCCTGTGCATCAAGCCGAATCACCTGCAGCTGCATCCTCAAGCAGACAACGCCAAAAAGGACTTTGAACATTGGCTAGCCTGTTCCGAAGCGTACTTCAGGTCTGCGCCAGATGCTATTCCAGAAGCAGCATGGTAGCATGGTGGTTAGCATGGTGGTTAGCATAAATGCTTCACAGCTCCAGGGTCCCAGGTTCGATTCCCGGCTGGGTCACTGTCTGTGCGGAGTCTGCACGTCCTCCCCGTGTGTGCGTGGGTTTCCTCCGGGTGCTCCGGTTTCCTCCCACAGTCCAAAGATGTGCGGGTTAGGTGGATTGGCCATGCTAAATTGCCCGTAGTGTCCTAAAAAGTAAAGTTAAGGGGGGGTTATTGGGTTACGGGTATAGGGTGGATACGTGGGTTTGAGTAGGGTGATCATGGCTCGGCACAACATCGAGGGCCGAAGGGCCTGTTCTGTGCTGTACTGTTCTATGTTCAAAGCACAGAAGCTCCAGATCCTTGACATGCGGCTGAGCTCAAACGTCTTTCCACTCATCCAGGACGTGCCAACCTACGCAGAGGCCATGGCGCTACTGAAGGAAACTACGCTCAGCGGACTAACAAAATCTACGCCAGACACCTCTTCTCCACGCGGCACCAGCTTCCCGGTGAGTCAGTAGAAGATTTCTGGCGCGCCCTTCTCGCCCTAGTTAGAGACTGTGACTGTGAGGCTGTTTCGGCCATGGAACACTCAAATTTGCTGATGAGAGACGCATTTGTTAAGGGCATTGGGTCTGTTACATCCGTCAGCGCCTCCTAGAAGGGGCCATGCTCGACCTCGCGGCGACCAAAAAGCTAGCGCTCTCACTTACGGTCACATCACGCAACATTCAGGCCTATGCCACCAACCGCGCGGCCCACCCCTCCTGTGCATCATGGACTCCGCAGACGGCTGCCCCATCGTGGACCCCATCAGCGACCACCCTTAGCCAGCTCCACGCCTGTGCCGCACGGCAGCAGACCAATCCCAGGGGGTCCAAATGCTACTTCTGTGGGCAGTCAAAGCACCCCCGACAGCGCTGCCCGGCACGGAACGCCCTCTGCAAAGCCTGTGGTAAGAAGGGACATTTCGCTGCAGTGTGCCAGGCCCGCTCAATCGCCGCTATTGTCGCGGCACCCCCCACGTGCGACCAGTGGACACTGCCATCTTCCTCTCTTCGGATCACGTGCAGTCAGTGGACGCTGCCATCTTGCTCGACTCGTAACACGTGAGGCCCTTGGGCGCCGCCATCTTGTTCCTCCCAAAACCAACAGGCGCCGCCATCTTGCCATCCTCATGACACGGCAGCCCCAGGGCGACGCCATCTTGCCTCCTCCACGACACGTGCGGCTCGTGGGCACTGCCATCTTGCCCGACTCGGGACCCCTGCCCGTCGGGCACCTCATCAGGCCGCTCATCACCTGCAACCACCGACGACCAGCCACGTCTCGCCTCGGTCACGATTGACCAGTCTCGACCACACAACCTCGCGACTGCTTCAACTAAAGCGAAGGTCAACGGACACGAGATCTCCTGCCTGCTGGACTCCGGGAGCACTAAAAGCTTCATTCACCCCAATACGGTAAGGCGCTGCTCCCTCGTGGTACACCCTGCCAAACAGAGAATCTCCCTGGCCTCCGGATCCCACTCCGTGGCGATCCGGGGTACTGCATCACCACTCTCACTGTCCAGGGCGTGGAGTTCAGTGGCTTCTGCCTCTACATCCTCCCCAACCTCTGCGCTGCCTTGCTACTCGGCCTGGACTTGCAGTGCAACCTCCAGAGCCTAACCCTGAAATTCGGCGGGCCCCTACCACGCCTTACTGTGTGCGGCCTCGTGGCCCTCAAGGTCGACCCACCTTCCCTTTTTGCAAACCTAACCCCGGATTACAAACCCGTCGCCACCAGAAGCAGACGGTCCAGCGCCCAGGACAGGACCTTCATCCGGTCCGAGGTCCAGCGGCTGCTTCGGGAAGGCATCATCGAAGCCAGCAACAGCCCCTGGAGAGCCCAGGTGGTAGTAGTCAAAACTGGGGAGAAAAATAGGATGGTCGTTGACTGCAGTCAGACCATCAATCGGTACACACAGCTCGATGGGTACCCCCTCCCATGCATATCTGATATGGTCAATCAGATTGCTCAATACCGGGTCTTCTCGACAGTGGACCTGAAATCTGCCTACCACCAGCTCCCCATCCGTAAGGCGGACCGCCCATACACTGCGTTCGAAGCAGACAGCCGCCTTTACCACTTTCTTAGGGTCCCCTTCGGCGTCACCAATGGGGTCTCGGTCTTCCAACGGGAGATGGACCGAATGGTTGACCGGTACGGACTACGGATTTCCCGTACCTGGACAATGTCACCATCTGCGGCCATGAGCAGCAGGACCATGACGCCAACCTTGCCAAATGTCTCCACACCGCCACTCTCCTCAACCTCACGTATAACAAGGAGAAGTGAGTGTTCAGCACGAACTGCTTAGCAATCCTCGGCTATGTGATCCAGAACGGAGTTCTGGGGCCCGACCCTGATCACATGCGCCCCCTCATGGAACTCCCCCTCCCCCACTGCCCCGAAGCCCTCAAACGGTGCCTGGGGTTATTTTCGTATTACGCCCAGTGGTTCCCAAACTATGCGGACAAGGCCCGCCACTCATCCAATCCACCATTTTCCCACTAATGGCCGAGGCTCACCAGGACTTCAACCGTATCAAGGCCGCGATGCACGCGGTCGACGAGACACTCCCATTCCAAGTGGAGAGCGATGCATCAGACATCGCTCTGGCCACCACCCTCAACCTGGCAGGCAGGCCCGTGGCATTCTTTTCCTGCACCCTCCATGCCTCCGAAATTCGTCACTCCTCCATCGAAAAGGAGGCCCAAGCCATCGTTGAAGCTGTGCACCATTGGAGGCATTACCTGGCCGGCAGGAGATTCACTCTCCTCACTGACCAACGGTCGGTTGCCATCATGTCTAACAACACACAGCGGGGCAAGGTCAAAAATGACAAAATCTTGAGGTCAAGGATCGAGCTCTCCACCTACAACTACGAGATTTTGTATCGCCCCGGTAAGCTCAATGAGCCCCCCAATGCCCTATTCCGAGGTACATGTGCCAACGCACAAGTGGACCGACTCCGCACCCTGCACGACAACCTCTGTCACCCAGGAGTCACCTGTTTTTACCATTTCATCAAGACCCACAACCTTCCCTACTCCATCGAGGAAGTCAGGGTGATCACCAGAGACTGCCAGGTCTGCGCGGAGTGTAAACCGCACTTCTACCGGTCAGACCGTGCGCGCCTGGTGAAGGCCTCCCGCCCCTTTGAACGCCTAGCGTGGACTTCAAAGGGCCCCACCCCTCCACCGACCGCAACACGTACTTTCTCAGTGTGATCGATGAATACTCCCGATTCCCCTTTGCCGTCCCATGCCACCGTCATCAAAGTCCTCAACACCATCTTCGCTCTGTTCGGTTTCCCCGCCTACGTTCACTGCGACTGGGGATCCTCATTCATGAGCTATAAGCTGCGCCAGTACCTGCTCAACAGGGGCATGGCCTTGAGCAGGATGACCAGCTAAAACCCCAGGGGAAACAGGCAGGTAGAGAGGGTGAACGGGATGGTCTGGAGGGCTGTCCAACTTGCCCTACGGTCCAGAATTCTCCACTCCTTTTGGTCGCCCCTGTGCACCACGACTAATGAAACCCCCCATGAACGTCTCTTTGCCTTCTCCAGGAAGTCCACCTCCGGGGTATTGCTCCCAACATGGCTGGCAGCTCTAGGACCCGTTCTCCTCCGTAGACACGTTCGACTCCACAAGGCGGACCCGTTTGTTTAAAAGGTACAGCTACTTCACACCAACCCGCAGTACGCTTACATAGCGTACCCTGACGGCCGCCAAGACAGTCTCCCTCAGGGACCTGGCACCAGCTGATTCCCCACACACACCCCCTCCAACCCGCCGCCACCCTCCCTTCCCCGGCGCACCCCACGGCAGCCCCCGCTCCGGGACACTCTGCCCTCCCCTTGCCCACACCC
The DNA here is from genome assembly GCF_902713615.1 of Scyliorhinus canicula. Taxonomy (NCBI): domain Eukaryota; kingdom Metazoa; phylum Chordata; class Chondrichthyes; order Carcharhiniformes; family Scyliorhinidae; genus Scyliorhinus; species Scyliorhinus canicula. The sequence continues at coordinate 196,918,058 of NC_052146.1, read as the reverse complement.
AGGGATGAAGAAGATTTCAACACGCTCCCAGAGTCTCCGAAGACAAAGCTGCCGCCGGGGTCGCCACCAGCACTACGGTGCTCTCTACAACAGATTAAGGCACCGGACCACCTGAATTTATAATTTTAACTGTACTTTTAAAACACAATTTCTTGTATATAGTTCTCCACCATCCCCGCCGGACTCATTTTTAACAGAGGTTGAATGTGGTAGTCACCACTGATGTATATATTGTATGTAGAGGATGTTGTTATAGGTGTTTTACGGTAAGGCCCCTGTACTACAGGTATGGGGGTAGATCCCTGCCTGCTGGCACCGCCGAGTAGGCGGAGTATAAATATGTGTGCTCCCCGTGCAGCAGCCATTTCATCAGCTGCTGCGGAGGCCACACATCTCTGTGTAATAAAGCCTCGATTACATCCTACTCTCGCCTTTGCGTAATTGATAGTGCATCAAATATTTACCGCGATGAGGACGGTTATGGACACAGGGTGACTGTAGATCATGGACAGCGGTGTCCTGGACAGGGCACCGGTGATCATGGTCAACGCTCCCAATCGGAATGAAACGGAGTTTATAAAAATGCCAAGACAGAAATCACCGCGTTGACACGCACCAACGTATCATGGGGTACTATGAAATGAAATGAAATGAACATCACTTATTGTCACGAGTAGGCTTCAATGAAGTTACTGTGAAAAGCCCCTAGTCGCCACATTCCGGCACCTGTCCGGGGAGGCTGGTACGGGAATCGAACCGTGCTGCTGGCCTGCTTGGTCTGCTTTAAAAGCCAGCGATTTAGCCTGGTGAGCTAAACCAGCCCCTTATAACTGTGTACAGGATCCACAGACAGAAAGGACAAACCCCAAAACAGGGATGGCCTCTAATATAGCAAAAGATCTTGGCACATTCATGGAGCAGATGGGGGCAGTGGACCCATGGCGGTTCACCCACCCAAGGTAGAAGGAGTTCACCTTCGTCTCCCAGGTACATAATGTATACACACGGATAGACTTTTTTGTAGTGGGGAAATCAGTGCTTCCAGGGCTAGTAAGAGTGGAATACTCTGCGATCATAATCTCCAACCACGCTCAACATTACATGAATGTGAGGTTGGAGACGGCCCATGGTCAACACCCCTCATGGAGGTTGGTCACAGTCTCCTGGCCGATAAAGCCTTCTGTGAGAAAATATTACAGGCAATAAACGAGTATATTACTAATAACCAGAATGGGGCGATCTCACCCGCCACGTTCTGGGAGGTGCTGAAGGCTGTGATCAGGGGTCAAATTATTGCTTAAAAAGCACGAAGAAATATGGAAGAGACAACAGCTAGTCAACTCCATCCTGGAGTTAGACTGGCGATAATCCAAAGCCCCAACCTTAGAGCTCCTTGCGAAGCGGAAGAAGCTACAAATAGACTTTGACCTGGTCTCCACGAGGAAAGCAGTGCACCAACTCCACCATACGGGGGACCCTGTACGAATACGGAGGCAGGCAGCCACACGAGAAATAGCACAGATTAGAGACATCAGAGGCAAACTAGGCAGGGCTGGAAAAGGTCAATGAGGCATTCAAGCCCTTCTACCGGGGACAGTACACCTCCGAGCCCCCGCAGGCGACTTGGGGGTGAAACGGTTCCTCGATGGACTGGACATACCAGTTGTATGGGAGGATAGGAAACATGGCTGGAAGCATCATTAGAACTGGGAGATGTCATGGAGAGCATCAGCTCCATGCAAGCGGGGAAGGCACCAGGAACAGACTGGACACCCTGCCACCTACTGGCGGTGACACCCTGCCATCTATGCTAGCACAGGCCTCAATCTCGCTGATACCCAAGAAAGGTAAAGGCCCAACAGATTGCGGGTCCTACAGACCCATTTCGCTGCTAAATGAAGACGCGCAAATTGGCCAGGACCCTAGCCAAGCGACTAGCGAACTGCGCACCAGAGGTGGTGGCAGAAGACCAGACAGGCTTTGTCAAGGGTAGACAGCTGATATTGAACATCAGGCACCTGCTGAACGTGATAATGACCCCACCCTGGGAGAGAACACTAGAGGTGATCATCTCCCTGGATGCAGAAAAGGCTTTCGACAGAGTTGAATGAAAGTATCTCATAGAGGTACTGAAGTGGTTCAGGCTTGGAACAGGGTTCACCGCCTAGGTGAAACTGCTGTGCATGGGACTTCCGGTGGAGGCCATGGAGTGAGTGGTCGCGTATTTGGTAGCTCCTGCTCGTGGTGAACCTTTGGGACCTTTTTCCCCGATTTCCGGTGGATTTGATCGACAAAACAGGAGACTTGTGAAGTAGAGAAGGATTCCCCACCAGTGTATGGATTTATGGAATAGAAGTGGTCTGAAAAGGAGAGATTGTTGGTCGAAGACGGGAGTGGAGTCTGCAGCACAGGAGAATATGACGAAGGGTCAGGGACCAAAATTGCCGGCCATGTGGTCAACGGAGCAGCTTTACTCTGCAAAGAAAGGAATACCTGGGTCCTATTAAGACAGGATTGACCATGTGGAGCTGAGACTGGAAGTCCAAGGCCAGGTGATGCAAAAGGTGCAAGAGGCGGTTGCTGAGCACAATGAGCAGCTAGCTGCGATGGTGGTGAGGTGGGACTAATGAACGAACACCAGAAGAGGCTGCAAGGGAAATTGGAGGATTTAGACAACAGATCGCGCAATTAGAACCTGAGGATTGTTGCCTCCCGGAGGGCAGCGAGGGATTGGATGCAGGGACATATGTGGCGCATATGTTCGAGAAGCTGTTGGGGGAAGGTGCATTTGCTCGACCCTTGGACATGGACAGGGCACACAGAGTGCTGATGAGAAAGCCGCTGAGGAATGAGTCGCTGAGGGCAATGGTGGTACGAATGTGATGTGCATCATTGTATATACACAAGGGGTTAATATACACTACAACTAAGTAACTGCTAGAATGAGCACCAGAGGTGTATATAATGGACAGACAGGAGGTCAGGGTGCACTCTTCACAGGAATGGCAGCTGGTGAGCAGGACACAGACAGACAGCTCTCATGTAACAAACAGTATAAGCGCTGGAGAGAGAACAAACTCACACAATAAAGCATCTACTTCAACTGTAAGACTACAAGCTTTATTCAGACACAAGGAATAATACGAATGCACCGGTTCCTGGACGAGGAGCAGATCTTGAGGGGGGCCAGGCAGACGAGGAGCTGCATATGGGAAGGCAACGAGCTGCGTATTTACCAGGTCTTAGGTGCGGAACAGGCCAACAGAAGTGCGAGTTTCAACAAGATGAAATTGGCCCTCTTAAAGAAGGGGGTGAAGTTCGGCATGGTGTTGGGAAAGATGCCGGACTTAGACTCACATAGGCTGATCATGACTTTAATACGGTTATAGATCTGAGGTTGGATCATGTCGAAGCCAGGTATTTCTAATACACCTAATATAGGTAAAAGATAGCTGTTTAAGCGTAAATATTAAGCCCCAGTTTTAAAAGTAAGGATTAAAAAGAAGACACATATTTTGCAAACCTATTGTCATAGTTTTAAAGTAACACAGAAGTCTGATAAGACAAACACTTTTCATTACATTTCTCCAAGGACAAGGGCTGAATCCATGGCAACGAGGTGGCAGGAGTGAAGGTTCTACTGTTCTCACGCCATTCGAGATTAGGGTGAATCACATCCCATGACTTATACAAGCTGAAACATTTTAGACTATGTTGCCTTGTTTTTAATAAATGGACAGTTAGAACATCGAATCAAATACATATTTGATTCCAACATTCTCAAAACAACAATTTTATAAAAACAGCATAATTTACTTTACTAGATTGAAATAGACAGTTTGAATTATATTTTTGGAGTCATGCCCAGCATGGCATGACGAGATAGCATGAGGTCTCCATTGTTGCAGTAGTCAGGTCAGCATAAAACCAGTTTTTGCTGGCTTTGATAAAGCACAATATCGCATTCTTTAACATGCACAAGTAGGCAGACAGGCAACAATTAGAAGTAATGTTACATATTGAAGATGGACAGCTTGCCATTAAATCAAATGTGTTTGAGTCTAACCCAAACCAATTAGGATTATATTGGGGTGTGATCAGATCACTTAAGACAGATATGAAACAGTATAACAATAGAAGACTTTGCCGCCATTTTAGGTTAGGGTTAGAGAGAGAGAGAGAGAGAGAAAGAGTTTTAGGATAGTTTTTGTTGATAGGTTAGAAGCATCTATACTTTGATCTGAACTATTCACTGTCTCTCTGTATTCATATTTCATTTTCAGACTTTGACTTCAGACTTTGACTTTTAAAAGTTATGCTTCGAGCTGTTTGCCTAAGAAGATAATTCCTATGATTCTTTGAAAGCTTCAAATTGTCTACGAATTGCCTTTTAAATGACTTTCAAGTTGTAATCAATAGAAGACAAATAAAACAATTCTTATTTGCACCTGACAAATTTTAACTTGAATTTCTACTGAGTTCCAGTAATCGCAGGTGCAGCTGGTAACCTTGAATTGAATTGATGGTTTCAAAATCCCTCAACTGACACAGTCTAAAATCTTACAGATCGGTCGAGTGCAAGGTGAGGGAGGGTGCCAGCCGCGGCAAAGGAACTCAGGGGTTTGTGGAACAGATGGGAGGGGTAGATCTATGTAGGTTCAGACGACCAAGAACAAAGGAATTTTCTTTTTTCTCCCATGTTCACAAAGTGTACTCCCAAATTGATTTTTTTGTTTTGAACAGGGCTTTGCTGGCAGGGGTGGTGAATGCCGAGTATTCGGCGATTGTTGTGTCGGACCATGCCCCAAACTGGGTGGATTTACGGGTAAGCAAGGAGGGGGATCAGCACCCGCAATGGAGATTGGATGTACGACTGTTAGCGGACGAGGAGGTGTGCGGGCGGGTGAGGGAGGCCATCCAGAATTATATGGAGATAAATGACACAGGAGAGGTTTCGGCAGCAACAGTATGGGAAGCTGAAGGCAGTAGTTAGGGGGAGCTGATTTTGGTACGGGCTCACAAAGAGAAGGTGGAACGGGCAGAGATGGATAGGCTGGTTAGGGAGATCCTCCAGGTGGATAGAGGTACTCGAAAGCCCCGGAGGCGGGGTTGTTGAAGGAGCGGCAGAAGCTGCAGATGGAGTTTGGTCTGATATCCACAGGGAAGGCGGTGGGTAAGTTGAGGAAGGCGAGAGGGGTGGTGTATGAATATGGGGAGAAGGCCTGTAGGATGCTAGCACACCAGCTCAGGAAACAGGAGGCGGCCAGGGAGATGGGAAGAGTAAAGGATAGAGGGGGGAACACAATTTTGGACCCAGTGGGGGTGAACAGGGTGTTCAAGGAATTTTACAGTTGCTGTATGAGTTGGAGCCCCCAGCTGGGGTGGAGGGGATGAGGAACGTCTTGGAGGATTTGGAGTTTCCGAAGGTGGAGGAAAGGTTGGTGGAGGGCTGGGAGACCGATCGGGATTGTGGAAGTAGTAGAGGGATTGGAGGCCATGCAGTCAGATACGGCCCCGGGACCGGACGGATACCCAGTGGAATTTTATAAGAAGTTTTCTGGGGTGCTGGTGAGGGCATTTAATGAGGCTAGGGAGCGGGTTGTTCTTCCCCCAACAGTGTCACAGGCTTCGATTTAATTGATCCTGAAGCGGGAGAAGGATCTAGAACAATGCAGGTGATACAGACCAATCTCCCTACTAATTGTTGTCGCCAATTTGCTGGCCAAGATTTTGGTCTCGAAAATAGAGGACTGTGTACCGGGGGTGCTGGGGGAGGACCAGAAGGGATTTGTCAAAGGCAGGCAGTTAACGGCCAACATTAGAAGGCTCTTAAATGTCATCATAATGCCCTCCGAGGGGAGGGAGGTGGAGGTGGTGGTCGCTATGGATGGGGAGAAGGCCTTCTACTGGGTGGAGTGGAAGTATTTGTGGGCGGTCCTGAGACGGTTTGGATTTGGGCAGGGTTTAGAGGACTGGGTCCGGTTGCTGTACCAGGCACCGGTGGGACGACCTACTCCTGTATATTTCTGACCCGCTAGGGGGTATGGGAGAGATTATGCGGATCTTAGGGGGATTTGATCGGTTCTCGGGGTATAAATTGAATATGGGAAAAAGTGAGGTTTTTGTGATCCAGGCAAGGGGGCAGGAGAGGAGACTGGGGGAGCTGCCGTTTAAAGTGGTGGGAGGGAGTTTTCGATACTTGGGAATTCAGGTGGCACGGGGATGGGAGCAGACTTTCTAAGGTGGGACATGCTCCTGTTGTCACTAATGGGGAGGGTACAGACCGTAAAGATGACGGTTCTCCCGAGATTTTTGTTTGTTTTCCAGTGTCTCCCTATTTTTAATACCAAAGGGCCTTTTTTAAGTGGGTTAATGCGGTGATCTCTGGGTTTGTGTGGGCGGGTAAAACCCCGCAAGTAAGGAAAGTGCTGTTGGAGTGAAGCCGAAGGATTGGGGGGTGGGGGGGGGGGGGGGGGGGGGGGGGTGGTTTGGCCCTGCCGAACTTTAGGAATTACTACTGGGCGGCAAGTTTAGCTATTATCAGGAAGTGAGTAGTGGGGGAGGGGTCGGTGTGGGAGTGGGTGGAGGAGGCATCATGTAGGGCACAAGTTTAGGAGCACTGGTAACGGCACCTCGGCCGTTCTCACCGGCTTGGTACTCCACAAGCCTGGTGGTGGTGGCGGCTTTGAGAGTTAGGGGACAGTGGCGGAAGCACTTGGGAGTGGAGGGAGCAATGGTGTGGGCTCCAATTTGTGGCAATCACTGGTTTGTCCTGGGGAGGTTGGATGAGGGTTTGGGAGGTGGCAGAGAGCAGGGATTGAGAGGCTGGGGACCTGGTTATTGATGGGAGCTTTCCTTGTTTGGAAGATTTGGAGGAGGAGTTCGAATTGCCGGCTAGGAATGGGTTTCGCTTTCTGCAGGTGAGGGACTTTGTGCAAAGGCAGGTTCCGATCTTTCCACTTCTACCGCCACAGGGGATACAGGATAAGGTAGTTTCTAAAACGGGGGTGAGGGAGGGGAAGGTCTCGGAAATTTATATAGAGCTTATGAAGTGGGATGGAACCCGGATAGGGGAGGTAAGGAGCTGGAGGCAGGTCTGTGGGAGGATGCTCTGAGCAGAATCAACACGTCCTCATCATGTGTCAGGCTCAGCCTGATACAATTAAAGGTGGTTCACCGGGAACAAATGACGGTGGCCCGGATGAGCAGGTTTTTTGGGGTAGAAGACAGGTCTGTGAGGTGTGCAGCAGGGCCTGAAAATCATGTCCACATGTTTTGGGTATGTCCGAAGCTTGGGGGATTCTGGCAGGGATTTGCTGATGCCATGTACACCACGCTAAAAACGAGGGTAGGGCCGAGTCCAGAGGTGGCAATATTTGGAGTGTTAGAAGTCCCAGGAGGCCAGGGAGCGAGAGAGGCTGACGTTTTGGCCTTTGCCTCCTTGGTAGCCCGGAGACGGATCTTATGGAATCAGGGGTATGGATTAGCAACATGGTCGGGTTTCTCAGGCTTGAGAAATTTAAGTTCGCCCTGAGAGGTTCAATGTTAGGGTTTGTCCGAAGGTGGCAGCCATTTAGCGACTTCTTCGGTGAAAATTAAACTGTTAGCAGATACAATAAGGGGGGGAGGGTTAGGGAATGAGGGGGGTAGGGGGAGTTAGTTTAGTTTAGTTTAGTTTAGGCGGGATCAGCAAGAGGAGATGGAAGGATTTGGGAACTGTGTGTATAAGCTATATTGGCGGGGAATGGTTGATGGCTGGGGGGTGTTACGTACTGAATTATGTTTACATTTGTATTTGTATCTTTTGTTGTTATAAAACCATAAATGCCTTAATAAAATGTTTGTTTAAAAAAAACTGTACAGCGCACCCATTATGAGAGTACAAACCAACACCAGCAGCTCTAAGTAGCTGCTGCACAGGCACAAGGCGGGGATACCCGCTGTCCCCGCTGCAGTTCGCCCAGCGATTGAACCACTAACGATTGCACTCAGGGTGGATAAGAATTGGAAGTGGATCCGGAGCAGAGACAGCACAGTCTCAGTCTATGCGGATGACCTGCTCCTTTACATATCAGACCCACAAAGGAACAGGGAGAGAATCACGGTGCTCTTGAAAGAGTTTGGAACCTTCTTGGGCTACAAACTCAACGAGCAAAATTGAGATCTTCACGATGAACCTCCAAACTGGAGAGGCAGTGCTGGAGGGACTGCCATTCAAACAGGCCCACCACAAATTCCGCAACTGGGGATCCAAATCGCCCATGATTGGACACAAATCCACAAGTGGAACCTGACCAGCCTGGTGAAGGGAATCAAAAAGATCCACATAGATGGGACACACTCCCACTCTCCCTGGCAGGGAGGGTGCACACAATTAAGATGAATGTACTGCCCAGGTTCCTCTTCCTGTTGAGATCCATACCGATCTACATCCCCAAGGCCTTCTTCACCTCAGCGGAAAGGATCCCCAAGAAGGTCCTGCAGAGAACAAGAAGCATGGGGGGCCTAGCCCTTCCAAACCTGCAATATTATCACAGCAGAAAGGGTAAAGGGGTAGATCTCGGAGCCAGAGAGGAATGGGTAAGAATGGAGGAGGGCTCCCACACTGGGACCTCCCTCCGGCCACTGGTCATGGCAGTGCGCCCACCCCCACCGACCAGGCACTCAGCAAGCCCAGTGGTGATAGCCACACTCCGGTTGTGGAACCAACTACAACAGCATTTCAGTTTACCCGGGATGTCCATTAAGGCCCCCATCTGCAACAACCACAGGTTTGCACCATCCAAAATGGATGCCACCTTCAAAAGGTGGGGACAGGACAGTGGGACGTTGACAATTAGGGACTTCTACACAGACAACAGGCTGATATCACTAAAAGAACTAACAACTAACAGAGAAGTTCCAACTGACCGGGGAAATGAATTAAGATATATGCAGGTCAAAAACCTCTTTTGGAGGGAAACAAAGGGCGCGGCCACTGCACAATTGCTATTAGAGACCCAACTGGATGTGGCCACCCTAGGGAGGGGAAACTGCAGTGACCTGTATGGGCGGCTACTGGAAAAGGAATGCACACCACTGGGCGAGACAAAAGACAAATGGGAGGAAGACCTGGGGTTTGAAATAGAGTGGGGACTCTGGAGCTAAGCACTGCACAGGGTCAACTCCACCTCTACATGCGCAAGGCTAAGCCTAATGCAGCTGAAAGTGGTACATAGAGCTCACTTAACCAGAACCCAAATGAGTAGGTTCTTCCCGGAGGTGGAGGACAAATGTCCTGTACCAGCTTCCCCGGACAGGCGCCGGAATGTGGCGACTAGGGGCTTTTCACAGTAACTTCATTGAAGCCTACTCGTGACAATAAGCGATTTTCATTTCATTTCATGTGTACGGTGCAAAGGAGGCCCGGCCAACCATGCCCACATGTTCTAGTCATGCCCCACACTTGTTGGGTTCTGGACAGCCTTCTTCGAGGCAATGTCTAAGGTTGTAGGGATGAGGGTGGAGCCATGCCCGAGAGTGGCAGTCTTCGGGGTATCAGAACAGCCAGAAATGTTTATGGGGAGGAGGGCTGACGCCCTTGCCTTTGCCTCCCCAATCACCCACCGAAGAACCCTGCTCAGCTGGCGATCAGCAGACAGCTGCAGACTGGCTGTTGGAATTTCTGCAAATGGAGAAAATCAAATTTGCTATCCTTGGCTCGGAAGAGGGGGTCCACAAAACATGGGAATCATTTATCAATTTATTCCAAGACCTGTTTGTAGCCAACAGCCAGTAACCAATAAGCCGGGGGAAGGGAGGGAGGAGCCACAGAAGAACCACAGAAACAAACTGAAAGAAAGCGGGGGTGGGGGGGGGGGGGGGGGTGGGGGGGGGGGGGGGGAGGAGGAGGAGGAAGAGAGAGAGGGGGGGGGAGAACAGCGTGGCACAGAACCCAACCATACCCAACATTTGAAAATATATGTTGCAGCATGCCACCCCAACAGGTGTAGGTTGGAAGCCCTGACAAATGAAGAAGGCACAGCAGATGACAAGGGGAGGGGGATCGTGAGGAAAAGGGGGAGAGGGGAGCAGGAGATCTGACTAAAACTAAGCACCTGCTGAAAACAAGAAATCGTAACTGATGTATATAATGAACGATAACCGAGGTATATATTTTCTGTGTATATTCACGCTCATCTTTGTTCTGTATAAAACGAAAAACCCCTGATAAGAACATTTTAAAAATAAATAAATAAAGACTGGACAAGTATATGCACACAGGCACAGAAATGCCAGCACATGCACTGGGATTGTAGCTAATCACCAGACACTTTCTTCCTGCCTTACCAGGATACAGAAATCACATCCAATACTGACAGGTACCTGGAGATGTCTCCTGCTGAGAGCAGGAAATGACATAGAAACATAGAAAAAATAGGAGCAGGAGGAGGCTATTCGGCCCTTCAAGCCCACTTCGCCATTCATTATGGTCATGGCTGATCATCCAACACAATAGCCTAATCCCATGTTCCCGCATATCCTTTGATCCCCTTCACCCTAAGTGTTATATCTAACTGCTTCTTGATTCAATACAATGATTTGGACTCAACTACTTTCTGTGTTAATGAATTCCACGGGCTCACCACTCTCTGCGTGAAGAAAGTTCTCCTCATCACTGTCCTAAATGGTCCACCCCGTATCCTCAGACTGTGACCACTGGTTCTGGACACATCCACAATCGGGAACATCCTTCCTGCATCAACCCTGTCCAGTCCTGTTAGAATTTTATAGGTTTCTATGAGACCCCCTCTCGGTCTTCTGAACTCCAGCGAATACAATCCTAACCGATTCAATCGCTCCTCGTACATCAGTACTGCCATCCCAGGAATCAGTCTGGTAAACCTTTGCTGCACTCTGTCTACAGTTGAACATCCTTCCTCAGAAAAAGAGACTAAAACTGCTCATAATATTCCAGGTGTGGCCTCACCAAGGCCTTGTATAATCGTAGAAAGACAGCCTTGCTCCTGTACTCAAATTCTTTCGCTGTGAAGGCCAGCATACCATTTGCATTCTTTATTGCATGCTGCACCTTCATACTTACCTTCAGTGACTGGTGCATGAGGACACCCAGGTCTCGTTGCACACTCCCCTCTCCTAATTTATGGCTGTGGTGATCACAAGTTAACCAGATGCAACACAACTGAGCGACCACTAGAGGGAGCACGGGAGAGCCATATAAATAGATCAGGACAGGAAGTGAGGACACACACTCTTCACAGCAGGCGGGCTGGTAAGCAGGACAGACAGCAAGCAAAGCTGGTAGTTAGCACTGGAAGGTAGTTCTAGGTCGAGCTCTGGAAACTGAACGAACTCACAATAAAGCATCTTCTCCACACTTGAGACTGCGAGCTTTATTAAGACACGAGGAACAACACATGGTACCAGCAGTGATTTCAGGACGCTTACGACAGGACAACTCAGCTGCAGATACAGAAAGCACAAAATGGCATGGAAATCTCCTACTGGACATTTGACTGGGGAAGACATCGCTAATTCGAGGATGTGGCATGGATACCCACCTCAGCTGGACACGACTGGTAATGTAAGAAATGTCTGGAAAAGGTTTAAACAAATGTTTGATTTTTATCTCATAGCTAATGATGTTGCAGAAGCCTCAGACAAAATTAAAATAGCAATTCTCATCGAAGGGCCTGTCAATAGGAAAGTGTATAATGGATTTAAACACTCAAAAGGTGAAGACAGGAACAGCTTACAAACGTTACTAAACAAATTTGAAGAGTACTGTGAGAAATTTGAACAGCAAGGCATGCTCACAGTCCAACCTGCACAGAGACTGAGTGATGCAAGACTTAAAAAATCACAAAAAGATCAGGAAATCGCGAATGCACAGTACAGATCAAAAAGAAGAAATAACATGAATTTTTCACAAAGCCAAAACGCTGAAATCCAGTCCAGATCGGAAAGAAAAGGTAACTTACAACTTTTAGAAAGAAAAAAACGCTGAAATCCGCGATAGAATGGCGTCGGAGCACATTTTGCAGTCTCTGGTAAGCAAAGAACTACAAATCGCGTCTGCGCATGCGCCGGAACCGGAAGTCGCGCATGCGCCGGAACCGGAAGTCGCGCATGCGCAGTTTACAAAAGATCGCGGCGCCGATCGTTATGCGCATGCGCAAGCCGCGCATGCGCAGTCAAAAAAAGTCTTCATCGCAGACCGTCATGCGCATGCGCAAGCCGCGCATGCGCAATGGACACCGAACCGCACAAGGAAAGAAAGCCGATTTGCGCATGTGCAAGTCGTTCCTACGCGTGACGTCATGACGTCTGAGAATCCTGACCACGCCCACTTAAAAGGGAAATGCCCGAAAATTGAAAACAAGACACTTAAAGTGGTAAAACCAAATTTTCTTGCCTCAGAACACAGAAAAACGCCTGAACTTAAACCAACAGTGAAAAACAACTTGCACAAAACCTTGGAAAAAGCTGCCTTCACCACACACAGTGAAGCGAACAAAAAGAATTCCGAAACAACAAAAGATGATTTGTTTTTCGACGATTACCTCTCAGACCTGACTGGGTCAGTCGGATATGCTTATCACAGCATCAGCGACACAGTCGCAAAGTACAACACGAACCAACTCGTGGTAGATGAATCCAACCAAAATGCTTTGGTTTTCGAAGAATACTACTCAGACATAGCTGAGTCAGTCGGATATGCTTATCATAGCATCAGCGACACGGTCGCAAAGCACAACACGAACCAACTCGTGGTAGATGAATCCAACCAAGATGATTTGGTTTTCAAAGAATACTACTCAGACATGGCTGAGTCAGTCGGATATGCTTATCACAGCATCAGCGACACGGTCGCAAAGTTCAACACGAATCAACTCGTGGTAGAAGAATCCAACCAGGATGATTTGGTTTTCGGAGAATACTACTCAGACACAGCTGAGTCAGTCGGATATGCTTATCACAGCATCAGCGACACGGTCGCAAAGTTCAACACGAATCAACTCGTGGTAGAAGAAGCCAACGAAGATGAAATGGGTTTCAAAGAATACTACTCAGACATGGAGGAGTTATTTGGACATGCTGATCATAGCATCAGCGACACCGTTGCAAAGCTCAACACGACTCTACTCATGGTGGATGAATCCAACACCATGGTGCCATGGCAGCTCGTCGATACATTGGATGACAGCAATACCCAAGACGAAGACGACGCCACACAGAGAGCACAGGAAGACTCCACGGAGCGAGCGATGACAGGCTCCACAGTGCGAGTGATGAAAGACGCCAACAGGGATGCAAGCAAACACTCCCGAGCGGACACCAAGCATGAACAAGACCATGAAGGTAAACCCGCTGTACCTGAGCAACCGCAAGCAGACTATGAAAGTCTACCAAGCTCACAGGAACAAGAAGAAAGAGCGGACTATGAAAGTCCAACACGCTCACAGGAACAAGAAGAAAGAGCAGACTATGAAAGTCCAACACGCTCACAGGAACAAGAAGAAAGAGCGGACTATGAAAGTCCAACACGCTCACAGGAACAAGAAGAAGACAATGCACCTCTGCCCACTGCATGCGAAGACAGTGACAAGGTGATCACACTCAACGTACAGGATCACAGTGAGACTGACAGTTCTCAGCTTGTCTGTACCGAAGCACAGAGCGAAAACAGTGACAAGGTGCTCGCACTCGACGTACAGGATCACAGTGAGACTGACAGTTCTCAGCTTGTCTGTACCGAAGCACAGAGCGAAAACAGTGACAAGGTGCTCGCACTCGACGTACAGGATCACAGTGAGACTGACAGTTCTCAGCTTGTCTGTACAGAAGCACAGAGTCGGGCCACCCAACAGTCCAGAGAGACGATGCCGAAAGAAAACATGCAGATTTTGACTCCAGAAGAGGAACACCTGGAGTCCAGAGACATCAAACAAAAAGAAACCATGCAGATTTTGACTCCAGAAGAGGAGCACCTGGAGTCCAGTGAGATAACATCAACAGAAATCATGAAGATTTTAACTCCAGAAGCGGAGCACCAAGAGTCTAGAGAAACCACGTCAACTGAAATCATGCAGATTTGGACTCCAGAAGAGGAGCGCCGAGAGTCCACAGACACCGCGTCAAATGTAATCAAGAAGACTTTGACTCCGGAAGACGAGCACCAAGAAAGCAAAGATGCGGAATCCAATTCTCCACAACTGATTGATGTCACCTGCACCGATGCAACATCAGATCATTCGCACCACTCGCGAGACGGAATGCTCAATGACTCAAATTATCCACTCGGGACACTCATAGAGTATAACAAGAAAAACAAAAGTCAAAAGAAACACAGCAAGAACAAAAACAACATGAAGCGCGACAAGACCAACAACAATAGCAAGAAGCACAGCAGAAACGAGAACGACAACAGCAAGAAGAAAAGCAACATGAAGCGCGACAAGACAAACAACAATAGCAAGAAGCACAGCAGAAACGAGAACGACAACAGCAAGAATAAAAGCAACAAGAATGGCAACAAACACAACAAAGTCAGGAGCAAAGATAGCGACAACAACAAAGACGGAAACGACAAAAACAGCGACAAGTACGGCAACGGAAACAACAAAAACAGGAACGACAGAAACAACAGCAATGAAACAACGACTTGTACACAATGGCACTACTTGGCACATGATGGACGATGCCACAGCACACTGCAAAACGATAACAAGACTACAAACATGTCATGGGATGACAACGAATCGCACAAACTCACGTCTGCTCCAGAACAAGCAAGCACACCAGCATCCAAGGCGGATGAGACAATAAATCAACACCACAAGCACAAAAAAAGTCCATGCCAGTCAACATCAGTGATGTGACCATGCAAACACCTCGGGATGACGCATTGGGTACTTAAGATAACAAGGAACACCAACAACATTCACAGCGGACTTGCAATATCAATATCACCACGTCATCAACAACAAAAAGAAAAGAAAAAAAAAAGCTCTGAACAAATTCATCAAGTTTGGACTCATAAATGTGTTTATTAAGTTTGGACATATAAATACATTGGCTTTGTTAACTAAGGCAATAGCATCATCACTTGTATAGATACGCATATCATAAGTTACTGTTTTGTATAATTTTCCTTAATGATGTACAGAAACTATGTAATGAGAAAGAGGGGGATGTGGTGATCGTAGATTGACCAGATACAAAAACAACAGAGCAAACACGAGCGGGAGAGCTATAAATACACTGGGACAGGATGTACAATTTTCTTTAACGATGTTCAGAAAATATGTTAAGAGAAAAAGGGGGATGTGGTGATCACAAGTTAACCAGATGCAACACAACTGAGCGACCACTAGAGGGAGCACGGGAGAGCCATATAAATAGATCAGGACAGGAAGTGAGGACACACACTCTTCACAGCAGGCGGGCTGGTAAGCAGGACAGACAGCAAGCAAAGCTGGTAGTTAGCACTGGAAGGTAGTTCTAGGTCGAGCTCTGGAAACTGAACGAACTCACAATAAAGCATCTTCTCCACACTTGAGACTACGAGCTTTATTAAGACACGAGGAACAACACAATGGCCATTCAGATAATAATCTGCTTTGTTTTTGCCCCAAAGTGGATAACCTCACATTTATCCAAATTATGCTGCACCTGCCATTCATTTGCCCACTCACTTAACTTGTCCATATCACACTGAAGGATCCTCACAACTAACTCCCCCACCCAACTTGGTGGCATCCGGGTTCCCTCATCTAAATCATTAATATATATTGTAAATAGCTGGGGTCCTAGCACCGATCCCTGCAGTACCCACTAGTCACTGCCTGCCAATTTGAAAAATATCTGTTAATTCCAACCACTGTCTGCCAACCAGTTTTCTATCAATCTCAATACACTACCCCAATACCCAGCACTTTAATTTTACACGTTAATCTTTTATGTGGGACTTTGTCAAAAGCCTTCTGAAAGTCCATATACACCACATCCACTGGCTCCTCTTCAGCAATTCTACGAGTTACATCCTCAAAGAATTCCAGTAGATTTGTCAAGCATAAGTTCCCCTTCATAAATCCATGCTGACTGTCCGATCCTGCCACTGTTTTCTAAGTACTCTGCTATAAAACCTTTGATAATGGATTCTAGAATTTTCCCCACTACTGATATCAGGCTCACTGGTCTATAATTCCCAGTTTTCTCTCTACCTCCCTTTTCAAAGAGTGGAGTTACATTAGCTACCCTTCAATCTGCAGGAACTGTTCCGCTGTCTATAGAATCCTGGAAGCTGACCACCAATGTATCGCTATTTCGAAAACGACCTCCTTCAATACCATGGGATGTTGATTATCAGGCCCTGGGGATTTAGCAATCTTCAATCCCATCAATTTTCCCAACACCATTTCTCTCCTCATATTGATCACCTTCTGTTTCTCCTTCTCACTAAACCCTGCATTCTCCAGCATTTCTGGTATCTTATTTGTGTCCTCATTTGTGAAGACAGAACCAAAGTATGTATTGAGTTGCTCAGCCATTTCTTTGTCCCCTATTATACATTCCCCTGTTTATGACTGTAAGGGACCTACATTTGTCTTCACCAATCTTTTTCTCTTCACATCCCAATAGAAACCTTTACAATCAGTTTTTATGTTCCCTGCAAGCTTACTTTTGTACTCTATTTTCCCCTTCTTAATCAATCCTTTGGTCCTTCTTTGCTGAATTCTAAATAGCTCCCACTCCTCAGACCTATTGTTTTTCTTGGCCAATTTGTATGGTACTTTGTTGGATCAAATACTACCCCTAATTTCCCTTGTAAGCCATGTGCAGGTGGTCATTGCATGGCCAGGTGGGATTGATAACCCAACTGGATGATTAGATTTAAGACATTAGCTCACTTGCCGAGGGACTGGCTCAGAAAGGGGTATAAAGCAAAAGCTCTCAAGGACATGGCTGCCGCAGCCAGAAAGCGTGACTTGGACAGTCACAGGAAGTTGGATGGATTAATTCATTCAGCGGTCCGACCTCCTGAGAACAAGCTATTGCACACAGGTCTTACTAAGAAACTAATGTCAGTATATACTATTGCATAGTGCATTACTAAAGGTTTTCCACATAAATTGGAAATTGAATCCAGTTTGTTTTTTGTCGTTGATTAAAATTATAGGTGAGGATCCTAGAGGCCAGTGGAAACCCTGTTTAGGAGTTTTGCACCTTCTAGTGCACAAGTTTAAATATCTCTCTCTTTCGACTTGATCAAAGACCATAGAATCCCTACAAGTGCAGAAGGAGGCCATTTGTCCCATCGAGTCTGCATCAACCCTCCTATAGAGCATCCTACCTAGGCACACGCCCCCACCCTATCCCCATAGCCCCATCTAACCTTTGGACACTAAGGGACAATTTAACATGGCCAATCCACCTAACCTGCACCTCTTTGACCAGTGAGAGGAAACCGGAGCACCTTGAGGAAACCCACGCAGACACAGGGAGAGCGCGCAAACTCCACACAGTCACCCGAGGTCAGAATTGAACCTGGGTCCCTGACGCAGTAAGGCAGCAGTGCTAACAACTGTGCCACTGTGTTGCCCAATGATGAATTAATAAATTGTAAAAATCGCAGAAACTACCTCACCAACTTTGGTAATTTTCAGTTTTGACACATCTTCATTTTTATCCACCGAAGCCACTGTTCCGGGTCTTTCGGAGAAAAAAAAGATTTCCACATCAGGGTTGGGTTCAGTTATTTCCTCTCTCATCCTACCGCTAGATCTGCTGAGCCCTTTAGAGACTTGGCTCTGCTGTTCCTCACCGCCCCCTCTGGCCTTCTGAACACCAACTCCACTTCACTCTTCCTCCTTCTGGGCATGCTGAACTCCAGCTCCTCTGCTCCCTCCAACCACACTCCAGCCCTGCTGAATCCCATGTTTCCACCGTAGCCAGCAGCAGACGTGCACCCACGTCCACCCCACTGGTGGGATAAGTGACAGCTCCCCTGAGTCTTCTCCTGGTCTTGTCAATAGTGAGATTCTCCAGACTTTCTGAGAACTCTCACTGCCCACTTGGCTGCATTGGAGGCAGCCAAGAGGAGGCAAAGGTCGGAAAATAAAATTAAAGGGCATAATTCCATTATTCAAACACCAGAAAGTAGAAATTCCCCAACATTAGAATAACGCAGGTGGGCAGTGAAAATGGTTGGGGCTTTCACGCAGCATGCTTGACATGTTCCCATCCATTGCCATTTTAATCAGGGGCATAATAGTTGCAGGAGGGTCTTGGGCCTACTTAATAGGCTACAGTTGGGACTCAAAGATATAACCAGTGCTGAATTTATGAAAGGAGAAAAGTAGGCAGAAGAAGCCAAGATAAGTATTTCTTTCATTTTTGTTCGGATTTTGTGTGCGGTAGGAGAATGATTGATCCACCAAGTCCTGCAAGGAGTCTTTGGGCCTCCCCAGTCCTGGCCTTCCCTCTCCGTCCCACCAAAGGTATCTCTTAACAGTAAATTTATATCCAGTGACTTTTCACTTGGATCCTTGTCGGCACTTGGCTCCTTGGCGGCATTGTTTCCTCCTGAATTTCCATCGCCTGGAACATTCTGGATGCAACCCAATTTCCTTTTCCCAACTGCTGCTGTGACATCAGCTTTATGTGGTTAAAAAGTGTAAGTGCAGGCACATTTACTATTCACTATTCGTAATGCCATAGAAAATAATATTCATAATACTTGTAGTAATATTAAAACTCTACCATAAGTCAATGTGTCTTGCTTTCTGAGCCAATGTAGTGCATTTTCACAATCGGTGTCAGTATTCAAGACGAAAAGGTTGGAGGGTACTTTTCCCATAAATTGCTGGTCGGGGTCAACAGTCACATCCTCATTAGTCAGCATCTCTTTTATATCTACTCCTGTGGGACAAGGAACCTGTACAATGGAAAATCTAATTTTAGTCAACCTTAATAATCTTACATATATAATTTAACCATTACTTTTTATTTTCTAAAAGCCCTGGAACAATGAAAATTACTGAAGGACGAGCACTATAATTTCAAAAGGCAGCCCTAGTACCTCCAGCAGTATGAAGGTGCATCTTAACAGGTGGTTTCTCCCTGCATTGTGGGCCGTACAGAGGAGGTTTACTATGATGATCCCAGCTATGGAAGGACTGCCATATGATGAAAATTTAACAGGTTGGGTTTGCACTCCTTGGGGTTCAGAAGAATGAGAGGTGATATGATTGAAATGTATAAGATTCTTAGAGGCGAAAAGAGTAAATAGGGTGGTCAATAGGACTTTAAACTAGAGATTGGGGGGAAGGGAAAGTCAGGGAACCAAGAGGTGAAGGAATCAGTGGGAAGCGTAGCTGCTTAGGATTACAAAAAATCACGAAAAGACAGAGCTCAGGAGAGGTTACGATAGTCCCCATCTCACAAAATATGACACAGTGTATGGAAAGGCTCAGTAAACCAAGGTCCACCGCACTAAGAAAACAAAAAGGGACAGTCAATAGGGAATTAAAGGTGCTATATTTAAATGCCCGCAGTGTACGGAACAAGGTAGATGAGCTTGTGGCCCAGATTGTGACTGGCAGGTATGATGTGGTAGGCATCACAGAGACGTGGTTGCAGGGGGTTCAGGACTGGCAGTTAAACATCCAGGGATTTACAACCTATCGAAAAGAC
The DNA here is from genome assembly GCF_902713615.1 of Scyliorhinus canicula. NCBI lineage: Eukaryota > Metazoa > Chordata > Chondrichthyes > Carcharhiniformes > Scyliorhinidae > Scyliorhinus > Scyliorhinus canicula. Next base: position 196,898,360 of record NC_052146.1, on the reverse strand, counting down.
AGAGAGGTGGGTAGAGGGGGCGGGGTTGCCTTGTTAATTAGAAATGAAATTAAATCAATAGCACTAAACGACATAGGGTCAGACGATGTGGAGTCTGTGTGGGTAGAGTTGAGGAACCACAAAGGCAAAAAAACCATAATGGGAGTTATGTACAGGCCTCCTGACAGTGGTCAGGACCAGGGGCACAAAATGCACCACGAAATAGAAAGGGCATGTCAGAAAGGCAAGGTCACAGTGATCATGGGGGACTTCAATATGCAGGTGGACTGGGTAAATAATGTTGCCAGTGGACCCAAAGAAAGGGAATTCATTGAATGTTTACAGGATGGCTTTTTGGAACAGCTTGTGATGGAGCCCACGAGGGAACAGGCTATTCTGGACTTAGTGTTATGTAATGAGCCAGAATTGATAAAAGATCTTAAAGTAAGGGAACACTTAGGAAGCAGTGATCATAATATGGTAGAATTCAGTCTGCAATTTGAAAGAAAGAAGGTAGAATCAGATGTAAAGGTTTTACAGTTAAATAAAGGTAATTATAGGCGCATGAGGGAGGAACTGACGAAAATCGACTGGAAGCAGAGCCTAGTGGGAAAGACAGTAGAACAGCAATGGCAGGAGTTTCTGGGAGTAATTGAGGACACAGTGCAGAGGTTCATCCCAAAGAAAAGAAAGGTTATCAGAGGGAGGATTAGGCAGCCATGGCTGACAAAGGAAGTCAGGGAATGCATCAAGGCAAAAGAGAGAGCCTATAATGTGGCAAAGAGTAGTGGGAAGTCAGAAGATTGGGAAGGCTACAAAAACAAACAGAGGATAACAAAGAGAGAAATAAGGAAGGAGAGGATCAAATATGAAGGTAGGCTAGCCAGTAACATTAAGAATGATAGTAAAAGTTTCTTTAAATACATTAAAAACAAACGAGAGGCAAAAGTAGACATTGGGCCGCTCCAAAATGACGCTGGTAATCTAGTGATGGGAGACAAGGAAATAGCTGAGGAACTTAATAAGTACTTTGCGTCAGTCTTCACAGTAGAAGACATGAGTAATATCCCAACAATTCAGGAAAGTCAGGGGGCAGAGTTGAATATGGTTGCCATTACAAAGGAGAAGGTGCTAGAGAAACTAAAAGGTCTGAAAATTGATAAATCTCCGGGCCCAGATGGGCTACATCCTAGAGTTCTAAAGGAGATAGCTGAAGAAATAGTGGAGGCGTTAGTTATGATCTTTCAAAAGTCACTGGAATCAGGGAAAGTCCCAGAGGATTGGAAAATCGCTGTTGTAACCCCCCTGTTCAAGAAGGGAACAAGAAAAAAGATGGAAAATTATAGGCCAATCAGCCTAACCTCGGTTGTTGGCAAAATTCTAGAATCCATCGTTAAGGATGAGATTTCTAAATTCTTGGAAGTGCAGGGTCGGATTAGGACAAGTCAGCATGGATTTAGTAAGGGGAGGTCGTGCCTGACAAACCTGTTAGAGTTCTTTGAAGAGATAACAAATAGGTTAGACCAAGGAGAGCCAATGGATGTTATCTATCTTGACTTCCAAAAGGCCTTTGACAAGGTGCCTCACGGGAGACTCCTGAGTAAAATAAGGGCCCATGGTATTCGAGGCAAGGTACTAACATGGATTGACGATTGGCTGTCAGACAGAAGGCAGAGAGTTGGGATAAAAGGTTCTTTTTCGGAATGGCAACCGGTGACAAGTGGTGTCCCGCAGGGTTCAGTGTTGGGGCCACAGCTGTTCTCTTTATATATTAACGATCTAGATGACGGGACTGGGGGCATTCTGGCCAAGTTTGCCGATGATACAAAGATAGGTGGAGGGGCAGGTAGTATTGAGGAGGTGGGGAGGCTGCAGAAAGATTTAGACAGTTTAGGAGAATGGTCCAAGAAGTGGCTGATGAAATTCAACGTGGGCAAGTGCGAGGTCTTGCACTTTGGAAAAAAGAATAGAGGCATGGACTATTTTCTAAACGGTGACAAAATTCATAATGCTAAAGTGCAAAGGGACTTGGGAGTCCTAGTCCAGGATTCTCTAAAGGTAAACTTGCAGGTTGAGTCCGTAATTAAGAAAGCAAATGTAATGTTGTCATTTATCTCAAGAGGCTTGGAATATAAAAGCAGGGATGTACTTCTGAGGCTTTATAAAGCACTAGTTAGGCCCCATTTAGAATACTGTGAGCAATTTTGGGCCCCATACCTCAGGAAGGACATACTGGCACTGGAGCGGGTCCAGCGGAGATTCACACGGATGATCCCAGGAATGGTAGGCCTAACATACGATGAACGTCTGAGGATCGTGGGATTATATTCATTGGAGTTTAGGAGGTTGAGGGGAGATCTAATAGAAACGTACAAGATAATGAATGGCTTGGATAGGATGGACGTAGGGAAGTTGTTTCCATTAGCAGGGGAGACTAGGACGCGGGGGCACAGCCTTAGAATAAAAGGGAGTCACTTTAGAACAGAGATGAGGAGAAATTTCTTCAGCCAGAGAGTGGTAGGTCTGTGGAATTCATTGCCACAGAGGGCGGTGGAGGCCGGGACATTGACTGTCTTTAAGACAGAAATTGATAAATTCTTGATTTCTCGAGGAATTTAGGGCTATGGGGCGGGATTCTCCGACCCCACGCAGGGTCCGAGAATTGGCGGGAAGCGGCGTTATTTCCGCTCCCGCAGGTTTTCGAATTCTCCCGCCGGTAAAAAACCGGCGTTGTGCAAATCCCGTCGGCAGCCTGTGAAAACAGCTGGCGCCGGCGGGATTTCATTTTATTTGCACTGACCTGAAATCTCCGGCCCGGATGGGCCAAAGTCCCGCCGACGTGGCCACGGGTCACGTCGGCGAAAATCACAGTTGATTTAAAACGGCGTCAACCATTGATGATGGTTGACGCCGTTCAGTGTCGGGGGTGGGTTGCGGCATTGGGGGGGGGGGGGTGGGTTGCGGCATGGGGGGGGGTGGGTTGCGGCATTGGGGGGGGTGGGTTGCGGCATTGGGGGGGGGTGGGTTGCGGCATTGGGGGGGGGTGGGTTGCGGCATTGGGGGGGGTGGGTTGTGGCATTGGGGGGGGTGGGTTGCGGCATTGGGGGGGGGGTGGGTTGCGGCATGGGGGGGGGTTGCGGCATGGGGGGGGGGTTGCGGCATGGGGGGGGGTTGCGGCCATCGGGGGGGTGGGTTGCGGCCATCGGGGGAGTGGGTTGCGGCCATCGGGGGGGTTGCGGCCATCGGGGGGGTTGCGGCCATCGGGGGGGGGGGGTTGCGGCCATCGGGGGAGTGGGTTGCGGCCATCGGGGGGGGGGGGATGCGGCCATCGGGGGGGGGTTGCGGCCATCGGGGGGTTGCGGCCATCGGGGGGGGTTGCGGCCATCGGGGGAGTGGGTTGCGGCCATCGGGGGAGTGGGTTGCGGCCATCGGGGGAGTGGGTTGCGGCCATCGGGGGAGTGGGTTGCGGCCATCGGGGGGTTGCGGCCATCGGGGGGGGGTTGCGGCCATCGGGGGAGTAGGTTGCGGCCATCGGGGGGGTTGCGGCCATCGGGGGGGGGGGGGGTTGCGGCCATCGGGGGGGTTGCGGCCATCGGGGGGAGTGGGTTGCGGCCATCGGGGGGGTTGCGGCCATCGGGGGGGGGGGTTGCGGCCATCGGGGGGGGGGGTTGCGGCCATCGGGGGAGTGGGTTGCGGCCATCGGGGGAGGGAGTTGCGGCCATCGGGGGAGGGGGGTTGCGGCCATCGGGGGAGTGGGTTGCGGCCATCGGGGGAGTGGGTTGCGGCCATCGGGGGAGTGGGTTGCGGCCATCGGGGGAGTGGGTTGCGGCCATCGGGGGTTGCGGCCATCGGGGGGTTGCGGCCATCGGGGGGGGGGTGGGTTGCGGCATCGGGGGGGTTTGGGGGCAGCGGCGGGCAGAGAGGGGGGGCAGCGGCGGGCAGAGAGGGGGGGGGCAGCGGCGGGCAGAGAGGGGGGGGGCGACGGATGCCCGGGGCCAACGCACCGTCGCCCCCCCCCCCTGTACGCCGCTGCCCCCTACCCTAACCACCCCCCCCCTCACCACCCCTACCTCCCTCCAACGCCCCTACCCCCCTCCCCACCACCCCTACCCCCCTCCAACGCCGCCCCCCATCTCTCGCAACGCCGCAACCCCCCCCCCCTCAACGCCGGGTCCCCCCCCCCTCAACGCCGGGTCCCCCCCCCCCCCTCAACGCCGGGCCCCCCCCCCCCCTCAACGCCGGGTCCCCCCCCCCCTCAATGCCGGGTCCCCCCCCTCAACGCCGGGTCCCCCCCCCCTCAACGCCGGGTCCCCCCCCCCTCAACGCCGGGTCCCCCCCCCCCCCCTCAACGCCGGGTCCCCTCCCCCCCTCAACGCCGCAACCCCCCACCCTCAACGCCGCAACCCACACCCCGTCCCCCTCCCTCTGAAGGCCGGTACCCACACCCCCCCCCTCTCTCCTATTCCCCCCCTTCCTTCCTCCTCCCCCCCTTCCTTCCTCCTCCCCCCTTCCTTCCTCCGTTAGTGGGGGGGGGGGTGCGGCGTTAGTGGGGGGGTGGGTGCGGCATTGGAGTGGGGTAGGGGTGGTGAAGGGGGTAGGGGTGGTGAGGGGAGGGGGTTGTGGTAGGGGCAGCGGCGTGCAGAGGAGGGGGGCGACGGATGCCCGGGCCAACGTACCGTCGCCCCCCTCTGCACGCAGCTGCCCCTACCCCAACCCCCTCCCTTCACCACCCCTACCCCCTTCACCACCCCTACCCCCCTCCAATGCCGCACCCCCACACCCCCACTAACGCCGCACCCCCCCCCCCCACTAACAGAGGAAGGAAGGGGGGGAGGAGGAGAGAGGGGGGGGGGAGGAGGAGAGAGGGGGGGGAGGAGGAGAGAGGGGGGGGGGGAGGAGGAGAGAGGGGGGGAGGAGGAGAGGGGGGGAGGAGGAGGGGGGGGGGAGGAGGAGAGGGGGGGAGGAGGAGGGGGGGGGGGAGGAGAGGGGGGGGAGGAGGAGAGAGGGTGGGGTGTGGGTACCGGCCTTCAGAGGGAGGGGGACGGGTGTGGGTACCGGCATTGAGGGGGGGGGGGGGACCCGGCGTTGAGGGGGTGGAGACCCGGCATTGAGGGGGGGGACCCGACGTTGGAGGGGGGTAGGTGTGGTGGGGAGGGGGGGTAGGGTGGTGGGGAGGGGGGTAGGGGTGGTGGGGAGGGAGGTAGGGGTGGTGGGGAGGGAGGTAGGGGTGGTGGGGAGGGAGGTAGGGGTGGTGGGGAGGGAGGTAGGGGTGGTGGGGAGGGAGGAGGGGGTGGTGGGGAGGGGGGTAGGGGTGGTGGGGAGGGGAGGTAGGGTGTGGGGAGGAGGGAGGAGGGGTGTGGGGAGGGAGGGAGGTAGGGGTGGTGGGGCAGGGAGGGAGGGTAGGGGTGGTGAGGGGGGTTGACGGTAGGGGTGGTGAGGGGGGGTGAGGTAGGGGTGTGGTGAGTGGGGGTGAGGTAGGGGTGGTGCAGGGGGGGGGTTGATGTAGGGGTTGTGAGGGGGGGGTTGATGTAGGGTGGTAGGGGGGGTTGAGGTATGGGGTGGTGGAGGGGGTGGTTGAGTAGGGGTGGTGATGTGGGGGGGTTGGGGTAGGTGCATGCGGCGGACAGAGGGGGGGGGGCGACGGTTCGTTGGCCCCGGGCATCAGTTCGCCCCCCACTCTTATGCCCCCCGCCGCTGCCCCCAAACCCCCCCCCCCAAATGCGGAACACACACCCCACACCCCCACCCCCCCCCCCCCAAACATGCCGGAACACACACACAACACCCCCCCATCTCCCCCCCCCATTCCCTCCCCCCATCCCCCCCCCCTCACCCCCCCCCCCCCCTCCCTCACCCCTCCCCTCCCCCCACCCTCCCCTACCCCCCCCCCCCCCCTCCCCCCCTCCCCCCCTCCCCCTCTCTCCTACAACCACCTCTCTCCTCCCCACCCCCTCTCCTCCCCCCCCTCTCTCCTCCCCCCCCCTCTCTCCTCCTCCCCCCCTCTCTCCTCCCCCCCTCTTTCCTCCCCCCCCTCTCTCCTCCCCCCCCTCTCTCCTCCCCCCCCCTCTCTCCTCCCCCCCCCTCTCTCCTCCCCCCCCTCTCTCCTCCCCCCCCCTCTCTCCTCCCCCCCCCCCCTCTCTCCTCCTTATCCTCCAAAAAACGCCGGGTCTCACCACTTCCGCACCTGGTGAAACTGACGCGTATCGCGTCAGTCAGCTGCTAGCCCCTCCGGGAACGGAGAATAGCGGCTTTAAAGAAGGCCCCGGCGCCGGAGTGATTAACACCGATTTTTTTCGCAGGCAACCCGCGTTACGAAGGGCTACGGAGAATCCCGCCCATGGTGAGAGAGCGGGTAAATGGAGTTGAAATCAACCATGATTGAATGGTGGAGTGGACTCGATGGGCCGAATGGCCTTACTTCCACTCCTATGTCTTATGGTCTTATGGTCTTATGGTTAGACAGGGTAAACATTGTAAATATTTTTCCATTCATGGAGAGTGTAGGATCAGAGGGCATAGTCGCAGGATAAGAGGGTTGTCATTTAAGATGGATCTTAGGAAGAATTTCTTCTCACAAAGAGTGGTGAATCTTTGGAATCCTTTACCCCAGGAGGGTTTGGAGACCAAGTCCTTGAACATTTTCAAGGCTGAGATCGATAGATTTTTAATTAGTCGGGGAATGAAAGGTTTTGGGGATAAGACAGGACAGGGGACTTTGTGAGTGTTAGATCAGCCATGATCTTAATAAATGGCGGAGTAGGCTTGAAGGGCTTAATGGCCTACTCCTGTTCCTATTTCTCATGGTCTTATGCATTACCGTTGTCACTAACCACAAAAGAACTTGAACATGAGGGTGAAAATTTTAAATTAATTATGTTGACAGATTTCAAGCCAATTGTGGTCAGCAGAGGCAATGGGTGAGAAATAACTGGCCTTTATATAGTACCTTAGGTAATCAGACGAAAAAACAAACACAAGCTTCACTGGCTACGCTATAAATGTTTAAAATGAAGCTACATCCCATTATCTGCAGAGTAAATTACTGTAATCTTGTAATGATAATGTTGCAAATACAAGCTTTCATTTGCACTGCCATCAGGGACTACTTTCATCATTCACTCAGAAAGACTGTAAAATACGACACATATTGTTTGGGCTGGAAAGTAACGGCAAGAAATAATAGGAAAAGGATAGTTTTCAAGAAGCAGTTAGATATATCACTTGGGTGAAGGGGATCAAAGGATATGGGGGAAAGCGGGACTAGGCTATTGAGTTGGATGATCAGCCATGATCATAATGAATGGTGGAGCGGCCCGAAGGGCCAAATGACCTCCTACTGTTCCTATTTTCTATGTTTCTATGTTCCAAGAGCGGCATCTCACATCTACTAAGACGCAGGGGCTGGTTTAGCACAGGGCCAAATCGCTGGCTTTTAAAGCAGACCACGGCAGGCCAGCCGCACGGTTCAATTCCCGTACCAGCCTCCCCGAACAGGCGCCGGAATGTGGCGACTAGGGGCTTTTCACAGTAACTTCATTTGAAGTCAACTTGTGACAAAAAGCGATTTTCATTTTTCATTAAGCATATCTCTGTTCCAGCCGAAGTGTCTGCCTTAGAAATGTAACTATCTGCTCTTACATCACAGTTGGGAAATACTGCATCATTTTATACTGAATACCTTGAGGGAATTTTAACTCATAAAAATGGACGGGTTTGGAATGGGTGGGAAGTTAAAATGTTGAAAGTCCAAATTCCGACATCAACATGTTTCCAACTTTTTTTTTTAACCTGTATTTAACTTGACCACTTCTGATTTTAATAGTGGTGGGATGGGGATAGGCAACTAACTCACTCCTGGGAGGAGATAGAAAATACCAATCAGGTCCTGTGTTAAGTTCAGAATGATGTGGAGATGCCGGCGTTGGACTGGGGTGAGCACAGTAAGAAGTCTTACAACACTGTGTGTTCCGAAAGCTCGTGTTTGAAACAAACCTGTTGGACTTTAACCTGGTGTTGTAAGACTTCTTACTAAGTTCAGAAAGGCTGAGATAAGCTCTGTAGTCAGCCATTGACACACACCATTAGGCTTACATGCAAAGAGTGGTCAAATTCCAACTAGGAGTCAACGCCTTTGAGAAAGGAACAGAGGACAGAAAGTTGTCAAAAAAAAAGGAAAGTGAGAAAGGTCATTAATCATAAATATTACACAATTTGCTTAAGTGAGTACTTACACTTACCTGATACTGTTCTCCAGTGCAAAGGATTAGATGCTCATAGGGCACCTTTGTGTCTCCTGTCACTAGTACATGTTTTGCAGCTCTATCAATACCAATCATCTTGCCAGTCACCACATTAACCCATGTCTGCAATGACATCTGTGCATAATCAGCATGGCTGTAACCGTGACTGCAAAGGAAAAGGAAGGGTTTTAAGTGACAATTTTATTATTTCTAGAATTAAGTAAGTATATCATGGACCTGTAAGATAACTGTTTATATTCTGGGCGAAGTGAACCTTGCAGTCATAAATCATAAATTTTCATAAATATGAAATGGTGAAGATGGTAGGAAAAAAATAATGTTCTCCTGCCTCAATGACAATCTCTGTGGATAACTCGGAGCAATCTGAAATGAAAATTGAACAAGTAACAAATCAAGCAAAGCATTATTCGATATTTTGATAAAACAAATTGCACTGTTCAATCAGATTATATGTACTGTGTAAGTTGTTAGTGAGTTCATATCATTATCTGTCATGTTTGTCCAATTTCTGCCTTATGGAAAAGAAAGAAAATCTTGCATGCATATAGCACCTTTCATGTCCAAAGAATGTCCCGAAGTGCTTCATTGTCGGTATAATGCTCTTGAAGTGTAGCTTACATAGTTGGTAAAAGTGGCAGCAAATTTACACACAATGATTTACCCCATATAACAAATCACGCACCAGTTTTTTATAAGGATTTCAATTTTTACCATCTGCATTACCTAGGCTATCTGGATTATTATATTTTTTTAATAAACATTTTACTGAGGTATTTTTTGGTATTATAACAACACAATAAACAATGTACATGAAATTATAAACATAGTGCAAAATCCGTCTCCCTCCCTTACAGGTCCCACCTTCATTGACCCCCTACTCTAAGCGAAACTAACCCTCCCCCCTTCTGCTGACGATTAAATTTCCGCGAAGAAGTCAACAAACGGTTGCCACCTCCAGGCGAACCCTAACAGTGACCCTCTCAAGGTGAACTTGATTTTCTCCAAACAGAGAAAGCTAGCTTTGTCCGATAGCCAGATCTCCGACTTTGGGGGCTTTGAGTCCCTCCAAGCTAATAGTATCCATCTCTGTCAGCTAATGACAACTGGAGCACGTCCCATCTCCGAAAATCGTCCTTCATTTGATCTACTAGCTGGGCCAGATTTAGTTTACGCAGCTGGTCCCATTCCCGTGCCACTTGAATGCCTAGGTACCTAAAGCTTCCCCGTACTAATCTAAATGGCAGCTCCCCCAATTGCCTCCGCTGTCCCCTCGCCTGGACCGCAAACATCTCACTTTTCCCCATATTTAGCTTATACCCCGAAAACCGGCCAAGTTCCCTGGAATCCTCGTGATTTCTTCCATCCCCTCTAATATGAAATGAAATGAAAATCGCTTATTGTCACGAGTAGGCTTCAATGAAGTTACTGTGAAAAGCCTCTAGTCGCCACATTCCGGTGCCTGTCCGGGGAGGCTGATATGGGAATCGAACCGTGCTGCTGGCCTGCTTGGTCTGCTTTAAAAGCCAGCGATTTAGCTCAGTGAGCTAAACCAGCCCCTAATAGGTCCGATACATATAGAAGCAGGCTGTCTGCATAGAGCGAGGAGGCCACACATCTTACTGCAATAAAACCACAGTTGTTTCCAACCTTAGGGCGCGATTCTCCGCACTCACGACGGGGCGGAGAATAGCGGGCGGCGCAAATTTTTACAGCGACGCTGGTCCGACGCCCTCCCGCTATTCTCCGAACCCCGCACAAACTCCGAGTCGCCATTCCCGCCAAATGCCTCTGTTACGCCCCCGACACGACCAGAATCGCTACTAATTGCCCCCCCCCGCTATTCACCGGCCCGGATGGGCCGAAGTCCCGACTTAATCGCGCACTGTTTACACGGCGTGAAACACACCTGCTTTTTAAGTTCGTCAACCAGTCGTGCTGGCTGACGACTGCTTCCAGGAGGTTAGCGCACTGCTCAGCGCACCGCTCAGCGCACCGCTCGAGTCTGGCCACAATGGGGAAGGCATCCCTGAGAACGGGAGGGAGGGTCCAGAGCGGGGGGGAGTGGGGGAGACGGAGGGGGGAGTGGGGGAGATGGAGGGGGGAGTGGGGGAGATGGAGGGGGAGTGGGGGAGACTGAGGGAGGGAGTGGGGGTGATGGAGGGGAGAGTGGGGGAGACGGAGTGGGGAGACGGAGGGGGGAGTGGAGGAAATGGAGGGGGAGTGTGGGAGATGGAGGGGGAGTGGGGGAGACGGAGTGGGGAGTGGGGGAGATGGAGGGGGGAGTGGGGGAGATGGAGGGGGAGTGGGGGAGACGGAGGGGGGAGTGGGGGAGATGGAGGGGGAGTGGGGGAGACTGAGGGGGGAGTGGGGGAGATGGAGGGGGAGTGGGGGAGACGGAGTGGGGGAGACGGAGGGGGGAGTGGGGGAGATGGAGGGGGGAGTGGGGGAGATGGAGGGGGGAGTGGGGGAGACGGAGTGGGGAGTGAGGGAGATGGAGGGGGGAGTGGGGGAGATGGAGGGGGGAGTGGGGGAGATGGAGGGGGGAATGGGGAGATGGAGGGGGGAGTGGGGGAGATGGAGTTGGGAGATGGAGTGGGGAGTGGGGGAGATGGAGGGGGGAGTGGGGGCGATGGAGGGGGGAGTGGGGGCGATGGAGGGGGGAGTGGGGGAGATGGAGGGGGGAGATGGAGGGGGGAGATGGAGGGGGGAGTGGGGGAGACGGAGTGGGGAGTGGGGGAGACGGAGGGGGGAGTGGGGGAGACGGAGGGGGGAGTGGGGGAGATGGAGGGGGGAGTGGGGGAGACGGAGTGGGGGAGACGGAGGGGGGAGTGGGGGAGATGGAGGGGGAGTGGGGGAGACTGAGGGGGGAGTGGGGGAGACTGAGGGGGGAGTGGGGGAGATGGAGGGGGGAGTGGGGGAGACTGAGGGGGGGAGTGGGGGAAACTGAGGGGGGGGAGTGGGAGTGGGGGGGTTAGGTAGAGAGTGAGCGAGTGACCCGTCCAACCCCTGTTACAAAATGTCTGCCACCATGCCATGGCGTGCCGGTCACGAGGACACGGCCGCTGGTTGCCCTGTGGCTTACGGACACAGGCCACTGACGGACCGGTGAAGAGGACGTGGTTAACTGCCCGTTGGATGCAGAAAGTGACCAGGGGTTAGGCTGCCGAGTTGTCGACTAACCTCCGTCTAACATGTCCCGTTTCTCTGCCCCCACCACCCTTCTGTAGGTTAGCACAATGTCTGCGAACAGAACGGCTATGTTCAGCGCAGTGGTTGGCGCCGCTGCACTGCATTTGGACATGGAGCAGCATCCACAGCCACAACCCGCAGTGGATGCAGGGCCAGCTGCAGCAGCAGAGGGAAGGGCCGAGGAGTTGCCAGTCGTCGAGCAGCATGGTGAGGAGGAGGAGGAGGAGGAAGAGGAGAGAGTGAGGGTGCAGCCACGGCGCCAGAGGCGACGACCAAGGCTGAGGGTGTACCGTGTCCGGGTCTCTTTCCTAACAATGACGGACATCACCTGCAGGAGGAAACTCCGGCTGCGTAGGCGGACCGTGATACATATCTGTCACCTCGTGGCGCACCTCGCCCCACGTGGAATGGGTGGAGGACACGCGATCCCGGTTGCCATCAAGGTGACGGTCACTCTTAACTTCTATGCAACCGGCTCCTTCCAGTCTCCGAGCGGTGACGTCTCCGGGATCTCCCAGTCATCGGTGCACAGGTGCATCCGGGATATGACCGACGCCCTCTATGCCATCGCTGACATCTACATCACCTTTCCCGAGGACCAAGCAAGTCAAGACTCACGAGCTCGTGGATTTGCCAGCGTGGCCGGGATACCGAGGGTGCAGGGGGCAATCGATTGTGTTCATGTCCCCATGCGCCCGCCTGCAGGGGACAGGGGCGTGTTCACAAACAGGAGGGGGACATACTCCATGAATATCCAGGTGGTATGCGATCCCCACATGAGGATCATGAACGTCTGTGCAAGGTTCCCAGGGAGTGTGCATGACTCCTACATACTGGCGCAGTCGTTCATCCCTGCGATGTTTGAGGGACGTCCCCCCCGGCTGAGGGGCTGGTTGCTAGGCGACAGGGGTTATCCGCTGAGGTCTTGGCTGATGACGCCTATACGGAGGCCTCAGACCAATGCGGAAACACGATACAACGAGGCCCATGCAGCAACCAGGGGTGTGGTGGAGCGCTGCCTTGGCCTCCTGAAGATGAGATTCAGGTGCCTGGACTGCTCCGGAGGGGCCCTGCAGTACCAGGCCGACAGGGTCGCTCGCATTGTTGTGGTCTGCTGTGCGCTGCACAATATCGCGATGCAGAGGGGAGATGACCTGCTGCAGGAGGCGGAGGGAGAAGCCAGTGGCAGTGTTGCCAGCACAGAGGAGGAGGAGGAGGAGGAGGAGGAGGAGGAGGAGGAGGAGAGGGAGGAGGAGGAGGAGGAGAGGGAGGAGGAGGAGGAGGCTGGCGGAGTGGTGGGCGCAGCACGCAGACACGACCCAGGTGCTGGTGATGCCCAGGAGGCGGCACAACAGACCCGGCGAGGATGGCGGGCACGCGACGCCTTGGTGGCAGCACGGTTCACGCGTCGCATGTGACGTCCCCGCTGAACACCAAACCACCACCTGCATCGCTAGTCGTGCAGAGGGTCAACACACAACTGCCACCACCACAGCCCCCCCCCCCCCCCCACCCCCTCTCAGTGTACAGTGCTCCACTTCGATATCACCCTTACCACTGGGTCCAGACGGTATGGCACAACATTGATGGCTGTGTCAGCGGGTGTGATCAGTGCCATGTGGCATGATGACAGCACGCTCTGCGAAGAGCTGTGAGCTCAGAATCGTTAGAGAGAGTCTGACCCATGGCAATAGCTGAACCATCCACCTTGGTGGCCGCTGAGTTCGTCATGGACACTCCATCACGTGCCCGCGTGGGCTAGCTGTGGGAGGGGGTGGGGGGAGGGGCAGGGACTGCACACCCGGCACCGAAGTTTCATCGCTCGTCAACCCCAGCGACACTCGGTCACCATCACGATTCCTGTGGCTGTGGAACAATCACACGGTATTACAAGTAAGGTGGAACAGTGCGTTTAATGTTAACAATAATTTACAGGTGCCCTAGCCCCTACAACTAAACTGTGCCCTTCACCGTGCCAACTTACTCAGTGTCTATCTTAGTTGCCTTACGGGCCCTACCACTACGTCTAAGTGATTCCCCAGATGATACAGCAGGAGTGGAGGAGGACTGCTGCGAATTGCCCCCTTCGACTCGTTTCTCCTTGGCCAAGCGTTTCCTGGGACGACCCGGCCTTGATGGGCCAGGCTGCTCTGCGGGCGTCTCAGGTGACGTTGTGCCACCCTGCTCTGCCTGCTGCCCACCCGATGCACCAGGGATGGGACGGGGGGAGGCCGAGAATTCCGGGACGTCCCATGATGGAGTTATTGGGACGGGCCCCGAAACCTCCTCCTCCCTCGGGGAGCCCGGTGGCCCCCGGGCCTCACTTTGGGACAGAGGTGCGAGCGGGGAGGTGCCCTGTCGTGCCCCCGACACCTGGCGATGCCAGTCCTGGAGGCCTGCAACGGTATCGACCAGGATCCGAAGGTTTGCAGACACGGAGTCCAGGGAGTTAGACATTCCCGCCAGGGACTGTGCGACCTCAACCTGTGAGTGCATGATGCCATCCAGCACATGTGTCAGGCGGTTGATGCTCTCGGCGACTGACTGCTGCGACTGGGCCATGACCTGGTGAGACTGGGCCAAGGCCTGCAGGGCGCCGGCAATGTCGTTTTGCCTCTGGCCTGTGAGAGGGCAACCCTGTCCAGGGCCGAGGATGACGCGTGCACATTAACCCCAACGCCTTGCATAACCTGACCCATCGCAGAAACCGTTTCACCCATAGCCTCCACCGCGGATGCCACCCGTGCGGTGTCGGCCTGGGTCTCTGCCATGAGCGGCACCACTCCCTGCTCGTGGACGCGGTTCGACTCCTCTAACAGCGTCTGCAGAGTCTGGAAGACAGCCCTCATCCCGTCATTGTTTCCCTGGGTTTCTTGAGGCATCGGCTGTGCGGGTGGGTTGAGAAACTCCAGGAACTCCGAAAACGTCTGGGAGCCAGCTGCATGCTGGGCCTGGTCTGGCCTCCGCGAGTCCGGGCCCTCGGTTGCTCCGATCTCCACCTGCTGTCCCTGCTCAGCTCTGATGTGCGAACCAGACTGTGACCTAGGAGACTCATCACTAAATAGACCCACCGGGGTGAGTGTCTGTGGGATGATGGATTGTGTTGGAGATAGCAGTGCCGCAAGCCCGATGTTGTCGCAATTTGGCGCCTCCTCTATGGTGTGGGGCCGCTCAGAGTCCGGAGGGTTATCGCTGGCCATTTCTGTGGCTTGTGGTATCGCCACCCTCTGGGTGTCCTGCTCCGCAGATTGAGTTGGGGAGGATGGGACTCCCCGCTGATCAGGCACCCTCTGTCGTTCGTCCCCAGGTGAGGTGAGGGCAGATGCCTGTGTCCGTCTGCAGCCAGACGGCCCTGGTCGTTCGGCATCACGTCCTAGGGAAGAGAATGAGACGGGTTATTTAGATTTGCTCGGCAGGCCGCTGGACGGTCCCAGTGGGCAGCGTGTGAAGGGACAGAGGATGGGGGAGGTGTCCAAGTGGGCAGGGTGTGTGAAGGGACAGAGGATGGGGGAGGTGTCCAAGTGGGCAGGGTATGTGAAGGGGCAGAGGATGGGGGAGGTGTCCAAGTGGGCAGGGTGTGTGAAGGGACAGAGGATGGGGGAGGGGTGGGTGTTTGTTAAGGAGGGTTGTCTCACTTGCTGCAGATCCGCCAACCTCGCATAGCGCGACTTCCCGGGTGCCAGACCCCTCCACAAGGTCCAGTGCCCTCAGCTCAAATGTGATGAGGGGGTGCAGGTTGGGCGAACCCCCTCCAGTCTTGTGCCGCTCACGGGTGTTGTGAGCGGACTTGGCCTGTTGGGGGAGGGGACATAGGTATATCGTTACAATATGGCAGGTATCAGCAGTCCGTTCAGATACTGGCACAGTTTGGGGGTGAAGTTGTCATAAGACCATTGCATCTCTCCACGGAGGCCAGAGCGCTGGGTCTGTGACAACTTTGTGGACCACCCTCAAATAATTCTGCCCCAATCCCCCTCCCCACCCCGTGCCAGTGGGGCAGGTGGGTGATTAAGTTAAGGGGGGAGGGATGGTTGTGACCAGGGGGCACCCTCTTGGCACTTACCCTGGCAGCCCTGGTGAGGTCGTGCAGCATTTTCCTGCATTGCTCTGCAGAGCGAGGGGTCTGCCCCACAGCACTAACGGCAGCAGCCACCTCACAGCAGGCCTGGCGTACCGCGCTGGCAGGTTGGCGATGCCCTCTACGCGGGCAGATGATGCCCCTCCTCTGCTCGACGGCATCGAGCAGCGCGTCCACATCAGCCTCTACAAACCGAGGGGCAGCTCTCCTGGGCTGCGACATCATGGCCGACAGATTCTGTGCTCGCCCGCGCCTTTTTACGGCGTTGGGCGTCGTCACGTGGGCGTGTTCGTGTCGTCGCCGCGTTGCTTCGTAATGGCGCACATAATTGACGCGGCCGCGTTACTAGCCCATTTCCCGGAAATGAATACGTCGGGAAATGGACCCTTCCCGACCGTCGTGAAACGCCCCCGTTTTTCCCGCCGATTTCCCGATTTTTCGTAAGTCGGGAGAATCGCGCCCTTAGTCTTTGTACAATTGATCGTGGATCACCGTCCCAGTACCTCCCACAGATAATCCCATTCTACCCAATCAAAAGCCTTTTTTGCATCCATTGCGATCACTACCTCCACCTCCCTACCTTCCGGGGGCATCATGATCACATTTAACAACCTTCTTACATTGTCCACCAACTGCCTACCCTTAACAAACCGTGTCTGGGCCTCCCCAATAACGTCCGGAACACAATCCTCAATCCTGGAGGACAAAATTTTGGCCAGCAGTTTGGCGTCCACATACAACAGGGATATCGGCCTGTAGGACCCACACAGCTCCGGGTTCTTGTCCTGCTTCAGAATCAGCGAAATCGTGGCCTGTGACATCGTCGTGGGAAGCACCAGTCTTTCCCTTGCTTCATTGAACATCCTCATCAACACCGGCCCCAATATCCCAGAGAACATTTTATAAAACTCCACTGGGTACCCGTCCGGCCCCGTGGCTTTACCCGCCTGCATGGCCTTCAGACCCTCCACTATCTCTTCCAACCCAATCAGGGCCCCGAGCCCTTCTACCAGCTCCCCGTCCACCTTTGTTTAAATTCAGCCCCCCCAAGAAGTGCCTCATCCCCTCCGGCACAGTAGAGGGTTCTGACCTATACAGCCTACTGTAGAAATCCCTAAATACCTTTGGCGCAATTCTCCCAACGGGAGTCTAAGTGCCGACGCCGGAGTGAAAACCGGAGTGTTTCACTCCGGCATCGGAGCCCGCTCTCAGCCCCCTATTCTTCCGCCCCCGGGGGGCTAGGAGCGGCGTTGCGTCATTTACGCGCGCTGGGCCTTGGCGCAGCGTAAATGACGCGGCGCAATGACGTCACCCACGCTTGCAGGGGTTGGCCGGCGCCAACCCGCACATGCGCGGTTGCCGTCCTCACCGAGTCTGCCCCGCAAGAAGATGGTGAACGGATCTTGCGGGGCAGTGGAGGAAAGAAGGTCCTCCCTTAGAGAGGCCGGCCCGCCGATCGGTGGGCACCGATCGCGGGCCAGACCCCATCGGAGGCCTGCCCCGGTGGAGGAACACCCCTCCAACCCCCACAGGCCGCCCCCCCAACGTTCCCGTGCAGTTCCCGCTGGCAGCGACCATCCGGGCCGGAGAATCGCCGCTCGCCTTTTGCAAACGGCGAGCGGCGATTCTCCGAGCGGCCAGCCGTGATTCTCACCGCGCTGGTTTCGGGGGGGGTGGGAGAATCGCATGCGGGTGCCGGGGCGGCGTGGCTGGACTCGCGCGGCGCCCCGGCGATTCTCCCACCCGTCGGGGAGGGGGGAGAATTCCGCCCCAAATTCACTCCTGCTGAATCTCCAACCAGGTTCCCATCTCCGTCATTTACTTTCCCTATCTCCCTGGTTGCCTCCCTCTTTCTGAGCTGCTGTGCAAGCATTCTGCTGGCCTTCTCGCCATACTCATAGATCGCACCCCCCTCGCCTTTCTCAGCTACTCCACTGCCATCATTGTGGTTAACAAGCCGAACTCTGCCTGTAGCCTCCGCCGGTCCCTTAAACGCCCTGC
Organism: Scyliorhinus canicula; assembly: GCF_902713615.1. NCBI lineage: Eukaryota > Metazoa > Chordata > Chondrichthyes > Carcharhiniformes > Scyliorhinidae > Scyliorhinus > Scyliorhinus canicula. The sequence goes on along the minus strand of NC_052146.1, from coordinate 196,880,852 downwards.
CTCTGGGGTCTCCGCATACCTCCGATCAATCTGTAGTATCTCCTTAAACAGTCGGTCCGTCTCTGCCCTGTCTACCTTCTCCCTATGGGCCCGTATCGAGATCAGGACCCCTCTGACCACCGCCTTCAGTGTTTCCCAGACCTTCGCTGCTGAAATTTCCACCGTGTTGTTGATCTGCAGGTAGTTCTGAATACATTTCCTCAGCCACATGCACACCCCTTCGTCAGCCAAAAGTCCCACATCTGGGCAGCACGGTAACATGGTGGTTAGCATAAATGCTTCACAGCTCCAGGGTCCCAGGTTCGGTCCCCAGCTGGGTCACTGTCTGTGCGGAGTCTGCATGTCCTCCCCGTGTGTGCGTGGGTTTCCTCCGGGTGCTCCGGTTTCCTCCCACAGTCCAAAGATGTGCGGGTTAGGTGGATTGGCCATGCTAAATTACCCGTAGTGTCCTAAAAAAAAAAGTAAGGTTAAGAGGGGGGGGGGTTGTTGGTTTACGGGTATAGGATGGATACGTGGGTTTGAGTAGGGTGATCATTGCTCGGCACAACATCGAGGGCCGAAGGGCCTGTTCTGTGCTGTACTGTTCTATGTTCTATGTAACCTCCAGTGCGGGCGCTGGTTACTGCCTTTACTAACCTGCAGGTCGACCCAGTGCAGAGCATGGTCTGAGATTGTGATCGCCGAGTACCTCGTGTCCACCACCCCTGCCAGTAAGGCCCTGCTCAAAATGAAGAAATCGATCCGGGAGTACACTTTATGCACTTTGAGTAGAAGGAGAACTCCTTCACCCTCGGTTGCCCAAATCTCTATGGATCCACCCCCTCCCCCCCATCTGCTCCATGAACCCTTTTAGTTCCTTTGCCATTGCTGGCACCTTGCCCGTTTTCGAGCTTGACTGGTCCAAGCCAGGGTCAATAACTGTGTTAAAGTCCCCTCCCATGATCAACCTGTGCGCGTCCAGGTCGGTATCTTCCCCAGCATCCTCTTTATAAACTCCACATCATCCCAATTTGGTGCATACACATTTACCAACACCACCTGCACCCTCTCCAGTTTCCCACTGACCATAATGTACCGACCCCCACATCCGAAACTATTCTACCCGCCTCAAACACCACCCGCTTATTGGTCAGGATCACGATCCCTCTAGTCTTTGAATCCAGTCCTGAGTGAAAGACCTGACAGACCCAGCCGTTCCTCAATCTAATCTGGTCAGTTACTCTAAGGTGTGTCTCCTGCAACATTACCACATCCGCCTTCAGTCCACTAAGATGTGCGAACACGCGTGCCCTCTTGACCGCCCCATTAAGCCCTCGTACATTCCATGTGATCAGCCTAGTTGGGGGGCTCATTGCCCCCACTTCCGCCGATCAGCCATCCCCTTTTTTGGGCCCGCCTCCAGCCCAAGCTCCGCGCCTCCACTGGCCAGCCCCAGGCAGCCTCCGCCCCCAACCTCCTCTCTGTCCCTTGGCCCAAGTCCCTCCATCATCAGCAGAACATCCCCCCCCCCCCTTCCCCTAGTAACAACACTCTGTAACCCAACCCCTTTAATAAACCGAACATATGCACACCCCCCACTACACTTGCGTGAGCTAGCCCGCCCAGTTAGCTAGGTGGCCCCCATCCCTGGCGGCGGATAGTCGCCCACCTATTATTCCATCTCCACCCTCCCCCCTGCTCATACAAGCATACTCCAACAATCCCCACACAATTGCTTGACAGAAAAACACCAAAATCTAAACAAGCACACCTCCATCCCCCAACAGTGCAAATGAAAACCTTAACTCACTCAGCTTTGCCATTTGTCCCAAATGAATGCAAAAGGCATTACAAACAGCTCCAACAAAACAAAAAAACGAGAAACATTTTTTAAAAAGAACAAAGAAAAAAGAAAAACCCATGAATGTTGCAGCAAAGTTCAAAAGTTCTCAGTCCACCACCAATCTTTTCCTTTTCATGAAGTCCAGCACGTCCTCACGCGACTTAAATAGAACAAATTAATCTACACCCCACCATTCTACCGTAATCCTTGTACCTATCCAATAGCCGCTTGATGGTCCCTAATGTTTCAGACTCAACTACTTCCACAGGCAGTGCATTCCATGACTCCACTACTCTCTGGGTAAAGAACCTACCTCTGACATCCCCCCTATATCTTCCACCATTCACTTTAAATTTATGTCCCCTTGTAATGGGTTGTTCTACCCGGGGAAAAAGTCTCTGACTGTCTACTCTATCTATTCCCCTGATCATCTTATAAACCGCTATCAAGTCTCCCCTCATCCGGGGGGTTGGGTGATGTGATACATGCGTCGAAACGGTCTGGGGGTGTTACAGTTATTATGGATTATTTTGTTGCTTTTAATTGTTTGTCGTTATGTTTTATATTTTCTGGAAAAAATTCCAATAAAAATTGTATTAAAAAAAAAGTCTCCCCTCATCCTTCCCTGTTCTAATGAGAAAAGGCCTAGCACCCTCAACCTTTCCTTGTAAGACCTACTCTCCATCCAGGCAACATCCTGGTAAATCTCCTTTGCACCTTTTCCAAAGCTTCCACAGCCTTCCTAAAATTAGGCGACCAGAACTGCACACAGTACTCCAAATGTGGCCTTACCAAGGTTTTGTACAGCTGCATCATCACCTCACGGCTCTTAAATTCAATCCCTCTGCTAATAAACGCTAGCACACCATAGGCATTCTTAATAGCTCTATCCACTTGAGTGGCAACTTTCAAAGATCTCTAAAGATAGACCCCAAGATCTCTCTGCTCCTCCACATTGCCAAGAACCCTACCATTAACCCTGTGTTCCGCATTCATATTTGTCCTTCTAAAATGGACAACCTCACACTTTTCAGGGTTAAACTCCATCTGCCACTTCTCAGCCCAGCTCTGCATCCTATCTATGTCTCTTTGCAGCCGACAACAACCCTCCTCACTATGCACAACTCCACCAATTTACTGACCCACCCTTCAATTCCCCCCATCCAAGTCATTAATGAAAATCACAAACAGCAGAGGACCCAGAATTGATCCCTGCGGTATGCCACTGGTAACTGGGCTCTGTAGCCATCTAAAATGGACACCAGTCTACAAAATGGAGAACCGCAAAGAATACAGGGAAAAACAGCCATAGTAAGGACAAACAGCTTGCAGAAGCTTTCAACAGTGAGACACTCGTAAAAACCGGTTTCCCCACAGCTGCAGAGTCCAGGCAGCGATGCAAATAGGAAAACGATCTGCATACTAATGAGGTGATACCGGCCCAGTCCCAGATACAATAGAAACATTTTAAGTATCAATCGATACTTTTCAATAGCTACCCAGCCAGGATGGCGCCAGAGAAACCAGAACAATGAGCCCTAGGAACCGCCCCAGCCATCAAGGAACGACCCTAGGATAGGGGGGTTCGAATGATATCGATTGGGAAAGACCCAATCGATCCCCAGTAGGTGAGAGAGCCCGCCCCAAGGGGCACGGACCTCTGGGCACCTATAAAAAGAAGGTCCCGCACATGGTTCAGTCTGTTGCATCCTGACTCCGGCCTCCGACTCCAGCCTCCAGAATCTTGTCTTTCATCACCGGCCGTTGAGCATCAGCCATCTATCAGTAAGTGCCAAAACAACGATTGCTACGTGACCCAGGCATTGCTTATACTCTTGCCGACTATTAGTGAACAGAAGGTGCAGACCAGAAAGGAACAAAGGCCTTGTCCCCTGACCTTGCTGGTTCCTACTTAGATAAGTATTAGTCTTTTAGCGTGTGCATGAGTGTTTATTATAATTGCTATAATAAACTCTAATTGTTTGGACTTACTAACCGGTGTATATATTTATTGCTTTGAACTTGACCTTGACAACTTGTGACGGTGTCTCTTATGGCACCTGGCGACTCCAGAGCATAGATACAGATACAGAGCCAAGCCAGTGTTAAGCACATTTCCTTTATTGGAGGCGTGTTAATCACACTAACTTAGAACGACCAACAACTCCAGGCTGAATATTTGCCATCCACCACCACTCTTTGACTTCTATCGGTTAGCCAGTTCGTTATCCAACTGGCCAAATCACCCGCTATCCCATGTCTTCATACTTTCTGCATAAACCTACCATGGGGAACCTTATCAAATGCCTTACTAAAATCCATGTACACCACATCCACTGCTTTACCTTCATCCACATGCTTGGTCACCTCCTCAACGAATTCAACAAGACTTGTGAAGCAAGACCTACCCCTCACAAATCTGTGCTGACTGTCCCTAATCAAGCAGTGTCTTTTCAGATACTCAGAAAGCCTATCCATCAGTACCCTTTCCATTACTTTGCCTACGACCGAAGTAAGACTAACTGGCCTGTAATTCCCAAGGTTATCCCTATTCCATTTGTTGAACAGGGGCACAGCATTCACCACTCTGCAATCCCCTGGTACCACCCCTGTTGACAGTGAGGACGAAAAGATCATTGCCAACGGCTCTGCAATTTCATCCTTGTATATAACCCGTCAGGCCCGGGGGACTTGTCTATCCTCAAGTTTTTCAATATGCCCAATACATCTTCCTTCCTAACAAGTATCTCCTCGAGCTTACCAGTCTGTTTCACACTGTCCTCTCCAACAATATGGCTCCTCTCATTCGTAAATACTGAAGAAAAGTACTCATTCACAACCTCTCCTATCTCTTCAGACTCAATACACAATCTCCCGCTACTGTCCTTGATCGGACCTACCCTCACTCTAGTCATTCTCATATTTCTCACACATGTGGAAAAGGCCTTGGGGTTTTCCTTCATCCTACCTGCCAAAGATTTTTCATGCCCTCTCTTAGCTCTCCTAATCCCTTTCTTCAGTTCCTTCCTGGCTATCTTGTATCCCTGCAGCACCCTGTCTGAACCTTGTATCCTCAGCCTTACATAAATCTCCTTCTTCCTCTTAACAAGACATTCAACCTCTCTTGTCAACCATGGTTCCCTCACTCAACCATCTCTTCCCTGCCTGACAGGGACATACATATCAAGGACACATAGTATTTGGTCCTTGAACAAGTTCCACATTTCAATTGTGTCCTTCCCTGACAGCTGATGTTCCGAACTTATGCACGTCAGTTCTTGTCTGACAGCATCGTATTTATCCTTCCCCCAATTGTAAACCTTGCCCTGTTGCACGCACCTATCCCTCTCCATTACTAAAGTGAAAGTCACAGAATTGTGGTCACTATCTCCAAAATGCTCCCCCACGAACAAATCTATCACTTGCCCTGGTTCATTACCAAGTATCAAATCCAATGTGGCCTCCCCTCTGGTCGGACAATCTACACACTGTGTTAGAAAAGCTTCCTGGACACACTGCACAAACACTACCCCATCCAAACTATTTGATCTGAAGAGTTTCCACTCAATATTTGGGAAGTTGAAGTCACCCACAACTACCCTGTGACTTCTGCACCTTTCCAAAATCTGTTTCCCAATCTGTTCCTCCACATCCCTGCTGCTCTTGGGGGGGCCTAAGGAAAACTCTCAACAGGAAATAAAAGTGCTGTTCCTTGTACGTGACCCAGAGACTGGCTGGATACAACAGTCCGAACTTCACCTTTTTCTTAAAAATGATCGACCTAATCTGGTTGAAGTCTGCTCTTCTCCTGGCCACCTCTACACTCAGGTCCTGGTAAACCCGCAGGATGCTATTGTCCCACCTACACCTCCGTGTCTGCTTGGCCCACTGTAGAATGCGCTCCTTATCCAAGTACCTGTGGAATCTCACCACCATTGCCCTCGGGGGGTCTCCCGTTCACGGCTTCCTCGCGTGTGCTCTATGAGCCCTGTCCACCTCCAAGGGTCGGGAGAATGCCCCATCCCCCAGTAGCTTCTGGCTATCTGGATTATTAGTCAGTGATGATAGCCATACACCACCAACTCCTCGTAACATGTCAAACTGTCAAGAACAGTCAGATTGTTGTTATTGTTAAACATTTTTTGATGTTGGTTATTGCAGGTATTTCAAACAATAATTCCAAGGGGAGCAGCTACTATCATGAATCTATTTGTAAAAATAACTTTCATATCCATATTTGAGAAGTATCTTGACCTCCGCCCCCATACCTTCCATAACGGTATAATTTTGATGATTAGAAATGGCATCCATTTGCCTTTTTAATTATATGATGTACCTGCATACTGACTTTCTGCAATTCATGAACAAAGGCACCAGATCCCTCTGCCCAGACCCATCTTGAATCTGTTTTCCATTTAGATAATAATTTGCCATTCTATTGTTTCGGCCAAAATGGAGTTTTGTGCCAGTCCTCCAGGTCACGCTCCCCAAGCTGCCAAGACAGGCTGTCATCCGAGGCTGTCCTGTGGCTGACCCTCCAGGACCCTCAGGAGAACGGCCGACTCCGTCCGGCCTCTACTGCTTCCAATAGTCTGCCCAGGTCGGCATCCCCGAATCGTGGGCTGGTCGTGGCTGTGAGCTGAGTGCGATTGGCTATGCAGGATCGGTTTAAGTGCTGGTCTCCCTTGTTCACAGGGGGCTGGTGAGTGTGGTCCTGGCAAGTCAGTCGGTGGGACCATGATTTGCAGCGAGAGGCCCGTGGGCTTCATCAAGGGCAGGGCGGTAGCACAGTGGTTAGCACTGTTACTTCACAGCGCCAGGGGCCTGGGTTCGATTCCCGACTTGGGTCACTGTCTGTGCGGAGTCTGCACATTCTCCCCGTGTCTGCGTGGGTTTCCTCCGGGTGCTCTGGTTTCACCCACAAGTCCCAAAAGACATGCTGTTAGGTAATTTGGACATTCTGAATTCTCCCTCTGTGTACCTGAACAGGCGCCGGAATATGGCAACTAGGGGCTTTCCACAATAAGTTCAATGCAGTGTTAATGTAAGCCTACTTGTGACAATAAAGGTTATTATTACTACTAAGTGAACCAATTAACATTTAATAAAGTGATGACAGCCACGCCAGACCGAGTGATGGGAAGCTTGTGGCACTTCCCGATCACTACCAAACATAGAGACCTTTTGGTTAAATTGTGCCCTTAGAAATTTTTTCAGCAGTGGAAAGCTAAACTCACTGGCGAGAACCGCTCCTCAGAGATCATGCTGCCAGTTCCCCTACCTTATTTCGTATACTCCTGGCATTGAAGTAGACACACTTCAAACCACCTACCTGAACACTGGCACCCTCCTGCGAAGTCAAATCTGTGCTCCTGACCTCTATACTCTCAATCTCCCGTACCCCAAAACTACAATCCAGGTTCCCATGCCCCCGCTGAATTAGTTTAAACCCCCCCCAAAGAGCACTAACAAATCTCCCCCCCAGGATATTGGTGCCCCTCAGGTTCAGATGTAGACCATCCTGTCTATAGAGGTCCCACCTTCCCCAGAAAGAGCCCCAGTTATCCAGAAATCTGAATCCCTCCCGCCTGCACCATCCCTGTAGCCACGTGTTTAATTGCTCTCTCTCCCTATTCCTCATCTCACTATCACGTGGCACGGGCAACAACCCAGAGATAACAACTCTGTTTGTTCTCGCTCTGAGCTTCCATCCTAGCTCCCTAAAGGCTTGCCTGACATCCTTGTCCCCTTTCCTACCTATGTCGTTAGTGCCAATGTGGACTACGACTTGGGGCTGCTCCCCCTCCCCCTTAAGGACCCGGAAAACACGATCCGAGACATCACTTACCCTTGCACCTGGGAGGCAACATACCAAACGTGAGTCTCTCTCGCTCCCACAAAAACTCCTATCTGTGCCCCTGACCATTGAGTCCCCAATTACTAATGTTCTACTCCTTTGCCCCCTTCCCTTCTGAGCAACAGGGACAGACTCCGTGCCAGAGGCCCGTACCCCATTGCTTCTCTCTTGGAGGCTAGTAAAGTTCTGCCAAACATCTGCAATTTATACCTACCTTATAGTGCCTTTGCCATTCTTTCAATCACAACATTACCTAAATGTTATCAAGGTAACCACCAAGGTGTATGGCAAAATCTCTGCATATATTATCAAAATGCTCCCTGTGATGGCAATAACATCATGTTGTTTCTCCTCTCCTGTTGGTGCTGTCATTCGTGCAGGTGCATGGAATGGGGAGAATTCTGTGACTGACCCTAGTCTAACTTTTTTCTTTATTGCTGCATCCTCCACATACGGCCCGGTTTCTAACTTCTCTGATATCTTCACCCAGACTGTGGCGAAAATGTGGAACTCAATACTGCTGTTCTGACAGAAGGTAATTGACCTGAAATATTGGGTGGAATTTAATGGTTTTGTGGACTCTATTGCTTTCCCACTTCTTTAGTGGGGGGTGGGGGGTGGAGGATTCCTCATTGTCAGGGATTGTTCAGAGATTATGATATCAGGAAGGAAGGCCTTGCTGATAAGCAACCCCTGCCCTTTCTTCTAACGACCCTGCTCCCACCTCCTCCAACCAGTAACTTCATTCCCATGACTCCCATCTTGCCCTCACTCACTGTGACATGGGTCCCTTGTGGGATCTGTGCCTCTCGTGGGTGCATTGCTGGCAGCTGACAGCTTTTCATTGATGATGCTGACAGAATACGGACATATGTATTGGTAGCGGGGTAGGCCACAGTCCCTCAAACCTCCTCTGCCAATCAATAAGATTATGGCTGATCTGATTGCAACTTCAAACCCACATTCCTGCACCCCCCCCCCCCACTGTCTTTTGAGGAAGAGAGTTCCAGACACTCAGGACCCTATGAGAGAAATAAATTCTTCTCATCTCTGTCTTAAATAAGCGACCCCTTAATTTTAAATAGTGACCCCTAGTTTTAGATTCTCCAACAAGAGGAAACATCCTCTCCACATGCACCTTGTCAATACCCCTCAGGATCTTAAAGGTTTTGATCAAGTCAACTCTTCTGAACTCTCGTGGATACAAATCTAACCTCTCCAGCCTTTCTCATAAGACAACTTGCCCACTCCTTGTATTGGTCTGATAAACCTTTTCTGAGCTGCTTCTAATGCATTTACATATTTCCTTAAATAGGAGACCTAAGTGTACACAATATTCCAGATATGGTCCTACCAATGCCCTGTACAATCAAAACATTCTATTAGCTTTCCTAATTATAGGATGATGAGGGGAATAGATAGAGTGGGCATTCAGAGACTATTTCCTTGGGTGGAAGTAGCTGTTACAAGGGGGCATAACTATAAGGTTCGGGGTGGGAGATATAGGAGGGATGTCCGAGGTAGGTTCTTTACTTAGAGAGTGGCTAGGGTGTGGAATGGACTGCCTGCTGTGATAGTGGAGTCGGACACTTTAGGAACTTTCAAGCGGTTATTGGATAGGCACATGGAGCACACCAGAATGACAGGGAGTGGGATAGCTTGATCTTGGTTTCGGACAAGGCTCGGCACAACATATTTTCTATGTAATTACTTGCTGTACCTGTATACTAACTTTTATTATTCTTGCACTTGGACACCCAGGTCCCTCTGCACCTCAGAGCACTGCAACTTTAGGGGATAGCTCCTTTTGCACCCCTGTCCCATGATGTAGCCCTTGGGCCATTGAGCACCCCCCCCCCCTCCTCCGAGGGAGGAGGCGGCATTGGGGCCCGGGCCGGTGACTCCCATCGGGGAGATGCCAAACACCGCAGCCTGTTAGACTCCGCCCCTCCTGTGCCTGGCGTATCTGGTGGGAAGCGTGCAGAACAGGACCACCTGGGACACCCGAGCAGCAGCCGGGCCCATCCATGTCCAGCTGCTATAGAAGACACCTGCCAACAGGGACTCAGGTCACAGGGCAGGAATCACAGCAGGCCGCCTCCACTCCTGATATACCATTTGGGGATCCATATAGACGTATTGTTACACCTCGTAAGGCCACAAAGTTAGACGGATGCAGGGTACAGTTTAGTTATAGGGGCTAGGGGATGTATCTATATGTCAACAATGACCACAGTGGATAACACCTATCGCCCAGGAGCCAACTCCCCCAGCTGGGGGGGGGGGGGGGGGGGGATCTCAAACATGACAGGAACATCGAGTGCACCAGGATGAATGCGTTGTGCACAATGCATATCAGCTGCAGGTTCATCGAATGAAACCCCTTTCGGTTTGTGTAAAGAGGCCTGTCATTTGCAGGTACCCATAGGTGCACATGCATCTTGTCAATCACCCCTTGGACCTGGGGCATGTCAGTGATGGTGGCCAATCCTGCTGCCCGTGCATCCTGGATGGCTCGGTCCACATTGAAATAGATGTACTGTGCCGATAGGGCATATAGGACCTTCGTGACGGCACAGATGCACCTGTGCACCGAGCTCTGTGAGATCACGGACAGGTCCCCACTCGGCGCCTGGAAGGTGACCGAGGCTTAAACGTTTAGGGTGACCATCACCTTACCAGCCACTGGGAGTGGGTGTCCTCACCCATTCCCCTGCGGTGCCTGGTGCGCATGATCTGGCAGATATGTTGCACTGTCTCCCTGCTCACCTGCTCAACCAGAGTCTTCAACGGTATGCCTGGTCCAGCAGGTCCTTGAAAGACTTGCGCTGCCGATACATGTGAGGCCTCATGGGGTGCCTCCTTTGCACCTCCTCCTCCTCATTGCAGGCTTTCCATCCTGGATGACTGCTTCCTGTTCCTCTGGGGCACGCTCCACTGCTGAAGTTTCCTCCTCCTCCTCAAGCAGCTCCAGCTCATACAGCCGCAGGAAGAGAACTATTATTGGTTCAATTCCAATATCCATTATCTGCAGGGGGTGAAAAGCCAACATGCTTGCATGGTGCTATTGGCGTGCCCAACCAGGTCCATCAGGCCACACAGTGCCCCGGTTGGCACTACATGCTCTGCCCCCACATGTCCCCCCCACAACCCCGGGGGGGGGGGGGGGGGGGGGGGGGGGGGTAGTGGGGTATGGTGGAGGGTGGGCTGGAGGATGTGGGCTGGAGGGTGGGGTTGGGGTGGTGGTGGGGTGGGGGCGCACCCATACGCCCGATGTCACTCTACATAACCAGGGGCCAAAGCCGGTGGTCGGTGGGGTGCGCAGCAAGATAACTACCTTGATCGAATGGAAATACCTCATAGAGGTACTGGAGCGGTTCGGGCTTGGAACAGGGTTCACCGCTTGGGTAAAGCTCCTATACAACGCTCCCATGGCGAGTGTACGGACCAACAATACCAACTCCCAATACTTCCAGCTGCACAGGGGCACCAGACAAAGATGCCCACTGTCCCCTCTGCTGTTCGCACTAGCAATTGAACCGCTAGCAATCGCGCTCAGGGCAGCAAAAAATTGGAGGGGGAGCCGAAGGGGAGGCAGAAAGCACAGAGTCTCACTCTATGCAGATGATCTGCTCCTCTACATCTCGGACCCACAAAGCAGCATGGACGGAATCATCGCGCTCCTGAAAGAGTTTGGAGCCTTCTCGGGCTACAAACTCAACATGAGCAAAAGCGAGATCTTCCCAGTACACCCGCAAGCAGGGGGGGGGGAGCAGCACTAAAGGGGCTGCCGTTTAAACAAGCCCGACACAAATTCCGCTACCTGGGGATCCAAATAGCCCATGACTGGAAAGGGATCCACAAATGGAACCTCACCAGCCTGACGGAGGAAGTTAAAAAGGACCTGCAAAGATGGAACACACTCCCGCTCTCCCTCGCGGGGAGAGTCCAGACGATCAAAATGAACGTACTGCCCAGGTTCCTATTCCTGTTTAGATCCATTCCAATCTACATCCCCAAGGCCTTTTTCAAAGTGCTGGACAAAACTTATCATGGCGTTCGTATGGGGGGTAAAAATGCTAGGATCCCAAAGAAGGTCCTACAAAAAACAAAATCCGGGGGGGGGGGGCTAGCCCTCCCGAATCTACAATTCTACCACTGGGCGGCAACAGCCGAGCGAGTAAGGGGATGGATCCAGGAGCCAGAAGCCGAGTGGGTGCGTGCGGAGGAGGCCTCCTGCATGGGGACCTCCCTCCGGGCCCTCGCCACGGCAGCACTCCCATCCCCACCCAAAAAACACTCCAGCAGCTCAGTAGTAACAGCCACCCTCCTGGAACCAACTGCGGCAGCAATTTGGCCTGACCAAAATGTCGGACAAGGCTCCCATCTGCAACAACCATAGGTTCACACCAGCACTGACTGACGCCACCTTCAAAAGGTGGAGGCAGGATGGAGGGACACTGACAGTCAGGGACCTATACACGTACGACAGGATCGCAACACTGGACGAACTGACAGAGAAATTTTGGCTAGCCGGGGGGGGGAACGAACTCCGGTACCTGCAGCTCAAAAACTTCTTACGAAAGGAGACAAGGACGTACCCACAACCGCCACGACAGACACTACTGGAAGACCTACTGGACGCAAGTATCCTAGAGAAAGGGAACTGTAGCGACATGTATGACCGACTGGTAGAAAGGGACGACACCGTACTGGACGCAACAAGAATGAAATGGGAGGACCACCTGGGGATTGAGATAAGGTGGGTACTCTGGAGCGAAGCACTGCATAGGGTCAACTCCACCTCCACGTGCGCAAGGCTCAGCCTGACGCAACTAAAAGTGGTACATAGAGCCCACTTAACAAGAAACCGCATGAGTAGGTTCTTCCCGGAGGTGGAGGACAGATGTGAACGGTGGCAAAGAGGCCCGGCCAACCACGCCCACATGTTCTGGTCTTGCCCCAGACTTGTGGAGTACTGGACAGCCTTCTTTGAGGCTATGTCCAAAGTGGTGGGGGTGAGGGTGGAGCCATGCCCGATAGTGGCGGTCTTCGGGGTCTCGGACCAGCCAGATCTATTCCTGGGGAGGAGGGTGGACACCCTTGCCTTTGCCTCCCTGATCGCCCACCGTAGAATCCTGTTTGGCTGACGGTCAGCAGCACCGCCCAGAGCTGCAGACTGGCTGTCCGACCTCTCGGAATCTCTCCAAATGGAGAAAATCAAATTCGCCATCCGAGGGTCAGACGACGGCTTCCACAGAACGTGGGAGCCATTCATGCAATTGTTCCGGGTCCTGTTTGTGGCCAACGAACAAGAGGAAGAATAGTCGGGTGGCCAAGAATCAGGGGAAAATGGACGGGAATCGGGGGAAGGTAGCGGGGGGGGGGGGGGGGGGGGGGGGGGCTACGGGTTCGTTATGGGGGTTTGATGGCTAGCTAAGGCCCAAAACCAAACTGTAAATAAATGCCTATAAACATGTGCCTCGGCCATATTGGGGAATGTAAAATATGTATGCCGGCTAAAGGAGGCGGCCACAGTTGTTATTATGAAGATGCTTACCTGTAAATATACATGTTAATTTTTTGCGTGTTTTTTTTCTAATAATTTGTAATTTGTTGGATATAAAATATGAAAACTCAATAAAAAAACATTTTAAAAAAAAGATAACTAACTTGCCGGCCATGGCAATGGTGGTCCATGCCTGGACACCGCCCCAATCCTGTGGGAATCAATCCAGGTCACACAGCCTGTTCCCCATCACCCTCACCCCTTCGACCCTGGCAGGGCACCCCCACTTCCACCCTCCCCCTCCCAACCCCAGCCAGTGTCCGATTTGGCAGCCCTTAATCGCGTCTCTCCATGTCCTACCCCCTCTCTTTCTTTCCCTCCCTCATATGCCATGACGCCGGTTTCATGAGTTTTAAAAGCACAAGTGAACCTCGCCATTGGAAATTCGGCCCATTGAAGGCGAAGAATTGCAGAGGCACCGGAGAATACCCGTTGGGCCTGCTAATGATATGCAATTGGTGTTTATTGAACGTACGTTCTGGAACGCATTGACACCGCTGTCGAGGCGACGGAGAGTTGCGATTTGGCGTGAAACCAACCACCCCCCATGATTTCGCTGTTGGTTGAATGCATCCCTTCTGTGTATTCTGAAATATCCCTTTAAATGCCTGCCACTGAACATCTGTTGATCTATCCCTTTACCGTATTTACCAGTTCACTTTCACTTAATGGCCAGCAGCTTTCAAGAGTGTGTTTTTCATCTCCCCCATCCAGGGTCCATGATCCTGGGGAAGGCCTCTCACTGACCACTGAAGTGGCACTTAACACAGAAGGAGGCAATGCGGAGCTCTCGCCAACTCTCCATCTGGATGGCAACAGCCTCGTGCCTGGATTAAAGTATGTTCCTCTCTCCATGATGCTGTCTGATATTCTGAGTATTCCCAGAGTTTTCTTTTTTTATTGTGGATTTCTAGCATTTACGATATTTCACTTTTTCTACCAAGTGGAGTAGTTGTGACAGGTGTGTAGAAGCCAACTATTTTCTAATACACCTGATAGGTAAAAGATAGCTATTTAGCATAAATATTAAGCCCCAGTCTTTCTAAATACCCATTTTAAATTCACTCAGAACCTCAGGTCATTTCAAAAATACAGCTTCAACAGAACAGCATAATTCCATTATAGATTAAAACAGCACATTTGCAAGACAGTTTGACACGATACTTGTGCTGTCAGATCAAGGACAGAGCAACACCATAGCAACGTCATAGTAATATGAAGGCACCACTGTTCACAATACAGATAACAGCTAAGTCAGCAGTTTAAGCTGGTCACGATAACAGCACAGAATCGCATTCCATAACATACACAAGTATTCAGACATGAAACAATTAAAACTAATGTTGCATATTGAAGATTGACAGCTAACCGTCAAATCAAACTCATTTGATTCTAACCCAAACCAATGAGGATTACATAGGGGTTGTAGATAGATGGCTAAAGACTGATATGATTTAGTATAACCGTGAGGGTCCGTACGGCCATTTTTATCTGGATCATTCTATACTTTGATCTAAACTATTCTCTATCTCTATACTTTCATTTTTCCACTCTAACTCTTGAAGTAAATGCAAGCTGTTTGTCGTAAGCAAGAAATCATTTCTGTATTATTTTAGAAGTTAAATTGTGTACAAGTTGCTTCTTTTTAAGTCCATTTTGCTAGCCGGACTTATTAGAGAATAAGATTTAAGTGATTCTCAATTGTGATCAAATTGAAGCAATAAACGATTCTTATTTGCACCCGAGATGTTTTAACTCAAATTTCTACTGAGTTTTAGTTTTTGCAAGTGCCACTAGATCCACATGGTAGATCTCTTCAAGGTGGCAGAAGTGAATTAAAAGGGAATTGAGATGGGTATGTGAAGCAGAAAGGAACAGAATGAAGTATCATTAGATGAAGCAGAGGGAGGAGATTCATGTGGAGGCCGAATGGACTATTTCTGTACTGTAAATTCAATGTAAAGCCATTCTTGGTACTTTCAGAGTGAAAATATTAAACTGGTAAGAACAGATACTACACTTGACCTGAACCAAAAGGCTGAGAAGCGATTCAGAGAGAAAATATGAAACCAAAATATATTTCAGGCTCTCCCTCTATTGTTTGGGTGCTACTCCACATTCAAGCAACTCAGCCTTTTATTTGTGTTATTAATAACTTATGAACAAAATATATCTGGTAATTTACATCAGTTGGTGCACACACCTTGAGGCTTTGAATTTTCTATGTGTAGAGCTTGAATGATGTCCGGGAAGTCCACAGGTTGAAATTAAAGTAATGTTATTAAACCGCAGGTGTGGGCTGCAAAAATACATCAAATAAATAAATCAACACATGAATTAAATAATAAGTCTGCAATAAACATAAATCCAAATAGGGATGAAGGTTGGAGGTGGGAGTGGTCTGCATTTTCTATACATCAACATTAGCATTAAATCTATTTTATGAAAAATAACAGGGTCAATAATCCTGTACTCATGCAATGTCACTGCTGCCAGGCTGCTCTGGATCTTTGCAAGCCTCTGCAGAAGTGCTCTGACCTTGCTCAACAATGTAATAGAGGTTCATCTGAATATTTTTTTGACATCTTAGGGGTGTTGCTAAGAATATATTAGGAACTCTGGAAGTTGGAGATCGGAGAGGTGAAGGGGGCTTACCCAGAATTTCAAGCACCAACAGCTGTTCAAGAGCTGCTGGTTTCCCATACACTGCCAGCATGATTAATTGATATGGTGGGGAGTTGCATAAGATGGGGAAGCAAGAATGGGACAGGGACAAGGGTGGTGAGGATAGCAGAAACCTTATTGGGCACAACATTTAAAACAATTATTTAATTGAGGCTTTCCATTCAATACTTGTTTTAAATGGGTCTTGTGCAGCTAAAATACAATTCAAGTGCTCCGGTTGCATTATCAGGCTGTCCTCTAATTAAAATTGCAGAGCATTAATAAGTTTTGCGTAGAGAATCTCAGTGGCCTTTGCTCTGGCTAAGGTCATCAAGGTGAAAGTAGCAACAAGGCAGCAATTAATTATGACCTTCTTGGTTTAAAACTAAGTTGTTTATTTAATTTATTGAATATGCAAATAATTTATACATATTTTACATAAACATTTTGTAGATTAATAATTGGTACACATATCAGACCACCTGCCTTCAGTCTGAAGTGATTGCATCATTATGCCAATGTACTGGGGTCAATGTTGGCCAGGTGGAAGCCACCATACAGATAAAAATAACGGGCATAATTTTCCATGAATTGTACCAAGTGCAGTAGGAGGCAGGGAAATCAACAGGACGTTCCAGTCCAGAGTGACTTCGAGAACTAGCCATCGTGCTGGCCAGAGACGATGTTGACCTCTCCTGCACTGCCAGTGCACTGTTTTGTGTGGTATGTATGTGCCATGCACTAATAATCCTCACTTTCTCTCCTAGGAACATCTGCCACAAGCTCGATGCCCTCAACCAACAAGGACCCTGGCTCCAGCCCCTAGAGAAACTCGGATGAAGAATCGGAGGACAGCATCATCACAGCACTCACCCACGCCCTTCACCAGCACATAAACACACACCTCGGTGGAATATAGATGTAGTAGGTTCAGGATCGCAATCTGGTGAGCACAGTGCACAGTCTTGATCATAGCTGGTGCAGCCAAGGACATCCAAAGTTGTTGGCATTCGGAGGACTACTGAAGGCCAGGAATCTGCTGAGTCCGTCTGATGACAAGCCTCCGGACTCGATCCTAAATCAGTTGCTGGGGCTGTAGCAACAATCACAATCCACAAAAATAATGATGATGGAGAAGACCGCCTGCCTTCAGTCTGAAGTGATTGCATCATTATGCCAATGCACTGGGGTCAATGTTGGCCAGGTAGCAGCCACCATGATGACCTTGGTCTAGGACATTGGTCTTGCACTTCTGCAAGGGCTGAACTCTATCGCTGAAGCCACAGCTGGTCTCCAACAGTGTCAATGTGAGGCAACTTAATCTCACTCCAGCTGCCACTACTCCTCAAGGAGTCAGTCAGGGTCCGTCAGGCACCCATAGGGAGGAGACCAACAGCTGGACACCATGGGGCCATCCATCCAGGTGACATCAGGAGCGTCCAACTGATCCAAATACCCTCTTTTGGTGACCCCATCAGCTTCAGCTCTACAGGTTGAGGAAGGTGCTCCTGGCTCACGGCAGGACACCCGAAGCACGCCAGGGCCTTTCAGGTCTCGCCATATTCATCACAGACAATGTGATGTTGCAGTCCGCAAGCTGCCTTCACAGCTCCACCTCTGCTGTGGATGTTGGGGAAGCACTAAGATAGGCGGTAAAGTTAGGCAAAGTAAGAAATATTCAAAACACAACAATGGCTCGGGTGTTCACAAGATGCATATAATGTGCACAACTGTAAATGGGGTATGACAGCTCCTCTTGTGTTTGTCTCGTTTTTATTAAGAGTTATTGATGCAGTAAATCAGATGACACACCATGGTCCCTCCCTCCTTTCACTTATTGCAGATGTTGTGACCATTGGCACATTGTATGTGTAGTCTGTTTACATTTCACCACAATGTCTGGCAGATTTCAGATCAATTCCAACATCAGTAATGCCTCATCTGCAATGTTATCTGTGCTTGTGAAAGTGAAAGTCCTCACATTTTCACTTTTGGCTGTGTGAGAGGCATGTCGTATGCATGATTGAAAGATGACGATGTAGCGTAGAAGGACAGACGTGTTAACACATAGAGAAGGATGACTGTCCTGGAATTCCTTGCCAGGGCTTCCATGTTATGTTCCCATACTCAAAGGGACTGTACATTCCTGTCTGGCAGTTGCACTTGTGATTTTATGATTGTATATCTAATAAGCTGAGCAATAAGTGCCCACCTTAAATCTACCAGACTCTGGCCCTCTCAGCCAAACTAGTGTCCTGGCACTTGAACTTAAAGGCCTGAGCTTCTCTAACCATGTAGTCACCTGTGTCCATCATTGCTCTGGGGAAATGCCATGCTGTGAGATTAAACCAAGGAGATCAATTAGTGCCACATTGCACAATTAGTATTGCATGAATGTACATCAGTTTCACTTTGGTGATTTCCTGCAATGTCTTTGAGAGACCACAAACATATCTCAGCTGTGTCTATCTGCTCATGTGGGAATGCATAATTCAGTTGGGTGGCCCTTTAATCGGCAGCCCCTAGTGCAGTCAACTGTCATTGGAGGCGCCTGCAGAACCCGCAGCAGCACAGATTTGTCTCATAATACTTTTTATCTGTGCAATCGTGGCATGTAGAAAGATGGTGGTGAGCTCTCACTGCCAGTTCAGCTTGGACTCTCCCTGTGCAAGAATGAAAACCATCCCCTGCCATCTTGGTCACCAAGGAAGTGAACGCTAAGATTACCTTTCCTCATAGACCTCTCAGTCCGTCCCCTAGATCCCTTGATCTCAATGTTCTTGAAGTGAATATCTGTTATGTGTCTATGTCCTGTGTCCACATCAGTCTTCAACATGGTGAGGTCACATGTACTGTTAAACATGTACCCCATACACACACCAGAGGATTTCCTCCCTTTGCGAAGCAAACCCTCATCCTGCAGCCTTTCCAAAGACACCGCTGCCTTACTGCTGCTCTGGTCGGTTAAGACCTTTGTGTTAGCGGCCCTGAAACCAACATTGTGCTGTGAGCAAAGTCTGGCACTGAATACCGTGAGCGCTGTCCAAAACAAGGTATGCAAACGGTCCTCGAATGAAGTGTAGGTCGCGTTGCTTTTGTACCCAAGTGAAACACGTCGGTATTAGTGACCCCATGGTCCAGCATGGGGAGATAATTCCGGCGAGCAAGAGTTAGAATTAGATGGAAATCTATTGAAATGATTGTCCCAAAGTTCAGCAGCGGATACTGACCTGCCATTGATGGCAGTAGCAGATGATTGCAAACTGTTTTTGTGACGACTTAAAACCAACTTTTGTGATCTTGTGAGATTTTCTGCACCCACCCTTCATGGTGCCTGCCACAAACGGGAACGCAAAATTCTGGCCAATGTTTAAAGAAAAGTTGCTCTCACCTCCCACAATAATGAGAAAAGTTCATCTGAATATTTTTCTGGTCATATTCGGCATATTGCTAATAAAGTACTGGGTGGATGTTGCCTCACAAACACAAGCTTGCATTAGTACATAAGCATATCTGTTAGCTGAAATTATTGGGAATGTTCCGAGAAAATGGCCGAAGAAGGTTCATTTACCTAAAATGGATTCTGGAGACCTTTAGCTATTTCCTCCGAATGCCCAGCAATTGGAAGTGCTCTTTTAGCACTAAAATCATGTTTGTACATGTACATGTTTGTCAGCATACTCCTGGCAAACGTACACGCGATCGAAAAAAAGCTGGATGAACTTAACGTTTAACTTACCTCTCAGAGGGAAGTAAGAGACTGCTGTGTGCTCTGTTTCACAGGGACATGGCTCACCCCCACCTCACCAGACTGTGCCATACAATCTTAAGGCTTCTCAATTCATCGGGCGGACAGCACCGCGTCATCAGGCAAAGCAAAGGGTGGAGGGGTTTGCCTCCTCATCGACACCTCCTGGTGCTTGGATGTGGCGACCCTGGCGACCTACTGCTCCCCGGATCTGGAATACCTGACCGTGAAGTGCCGCCCATACTATCTTCCACGTGAGTTCACTTCAGCCATTATCACAACTGTCTAAATCCCACCCCAGGTAGAAGTGAAGAAGGCGCTGGACGAAATGTACACAGACATAAGCAACTACGAAACAGAACACTCGGAGGATTTGTTCATCATGATTGGGGACTTCAACAAGGCCAACCTCAAGAGTGTACTGCCAAAATTCCACCAGCACATCTCCTATCCCATCAGGGGCAACAACACTCTTGACCACTGCTACTGAAAAATCAAGAGCAACTACCGTTCCATCCCCGACTGCACTGGAAAATCAGACCTAAGACGGTGCTCCTTCTCCCGGCATACAAGCAGAAACTCAAGTGGGAGAATCCAGCTAAGAAGGTCATGCAGTGCTGGTCCGAGGAAACAGAAGAGCTCCTACGTGACTGCTTAGAAACAGTGGACTGGTCCATATTTAAGAACTCAGCGACCAACTTAAATGAGTATGCCACTACCGTATGCCATCTGCAAATGTGTGGACGACTGCGTGCCAAAGAAAGCAGTACATACGTTCCCCAACCGGAAACCATGGCTCAATCACGAGATTGACTCCCTACTGAAGGACAGGTCTGAGGCGTTCAAGTCAGGCGACCCTGACTTATAGGTCAGAAATACAGGTATGACCTCCGCAAAGCCATCCGAGATGCCAAGAGACAATATCTGACCAAGCCAGAGTCACAGATTAGTATTACAGACTCTCGGCGTTTGTGGTAAGGCCTAAACAACATAACGGGCTAAAAAGTGAAGCCGAGCAGGATCTCCAGCAGCAGCGCACCCCTCCCCGATGAACTCAATGCATTCTATGCTCAGGTCGAGCAGGAAACCAACGATCCGCTGTCGAGTGCCCCAGCAGCCCATAACACACCCATACCCACCATCACAGCTTCCGAAGTCAGATCGGCCTTCCTGAAAGTGAACCCTCAGAAAGCGTTGGGTCCAGACGGGATCCCTGGTCGTGCACTCAGAGTCTGCGCAGACCAGCTGGCATTGTGCTCGTGGACATCTTTAACCTGTCCCTACTCCGCTCCGAGGTCCTACCTGCTTCAAGAAGACCACCATCATACCGGTGCCAAAGAAGAACCAGGCAACGTGCCTCAATGACTACCATCTAGTGGCCCTGACATCAGGCCCTGACAGCATCTCGACAACAAGGACTCCTACACCAGACTCCTATTTATTGACTACAGCTCCGCCTTCAACACCATAATCCCAGCCAAGCTCATATCAAAGCTCCAAAACCTAGGACTTGGCTCCTCACTCTGCAAGTGGATCCTCAACTTTTTGACCCCCAGATCACAATGAACATAGAACATAAAGCATACAGTACAGAAGGAGGCCATTCGGCCCATTGAGTCTGCACCGACCCACTTAAGCCCTCACTTCCACCGTATCCCCGTAACCCAATAACCCCTCCTAACCTTTTTGGTCACTAAGGGCAATTTATCATGGCCAATCCACCTAACATGCACGTCTTTGGACTGTGGGAGGAAACCGGAGCACCCGGAGGAAATCCATGCAGACTCAAACCTGGGATCCTGGCGCTGTGAAGCCACAGTGCTATCCACTTGTGGTACCGTGCAATCAGTAAGAATAAACAACAACACCTCCTCCACAATAGTCCTCAATACCGGGGCTCCGCAAGGCTGTGTACTTAGCCCCCTACTATACTCCCTGTACACACACGACCGCGCGGCAACATTTGGTTCCAACTCCATCTATAAGTTTGCTGATGATACGACCACAGTGGGCCTGATCTCGAATAACGACGAGTCAGAATACAGGAGGGAGATAGAGAACCTAGTGGAGTGGTGCAGCGACAACAATCTATCCCTCAATGCCAGCAAAACTAAAGAGCTGGTCATTGACTTCAGGAAGCAAAGTACTGTACACACCACAGTCAGCATCAACGGGGCCGAGGTGGAGATGGCTAGCAGTTTCAAATTCCTAGGGGTACACATCTCCAAAAATCTGTCCTGGTCCACCCACGTCGACACTACCACCAAGAAAGATCAACAACCCCTATACTTCCTCAAGAAAGTAAGGAAATTCGGCATGTCCACATTAACTCTTACCAACCTTTACAGATGCACTACAGAAAGCATCCTATCTGACTGCATCACAGCCTGGTATGGCAACTGCTCAGTCCAAGACTGCAAGAAACTTCAGAGAGCCGTGAACACAGCCCAGTCCATCACACGAACCTGCCTCTCATCCATTGACTCTATCTTCACCTCCCGCTGCCTGTGGAAAGCGGGCAGCATAATCAAAGACCCCTCCCACCCGGCTTACTCACTCTTCCAACTCCATCCATCGGGCAGGAGATATAAAAGTCTGAGAACATGCACAAACAGACTCAAAAACAGTTTCTTCCATGCTGTTACCAGACTCCTAAACGACCCTCTTATGGACTGACCTCATTAACACTACACTCCCGTATGCATCACCCGATACCGGTGTCTATGTAGTAATATTGTGTACCTTGTGTTGCCCTTTTATGTATTTTCTTTTATTTCTTTTATTTTCATGCAATTAATGATCTGTTGAGCTGCTCGCAGAAAAGTACTTTTCACTGGACCTCGGTACATGTGACAAAATCCAAAATCCAAATCCAAACATCTAGGGAAATACAGTAACTTGCAAAAGTTGGGATGCAGCATTAATTTCAAATACTGTAAAACCAGCTTGGAACCAGACTCCACTGTACTTCAACTGGGTTTACTGGATGGAACTTTCCTGTCAAGGGATGGCAGATTTTGGTGTGTGGGGAGTTAAATCTTCAAATAATGATGTCAGATCATGAGTTCACATTTTTACAGATTTTACTGGAGCGGGAAGCTGGGTGAGGTTGGAACCACAATGGATCTGTCAGGAAAGCAATTAAGACACTTGAAAAGCCAAGTAAAGTCCATCTTTAACCCTACATTCTAACACTCCCTGACAGTGCATGGGTTCTGGGCTGTTTCAACATCGTGCCAGTTTGGAGGGGTGAGTGCACAGCTTGAGGTCATTGTTGACTGAAACCAACCATTTAGCAACAGTATAAAAGGCCAAAATTGCGGTTAGTCATAGTGAAAGGCCAACGCTGACAGGAACAGTTCTTTCATCCTCACCATTTTATTTAGGGATACCACATGTCCAGCAACTTTCTAGTGCCTTGGAGTGCATGGAATCTCTATGCGTTGCTTCTGAGAGTTTGCCTCAACATGGGTGCTACCAAAGCTACAGCAGCATAGACCTCTGAGGAGCAGGATTTTAACTCAGTGCAGCAGCTGTAACAACAGGAGCAGCAACACCAAAAGCAGAAACCATGCAACTCCACAGGGCAGAAGTGATGGATACAGATGCAACTTGAAAGGGGCAAAACGCAAATACTGTGGATGCTGGAAATCTGAAATAAGAACAAAGATGCTGGAAATTGACACCTTGGCTGGCAGTATCAGAACTAATTAAAGGCCATTGACATGAAGAATTAACTATTTCCCTATCCACAGATGCTGCCTGGTCTCCTGGCCAACCCATCCGCTCCCACACCGACCCCTCCCCCGCTACCCACTTCCTAATCATGACTATATTAGCCGCCCATAGTAATTGCAGAAGTTCGGCAGCGGCAACCCACCCTCCCCCAGACAGCGCTCCAGCAACTTTCTTCACTCGTGGGGTTTTACCCGCCCACACAAAGCCCGAAATAACCTTATTCACCCGCTTGAAAAAGGCCTTCAGGATGATGATGGGGAGGTACTGAAAGGCAAACAGAAATCCGGGGAGGACGGTCATTTTCATGGTCAGTAACCTCCCCGCCAGTGATAGCAGGAGCATGTCCCGTCTCTTAAAGTCCTCTTCCATTTCCTCTACCAGCCAGGATAGATTTAATTTGTGCAGTGCCTCCCATTCCCCAGCCACCTGGATTCCCAGATACCGAAAGCACTTCCCTACCATTCTAAGCGGCAGCTCTCCCAGTCTCTTATTCTGTCCTCTTGCCTGGATCGCGAACATCTCGCTTTTCCCCATGTTTAACTTATACCCCGAAAAATTGCCAAATTCCCCCAGGATTCACATTAATTTCCCCAACCCCTCCAATGGGTCTGAAATATACAAGAGCAAGTCATCTGCGTAAAGCAAGACCCGGTGCTCCACCCGCCCCCCGAACCAGACTTTTCCAGTTCCTAGAGGCTCTTAACGCCATGGCCAATGGCTCTATGGCCAGAGCAAACAGAAATGGGGAGAGTGGGCACCCTTGCCTCGTCCCTCGGTGTAGTTTAAAATACGCCGACCTCAGCCAGTTCGTACGCACACTCGCTACTGGTGTCTAATAGAGCAACTGCACCCAGTCAATAAAGCCCTCACCAAACCCAAACCTTCCCAGCACCTCCCACAGGTAATTCCATTCCACCCAATCAAAAGCCTTCTCCGCATCCATCGCCACCACCACCTCAAACCTCCTCTCCTTCTGAGGGCATCATAATAGCATTCAAAAGCCTTCGAAAATTGGCTTTGAGTTGCCTGCCCTTTAGAAATCCTGTCTGGTCTTCCCCTATCACCTCCGGGGCACAGCCTTCTATCCTTGTGGCCAATATCTTAGCCAGCGGTTTGGCATCCACATTCAGTAGAGAAATTGACCTGTATGACCTGCATTGCTCTGGATCCTTCTCCCGTTTCAGGATCAATGAAATCGAGGCCTGCGACATTGTTGGGGGTTGGACTCCCTTCTCTCTTGCTTCATTAAATGTCTTCACCAGCAGTGGGCTCAATATCTCTGAAAACTTCTTATAGAATTCCACCGGATAGCAGTCAGGCCCCGGGGCCTTGCCCGACTGCATACCCTCCAACCCCTTGATTATTTCCTCAATCTCAATTGAGGCTCCCAGCCCTTGCACCAGATCCTCATCTACCCTCGGAAACCTCAACTGATCTAAAAACTGCCTCATCCCCTCCACCCCAGCGGGGGTTCTGACTTATATAGGTTACTATAAAAGTCCTTAAACACCTCATCCAACCCCACTGTGTTCAGGACAGTATTCCCGCCTTTACTCTTTACTTCACCTATCTCCCTCGCCGCCTCCCTTTTCCTGAGCTGGTGCGCCAACATTCTACTTGCCTTTTCCCCATACTCATAAATCGGCCCCCCTTGCCTTCCTCAACTGTTCCACCGCTTTCCCTGTGTCAACAGCCCAAACTCTGCCTGTAACCTCCGCCGCTCCATCAGTAGCCCCACGTCTGGGGCCTCCAAGTATGTCCTGTCCACCTGGAGTATCTCCTCAACTAACCTATCCCTCTCAGCCCGTTCTGCCTTTTCTCTGTGGGCCCGTATAGAGATTAATTCACCTCTGACCACTGCCTTCAGAGCTTCCCAAACCGTCGCTGTGGAGACCTCCCCCGCATCATTTGTTTCCAGGTAGTTCTGGATGGACTTGTTAGCCCACAAATTGCTTCGTCAGCTAGCAACCCCACATCCAGTCTCCACAGCGGGTGTTGCCCTCTCTCCACACTAACCTGTAGATCCACCCAATGTGAGTCATGATCCGGCACTGTGATTACCGAGTACTCAGTATCCACCACCCCAGGTATTAGCGCCCTGCTCAGAACCAGAAAGTCGATGCGAGAGTATACCTTGTGGACATGTGAGAAAAAAGCAAACACGTTCGCTCTTGGCCATGCAAACCTCCATGGGTCTATTCCCCCAATCTGTTCCATAAACCCCTTCAATTCCTTTGCCACGGCCGGCCTCCTCCCTGTCCTGGATTTTGACCAGCCCAATTCTGGATCAATGACTGTGTTAAAATCTCCTCCCATGATCAGGTTATGTGACTCTAAGTCTGGAATCTTACCTAACACCGGGCTCATAAATTCCACATCATCTCAATTCGGAGCATATATGTTCACGATAACCTCCCGCTCCACCTCCAGCGTCCTACTCGCCATTATGTATCTACCCCCCTTGTCTGACACGCTTCTCCCTGCTTCGAATGCCACTCACCCCCCCCCCGACTAGCCATCACCCTTTTTAGGCCAGCCTCTGGCTTGCGCCCTCCGCCTTCTCAAGCCCCCCCTCGGGCAAATCATGCCGTCCAGCTGGCCCTACAGTCCAGAAATCTCCCAGACTCCCGCTGGCAGGAGGTCCTCCCCGACGCAATTCACTCAATTCGGTCGCTCCTGTGCACCGCGACTAACAAAACCCCCATGAACGTCTCTTTGCCTTCCCCAGGAAGTCCACATCTGGGGCTTCGCTCCCAATGTGGCTGGCAGCTCCAGGACCCATTCTCCTCTGCAAGCACGTGCGGCTCCACAAGGTGGACCCGTTGGTTGAGAGGGTACAGCTACTCCACGCAAACCTGCAGTACGCCTACGTAGCATACCCCGATGGCCACCAAGACACAGTCTCCCTCAGGGATCTGGCACCAGCTGGGTCCCCACACACCCCCCCCCTCTGCCCCGGCGCCACCCTCCCTCCCCCCGGTGCACCCCACCGCAGCCCCTGCTCCAGGACAATCCGTCCTCCCCTTGCTACCACCTGGCGATGAAGAGGATTTCGACACGCTCGCGGAGTCACCAAAGACCAAGCCGACGCTTGAGTCGCCACCAGCACTGCGACACTCTCAATGACAGATCAAGGCGCCTGATCGTCTAAATTTGTAATCTTCTCCGTAATTTTAAAACCAATCTGCTTGTATATAGTTTTCCGCCACCCCCACTGGACTCATTTTTAACAGGGGGTGAATGTGGTAGTCACCATTGTTGTATTATATTGTATATGTGGGTATTACGGTAAGGCCCCTGAACTACAGTTATGGGGGTAGATCCCTGCCTGTTGGATCCGCCCAGTAGGCGGAGTATAAATGTGTGTGCTCGCCGAACAGCAGACATTTCGTCAGCTGCTGTGGGAGGCCACACATCTCTGTGTAATAAAACCTCGATTACATTCTACTCTTGTCTCGTCGTAATCGATAGTACATCAGTGCCGGGAAGCCTCACCGGAGGACTACAACTGTTAGTTGTAAGGGTGCTGTGTGGCCAAAGAACACAACCCAGGCAAGCCTGACAGAATCAGATGTGTGCATGTCCCCCAGGCCAGAAGTCAAAGCCATCTCAGGCTTGGCCCTCGCAAGTTTTTTAACTCCTCAAGGACGAAACGATGCAACCCCTAAGGTTTGCCTGATAAAGATAACATTCTTGGTCAATGATCATTCCCTAGAAATGGAGGTGGATAGTGGAGCTGCCATCTCCATCGTTGGGGAACAGTTCTCCGTCTCCGGCTAACAAAACCCCCATGAACGTCTCTTTGCCTTCGGCAGTCTCCGGCTACTGAGACACAAAGGCCAGTTTGGCCACATATACAGGGGAACCATTGAAAATTATTGGCAAATACCTTGCTGAAGGCTTTCTTGATAAGGAGAAGATACTGTGGTGGGTGAAGCAAAAATCAAAAGTGCACCTGGGAGGGAAATGTGCTGAGGATCTACCAGTACTTGGGTGCAAAGTTAGCCAAGGGTCAGGCTGGTTACGATCAGATCAAAGCTGCCCTCTACAAGGAAGGGACAAAGTTTGGGTGTTGTATCCTGCTCATCTAGAGTCCAGAGTTTTATTTTAATACGCCAGAGGAGGCGAGTGAATTTATGAGAGACCATGGACTGGGTGGTGGGTGAAGACATGAACCTTGGAGATGCACGGTGGGCAGCATGGTGGTACAGTGGTTAGCACAGTTGCTTCACAGCACCAGGGCCCCAGGTTCGATTCCCGGCTTGGGTCACTCTCTGTGCGGAGTCTGCATGTTCTCCAGTGTCTGATTTCCTTTGGGTGCTCCACAGTCCAAAGATGTACAGGTTAGGTGGATTGGCCATGCGAAATTGCCTTTAGTGTCCAAAAAGGTTAAATGGGGTTACTGAGTTACGGGAATAGGGTGGAGGTGTGTGGCTTAAGTGGGGTGCTCTTTTCAAGGGCCGGTGCAGACTCGATGGGCTGAATGGCCTCCTTCTGCACTTTAAACTCTATCTTCTATGTTCCATGCTAAAGTGAGGAAAGTGAGTTTATACGATGGATGGTTGGTTGTATTTAATGAATATAGGTACGGAGTGGATGAGTGCAGTTTTTTCTTACTGTTTTGGGATTTGCGGCTGAAGGGCGGCTGGGGAAAGTGGATAGGCGGACACCTTGAATGGGGGCCATCATGCTAGATGGTTGGCTAGTTAACGGAAATGAAGTGAGGAGTCGACCTGTGGAAGGAGTGAGGGAGTGGGGATGGTTGGTTTTTCTTTGTCTTTGTTTATGGGGGGGGGGGGGGGGGGGGGGAGGGAAGGGGAGGAATGCTGACATGGCACAATTGGTTAAGAGGAGATGGCGGCAGACATCTTGGGGAGCAAGGCGTGGGCCTCGGGGTGCTGGGTGTGGTGAATCATAATAGCATAATTCACACTGTTATCACACATGTTGTACCATGCCTCTGTAAGCTCGGCACACTGGCAGTTGCGCGGCTCTGCCCCTAGAGGGAGGTGTACTGGGAATGTACGGAAGTTTGTACTGGGCTCCACCTTTGGCTCCGCCCCTGACTCCTCCCCCCCACTGGTTGTATAAAGCTTGGCAGTCGGAGCCTGCCTGCCAGTTCATCTAGAGTTCATCTCGTCACAGGCAGGCTCTGTTGTAAGACGATTAAAACCACTGTTCACTTCTAACCACGTGTCGCGTGAATTGATGGTCTCATCAATGTAATCGTCTTAAGAAACAGTAAGGAACGACTATGGAATCAGCCCTCAAGCCTGATCGACTGGAACTCGACCCACAGGATCAGAGGCAAAATAAATCTTTTCACATTGGCTCCGATGTTTTAAGGCCTGCCTGGCTGAAGCAAGCACCAATGAAACGACGGAGGAGCAGAAACTCAGCCTACTGCACGCAAGGGTGAGCCATCGTATATCTACTCAGTTAAATTGTACTGGCTCATATACAGAGGCCCTGGCCCTACTCGACAAAATGTACGTGAGGCCCGTCAATGAGGTCTACGCGCGCCACGTTTTTATTATTCGCCACCAGCGCCCCACAGAATCGCGAGAAGAATTTCTAAGAGACTTAAAAGCCTTATCCCAGGACTGTAATTACCAGGCAGTAAATGCTGCTGAACATAGAGAACTTGCTGTCCGCGATGTCTTTGTTGCAGGTCTTAGATTGAATTACTTGCGCCAGCGACTACTGGAGAAAGGGGCTCAAAATTTAGAAGATATTGTTGAACTCGCTACAACTATGGAGGTCTCGTTTCGTAGCCTCACCTCATTTCCTGCGGACTCCGCAACCCCGTCATGGACCCCTGACCAGCGACTGCCCCAGGCCTGCGCCGCGCGGCCACCCAGCCACCATGCTGCCCCAGCCTGCCACTTTTGTGGCCAGTCCCAGCACCCGCAGCAGCACTGCCCGGCCCGCAACGCGACCTGCAGCAGCTGCGGGCGAAAAGGTCAATACGCCAGAGTGTGTCTGACAAGGAAGGCCCCAGCCACTAACCCTCCCGCGGCACAAAGCAACCGCTCTCCGCACCCCCAGGCCCCGGAACGCTGCGGGCTATACCCCGACTCCCCCCCACCCGCCACGTGCGATCCATGGGGGCCGCCATCTTGGACGCCATCTTCCTTGCCGCCCGCCGCGTGCGACCCACGGGGGTGGCCATCCTGGGCTCCATCCTCTCCAAACTCAGAAAATTTGATTGAAGACTGCGACCTCAGCGGGCACTCATCGCAGGGCCACCCCAGCGCAGCCGACCGAGCCGCCGACTACCCGCAACTCAACTCAGTCACACTGGACCAATCGCGCCCAAAACATCTCCACAACTCTATGATGACGGTCCAAATCAACGGGTACAGTGCACCGTGCCTTTTCGACTCCGGGAGCACCGAGAGCTTCGTACACCCAGACCTGGTAAGACGCTGTTCGCTGCCTGTTTTTCCTGCACGGCAAACTATCTCCCTCGCAACGGGTTCCCACTCTGTCCACATCCAAGGATGCACCGTCGCAACTCTAACGATCCAAGGCGCTAGTTACTCTAATTTTCAATTATACGCCCTGCCCGAACTCTGCGCCCCACTCTTACTGGGACTTGATTTTCAGTGCAATCTCAAGAGTCTCACCCTCAGCTTCGGCGGACCTCTACCCCCACTCACTATCTGCAGCCTTGCCACGCTGCGAATCCCCCCCCCCTCCTCTCTTTGCCAATCTCACTCCGGACTGTAAACCCGTAGCCACTTGCAGCAGGCGGTACAGCCTGCAGGACAGGGTGTTCATTCGAACCGAAGTCCGGAGGCTCCTACGTGAGGGGATCATAGAGGCCAGTAACAGTCTCTGGAGAGCTCAGGTGGTGTCGTCAAGACCGGGGATAAATTCCGCATGGTCGTAGACTATAGTCAGACTATTAATCGGTTTACGCTCCTCGACGCGTACCCCCTCCCCAGGATTACAGACATGGTGAATCAGATAGCCCAGTATCGGATTTTCTCCACGGTGGATCTGAAGTCTGCATAGCACCAGCTCCCAATCCGCCCGGAGGACCGCCACTTCACGGCGTTCGAGGCCGATAGCCGCCTCTTCCACTTCCTAGGGTTCCCTTTGGCGTCACAAATGGGGTCTCGGTGTTCCAACGAACAATGGACCGAATGGTGGACCATTACGGGCTGCGGGCCACGTTTCCCTACTTGGATAACGTCACCATCTGCGGCTATGACTAGCAGGACCACGATGCCAACCTCAATCGATTTCTCCAGACGGCCCAGAAGCTTAATCTCACGTACAACAAGGAGAAATGCGTTTTCCGCACAACCAGACTAGCCATCCTCGGCTATGTCGTGGAAAACGGAGTCCTGGCCCCCTGACCCGGACCATATGCGCCCCCTCTTAGAACTCCCTCTCCCTCATTGTCCCAGGGCCCTTAAACGGTGCCTGGGGTTCTTTTCATATTATGCCCAGTGAGTCCCTCAATATGCGGACAAAGCCCGCCCACTCTTTAAGGCCACACTTTTTCCCCTGTCAGCTGAGGCCCATCAGGCCTTCAACTGCATCAAGGAGGACATCGCCAAAGCGGCCATGCAGGCGGTGGATGGATCCGTCCCTTTCCAGGTTGAGAGCGACGCCTCAGCGGTTGCTCTTGCAGCCACATTAAATCAGGCAGGGAGACCAGTCGCATTTATCTCCCGAACCCTCTCCGCTTCGGAACTTCGACACTCCTCGGTCAAAAAGGAAGCACAAGCCATTGTGGAGGCTATTCGTCACTGGAGGCACTACCTCGCAGGTAGAATGTTCACCCTCATCACTGACCAAAGATCGGTTGCCTTCATGTTTGACAACTCGCAAAGGGGCAAAATTCAAAATGATAAAATTCTGAGGTGGATGATCGAACTCTCCACCTACAAATACGATATTATGTATCGACCGGGGAAACTCAACGAGCCCCCAGATGCCCTGTCCCGAGACACGTGTGCCAGCATGCAGAGCGGCCGCTTAAAAGCCATCCACAATGACCTCTGCCACCCGGGGGTCACCCGGCTCGCCCAATACATTAAAGCCCGAAATCTGCCTTTCTCCACCGAGGAGGTAAAAGCCGTCACCAGGGATTGCCCGATCTGCACGGAGTGCAAACCGCACTTCTACAGACCAGACAGGGCCCACCTGATCAAGGCTTCTAGGCTCTTTGAACGCCTCACTATCGATTTCAAAGAGCCACTCCCCTCGACTAACCGGAATGTGTACTTCCTAAATGTCAACGACGAGTTCTCCCGATTCCCTTTTGCTATCCCGTGCCCTGACATGACCTCCCACACAATCATCAGGGCCCTGCATAGTATCTTCACCCTGTTTGGTTTCCCCAGCTATGTACACAGCGACCGGGGATCGTCCTTCATGAGCGACGAGCTGCGTCAGTACCTGCTCGACAAGGGCATCGCCTCGAGCAGGACTACCAGCTATAACCCCAGGGGGAACGGGCAGGTGGAGAGGGAGAATGCGACGGTCTGGAAGACCGTCCTACTGACCCTCCGGTCCAGGAATCTCCCAATCTCCCATTGGCAAGAAGTCCTCCCAGACGCCCTCCACGCTATTAGGTCCTTCTTGTGTACCGCCACCTATCAGACCCCTCACGAGCGGCTCTTTACCTTTTCCAGGGGTACTACCACGGGGGTTTCGTTCCCGGCATGGTTGAAGACACCGGGCCCAGTGCTCCTCAGGAAGCACGTCAGGGCATACAAAACTGACCTGCTTGTGGAAAAAGTGCTCCTACTACACTCAAACCCCCAATACGCCTTTATAGAGTTCCCTGACGGCCGTCAGGACACCGTATCCCTCCGGGACCTAGCGCCTGCAGGATCAAACCCCACCACTACCACCGCTGGGGTACCCCTCACACTACATCCCACCCAACTCACAGCACCCCACGCCCCCGCGCCTACCAGTTCGTTACACATGTCCGCGCGCACGCACCCGCAAGCTCCCAGCGCCCCCACTCCCCAGTCGAACCAGACGGGTACTAAGCTCGGACAGAATCACCCCCGGAGTTCACCACTGTACTCCAACCGACCGTGATCATCCAGCCACCAGAAGAGACTGCAACCTCGGTGCTCCGCCGATCACAACGGACAACTCGACCATCGGACAGGCTCAATCTGTAAACCATCACCCCCGCCGGACTTGATTTTTTTACAGGGGGTGAATGTGGTGAATCATAATAGCATAATTCACACTGTTATCACACATGTTGTACCATGCCTCTGTAAGCTCGGCACACGAGCAGTTGCGCGGCTCTGCCCCTAGGGGGAGGTGTACTGGGAATGTACGGAAGTTTGTACTGGGCTCCACCCTCAGCTCCGCCCCTGACTCCTCCCCCCACTGCTTGTATAAAGCTTGGCAGTCGGAGCCTGCCTGCCAGTTCATCTAGAGTTCATCTCATCACAGGCAGGCTCTGTTGTAAGACGATTAATACCACTGTTCACTTCTAACCACGTATTGTGTGAATTGATGGTCTCATCATTGGGTAAAGAGGTGTAATGGCTGATCGGCAAGAGGGGGCAGGT
Organism: Scyliorhinus canicula; assembly: GCF_902713615.1. Taxonomy (NCBI): domain Eukaryota; kingdom Metazoa; phylum Chordata; class Chondrichthyes; order Carcharhiniformes; family Scyliorhinidae; genus Scyliorhinus; species Scyliorhinus canicula. The sequence continues at coordinate 196,847,897 of NC_052146.1, read as the reverse complement.
GGGGGGCCCCTGACTCGAATGATTATGTGGAACGTTTGGGGTTAAATAGCTCACTCAAAGGGTTTGGCGTTTTTGCACATTTAAGGAGTTTGAATACGAATGTTGTGTTCTTCAGGAGATGCACCAGACGAGGATAAGGAGGGGCTGGGTGAGGCAGGTGTTATACTTGGGGTTGGCTATGACGACGAGGGGGGGTGGCGGTGCTGATCAACAAGAGAGTGGTCTTTGAGGTCAGCAATATTGTAACAAATCCGGGGGATAGGTTTGTGATGGTTAGCGGAAAGCTAGAGGGACACGTGTAATACTACTGAATATATATGCCCCAAATTGGGATGATGGGATCTGTGAGGCAGGTTTTAATGATTCTTGACCTGGACAGGCAATGGCTGATTAAGGTGGGTGATTTTAATGCGGTTCTGGATCCTGCATTCGTTCGAACGTGCCCTAGGTCCCTGAGGGTTTCGGCTACGGCGAAGGAGTTGTTGGGGTTTATGGAACAAATGAGGAGGGGCCTCTAGTGGTTTGAGAGGCCGAGGACAAAGGATGTTTTGTATTCCTCGCAGTTGGGACAAGGCATTGTTTTGGACAGGCATTGTTGGCGGGGATGGTAGGATCGGAGTATTTGGCGATTGTGGTCTCTGAGCACATGCACATTGGGTGGATTTGCAGGTAGTGCAGGGGGGCACTCAGCGGCCGCAGTGGAGTTGGATGTGGGATTATTGACGGACAAGGGGATGTGCGAGAGGGTGAAGGCGGCCATCCAAAATTATGAGCTGAACAATACGTGGGAGATGTCTGCCTTCGCGCTATGGGAAGTGCCGAAAGCGGTGGTAAAGGGGGGAATTTAAATCGATTGGGGTGCACAGGGAGAGTGCGGAGCGGGCTGAGAGGCTGAGGTTGGTGGAGGAAATTCTGAGGGTGCCCAAGGAGGCATTGCTAAAGGAAAGGCAGAGGCTTCAGATGGAGTTTAGGTTGGTGTTCACAGGAAAGGCAGTGGGACAACTGCGTGGAGCCTAAGGGGCGGTTTATGAGTACAGAAAGAAAACGAGCAGGTGATTGCACACCAGTTAAGGAAGCAGGCGGTGGCAAGGGAGACTGGAAGGATTGAGAGACGAGAGGGGCACAGTGGTATCAGAGCCGGAGGGGGTGAATGGGGTTTTTGAGGCCTTTTATTGGGGAATGTATGACTCGGAGCCTCCGGTGGAGGATGAAGGGATGAGGTGGTGTTTGGATAGAATGGAGTTCCAAGGTTTGAGGAGGCGAAGGTGCAGGGACTGGGTGTCCTGATTGGTCTGAGGAAGGTAATGGATTGCATGGGGTAGATGAAGGCTGGATAGGCCCCAGGACCCGATGGGTTCCCAATCAAGTTTTATACAAAATTTGGGTTGGAGCTGGGGCCCTCCTAGGTGAGATGTACACTGATGGTGAAGGGGGGAGCTTTCCCCCCACCACACTGTCTCAGACCTCGATATCGCTCATTTTAAAGGGCAAATATCTGGAGCAGTGTGGATCGTACTGCCCGATCACACAGTTGAGTGCAGATGCAAAGTTGTTGGTGAAATTGCTAGCAATGTGGATAGAAGATTGTGTGCTGGGGATGCTAGGTCAGGACCAACTTTTCGCTAGCTTGGGTGGAGCAGATTTGGGTCCAACTGCACACACTGAACTTGGTGTGGCTGGTGAAGGGAATGAACAAAGAACAAAGAAAAGTACAGCACAGGAACAGACCTTTCGGTCCTCCAAGCCCATGCCAACCATGCTGCCTCGTCTAAACTAAAATCTTCTACACTTTCTGGGTCCGTATCCCTCTATTCCCATCCTATTCATGTATTTGTCCAGATGCCCCTTAAATGTCACTATCGTCCCTGCTTCCACCACCTCCTTTGGCAGCGAGTTCCAGGCACCCACTACCCTCTGTGTAAAAAACTTGCCTCGTACATCTCCTCTAAACCTTTTCCTTCGCACCTTAAAACTATGCCCCCTAGTAATTGACCCCTCTAAATAATAATTTGACCCCTCTAAAGGCGGACTTTAAGAGGTGGGAAGTGCTGCCATTGTCTTTGGTGGGTCCGCTACAGATGGTGAAGATGACGGTGCTGTTGAAGTTATTGTTTGTATTCCAGAACCTCCTGATTTTTGTTCCTAAGTCCTTTTCTGGGAAGGGTAATGGAATGATTTTTAGGTTTGTGTGGGCGAAGAAGGCTCCGTGGGTTAGGAGGGTGTTCTTGGAGAGGGATCGACGGGGCGGGGGTGTTGGTGTTGCTGAGCTTGTTGAATTACTACTGGGCAGCAAATATTGCAATGGCTAGGAAATGTGTGGTGGAGGAACAGTTGGTTTAGGGGCAGATGGAGGCGGCCTCATATAAAGGGACGAGTTTGAGTTGAGAGCACTGTTATTGGCACTCCTTCCGTTCTCGCCGGTTCAGTACTCTGTGAGTCTGGTGGTGGTATCAGCACTGAGGGTTTCGAACCCGTGTCGGCAGCACTATGGAATGGAGGGCATGCTGTTGTGGACGCCAATTCGCAACAATCATAAGTTTGCACTTGCGGACATGGATGCGAAGTTCTGGGGGTGGCGGCAGGTAGGGATTGAATGCTTTAGGGATTTGTTTGTGGGAGGGAAATTTGCAGACCTGGAGGGGACATACCAGTTACCAAGGGGGAAATGATTTAGGTATCTGCAGGTCAGGGACTTTATTAGGAAGGCGGTGCCGTTGTTTCTGACGCTGCCGTCCCGGTGCTGCAGGATAAGCTTCTATTTGAGGATTAAATTGGGGAGGGCAATGTTGCGGATATGTATGGGGCGCTGATGAAGAGACAGTGCTCCCGGAGGAGGTCAGGCTCAAGTGGGACGATGAGTGGGAAGGGGGTTGGGTGCTGGAGTGTGGAGGGAAGCTCTGCGGAGTGTGAATGTGTCCTCTTTGTGTACTAGACTAAGTCTTATTCAATTTAAGGTGGTGCATAGAGCCCAATGACAGTGTCCAGGATGAGCCTTTCCAGGGGGTGGAGAATAGGTGTGGGCAGTGCAGTGGGGCCGGTCAACCATATACATGTTTTGGGTGTGTCCGAGGTTGCTGGGGTTTTGGAAGGGATTTTTGGACATAATGGCAAAGATTTTAGGGGTAGAGGTAGCTCCGAGTCCGTAGGTGTCAATATTTGTGGTGTCGGAGGATCAGGAGTACAGGTGCGAAGAGGGGCTGAGTCTTGCCTACCCGATAGAACAGATACGGATTGTGTTTTGTTAGCGGGACTCAGAGCCGCCGAAGGCAGGGGTAAGGTTGAGCGATTTGGCAGCATTCCTAAATTTGGAAAAGATCAAGTTCGCCATTTGAGAGACGGAGGAAGGGGTTCCCCTTGAGGTGGAAGCTGTTTAAGGGGATATTAATCGTCAACGGGGGGTGGGGGGGGGGGAGGGGGTGCGCCTTGTTATTTTCTTTTGGGTGCGGGGGGGGCAGGGAGTTGATAAAGGGAGGCAGGTGCCTGATGCCAGCAAGCTGAACGGGGGGGTGCAGTTTGGGTGAGGTACAGGGAGGGTGGCGTTTGTTACCGCTGCTGCATTTGGCTTTTGTATCTTTTGTGATTATGTATATATTTAAAATTTCTTCAATAATATGTTTATAAAAAGAAGCCTCACCTTTAGATCGGTACCCCGTGCCATGCTTAGAAGATCTATATGGATGTCAAACCTTCATCAAACTAGATATGAGCCATGCCTATCTCCAGGTAGAACTAGAAGTACGTGAGAGTTTATACCAATATACAGACCTGCCCCGGAGTCTTGTCAGCATGCGCCGTTTTTCAACATGTGATGGACAACATTTTCCAAGGGCTACCTAATGTGGCAGTATACTTAGGCAAAATTCTAATCATAGGAGCCAGAAAAAAGCAACTAGCGAACCTTGAAGTGGATTTGAGTAGGTTTTCTGACACAGTTGTCCATCTCAAATGGGAAAAATGTGTGTTCCAGGCAACAAAGTGGTCTACCTAGGGTACCAAGTCAATAAAAAAGGTCTACACCCCATGGAAGATAAAGTTAAGGCCATCAAAGAGGCACCAACCCCAGAAAATATGACAGAATTAAAATCTTTCCTGGGCCTCACAAACTACTCTGGGTCATTTATCCCAAACTTGACCACTTTATTGTCAACCCTGCACACAGTGTTAATAAAACACCATAATTCATCATGGCAGACACTGCAGGATGAAGTCTTTGTGAAGGTCAAGCATCAGTTACTATCATCAAGTATCCTGGCTCATTACAACCCCAAGAGAGAACTGGTATTAACATCTGATGTCTCTCCATATGGAGTAGGGCCAGTCCTTTCCCATCAATGGGACAAAAAGACCTATAGCTTATGCATTCAAAACCTTGGCGGGCATAGAAGCCATTCTCAGATCGGAAAGGAAGGATTAGCTGTTATTTTTTGGGCGAAGAAATTTCATCCATATATCTACGGCTGGCATTTCACAATCATAACAAACCAGAGGTGGCATGGTGGCACAGTGGTTAGCACTGCTGCTTACAGCGTCAGGGACCTGGGTTCAATTCTGGCCTTGGGTGACTGTGTGAAGTTTGAACGTATTCCCTGTGTCTGCGTGAGATTCCTCCGGGTGCTCCGGGTTCCTCCCACAGTCCAAAGATGTGCAGGTTAGGTGAGGTTATGTGATTATGGGGGTAGGATGGGGAAGTGCGCCTAGGTAGGATGCTCTTTCAGAGAGTCGATGCAGACTCGATGGGTCGATTGTCCTCCTTCTACATTGTAGGCGGTCTCTAAAACACCTGTTGAGCCTTTTCAAAGGGGATAAAGTGATTTCCCCCCATCGCCTAAGCTCGGATCCAACGTTGGGCATTACAATTAACGACCCATGAATACTCTCTTGAGCACCACCCAAGAACACACTTTGCCAACAAGAATACCCTGAGTCTCATCCTGCTGCCCACAAGATTGGCCCCTCTGATGGCATTGCAAGAAGTCTTCATAAACTTCCTGGATGCTTTGCTCGTATCCACAAAAAGGATTTAAGCATGGACCAGAAGGATTCCTCAGTGGCAGAACCCGAGGACACAGGTAACATGAAGCCCTTCCTCACTAAACGACAAAAAGTGAGTGGAGAAAATGTCATCAAATTATGGGGAGCATGAGTAGTCATCTCTCGCTAAGGTCGGTGCCCAATCCTGACAGAATTACATAATGGGCACCCAGAGTGTCCAAGATGTAAATGCTCGTTAGGAACTACGTCTGTTGGCCCGGGTTTGATACAAACATTGAGAATCTGGTGAAGCAGTACTCCTTGTACCAGGAGAACCAGAAGCTCCCACCTTTGGCTTATTCGCATCCATGGGAATGGCGAGGAAGACCATGGGTATGGGCGCATGTGGACTCTGTTGGCGCATTCTTGGGATCAATGTTCCTTATTACGGTTGACGCCCACTGAAAATGCTTAGAAGTACACTTTATGTCCTCCATAACTTCTCATACTGCAATAGGAAAATCCACAACATACCAGGGGTCCTCGTATTCGATAATGGTACCCCCATTACCAATGGAGAATTTCCGGCATTGTCGAATGGCCGTAAACACATCCAAACGGCACCGTACCATCTATTGTCTAATGGCCTCACTGAATGGGCAGTTCAAACATTCAAAAATATTATGAAGAAACAGCTTGCTGGTTCCCTGGTTACAAAATTGGCTTGGTTCCTTCTTGATTATAGAACCACACTGCACACGATGACTGGAGTCATACCAGCAGAATTGTTAATGGGAATGACTGCGCACACGAGTCAGACTGTTGTTTAAAAACTTGGGGGGAACGTGGAGCCAAAGCAGGAGTCCAAAAAGAGGAACTATGACACCAGAAGACCCAAAAGAAACGTTAGAATAGGAGATGCCGTCTATGTGTGGAACTTTGAAGATGACTCCCAATGGAGTCCAGGAGTTGTGATGAAAAAGGTTGGTTTGGTTTCTTACAAAGTCAAAGTGCAAGGGAAGCTCGTGAAAAAACACCTGGACCACCTGAAGCAGGGAACCCACTCCAGCGGAGACGGTTTCAGCTGGGCAACGTCCTTGACGACTGTTGCGACTAACTCAGCCTATGGGGGACCCGAAAATCGATTCCCCCGATGATGAAGATTCAGAGTCCGAAATGGAGACCAAAAAGATTGATCCTCTGCCAAAGGTCAGCACTGAAGACGAGCATCTGTCTGTGGTCCTTCGGTGCTCAAAAGACAGTGACATTCCCCAGTCCGCTTCACGGCCCTTGATCTGGCTCCACCTGCTGCAGACTCGAGGCCTATGCCAAGTGACGGAAGAGGTCTCATCACCATGGGAATGAGGAGGTTGATACAGATTTGAATGGAGAGGGATGTGATAACCCTCATGAGGACCACAGAGGATCACTGATTGATCTCCCCGTGGGCTTTGTAGAATACGAGTTCCTGTGTGTTGTGTTCAGTGTTCGATGTCCAGCAAGGAATCCACAGAACTGCTTGTGAATTGTTCAAGCTAGGATCTTTATTAAAACACACATGGTAAAACAACAATCAAATACAGTGCAAGTTGTCATGGAGTTTCTTTATACTCCCCTGGAACTACCCCTATGCATGACTGTCCTCAGGTACGTCTTGTAACTTCTGTGGATCACCGGATCTGCCCTGGCTTATATCAGAGTGCCTTGTCACATGACCACTGTCTCAAGACCGCATGGTGGATCTGTACCAGCGCCTGCTGGTTGGAGGTCGCACCACCAACTATCCACAATATTGTGTACAGGCATATCACTACACTGTGGTGAGCAGGCGGAGGCCTGCCCAGCTGGGGCTGGTTGGCGGGACCTTTAAATGTAGCTTCCAGACCTGGGCCACCAGTTCTCAATAATCCTGGGCTGGGACTTTTCTTTTGTGTGCTGCAGTAGCGGCTTTATTTTCAGTCTAAAATAAGCCAGTTTGGCCTTTCACTCCGCACCTCACAGAATTATTACAATTGGCATATCTGAGCAATAGTGCATTAGAATGTCCAGGCTCTTGGAACAGGTAGGTGGGACATCTGCAACCTTCTGGAAGCGAGTCTCTACCAAGGAGAAGCAGATGACCACACCTTGCCTGTGACTGTCAAGGTGACCACAACACTCAGTTTCTTCGAATGTGGCTCCTTCCAAGCATCTAATGGTGACATTGGTAGGAAACTTGAAGTATCTTTCCAATCTCCTACCATACTGCAAGAATGTAAAAACGTTAGTTTGAAACTTGTGGTATTTCCTCATACTTCCCTGGCTGCAGCGCCGGCCCTAGGGTTGCTGGCGCCCCAGGCAAGCTGAACTTCGGCGCCCTTTGGGGGGGGGGGGGGGGGGGGGGGGGGGGGGGGGCCGAGGGGTGGCGGGGCCGAGGGGTGGCGGGGCCGAGGGGCGGCGGGGGGGGGGGGGGGGGGCGGGCCGGCCCGAGCCCGAGGGGGGGCAGGCCGAGGGGGGGGCGGGCCGAGGGGGGCCAGGGGCGGGGCCGGGGGGGGCGACGGGCGGAGGGGCGGCGGACGGAGGGGGGCGGACGGAGGGGGGGAGGAAGGGGCCGCCCTGGGGGCGGGCGGCCACCGCGCATGCGCTGGTTGGCACCGGCCCAACTGCGCATGCGCGGGACCCGAGTCTCTGGCGCCCCCTAGCACATGGCGCCCCGGGCGACTGCCCGAGTTGCCGGTACCTTGGGCCGGCCCTGCCTGGCTGGAGTGTGAGACAATGCAGAGATGAGTCTTTCCCAGTCTTCTATCGACCCTAGAGACCTGCAGTTTTAATCAAACTTCTCAATGCTTCTATGAATGCTAGGATAGTCATAACTCCTTGACAACCAGAGAAAGCCACAGAAAATACTTGAAGATCCAACCAGGAGATGGAATGTAAAAAGAGAAAAAGGGGAAAAAGACTAAAGAGGAGTAGAAATAGGAAAGAAGAAGAATTCATTAATATCAACTTTGCATTACATGCAGCGTTCCGCCTTAAGCCAAGTTTATATTTTTGTCATGAATTCACATCTCAAGACTGAAATGTTCACACACACAAGTTATCCAATGTTGATAGTTTTGGGCAAAAAGTTAGAAAGGCCACAGGACTGTGGTTCAGGTGTGTTCTGAGTTAGCTGATTTCATCTGAGGTAGCAGTTGGAAGTGCACAAATGGTTCAGCCGGCCTGCGTAAGGGAGGGAAGGAAAATGTTTGGCAATGTTTTTATTACTGATCACTCTCCAGTGACTGCTGATGGAAAACGCAGGTGTACAAACAGGATCAGACAGCAAGTTGCTATCCAAAGTCAACAAGCATGGCAACATTTACTATATGAGGCCTTAGATGAAGAATGGTCATTTGACTGTTAGTGGATGGCTGACACCAACCCTGGAACCTATCCAGCAGAAGTTAGCAAGTTCAGGAAAAGAGGCAAGTAAAGGCAGAAAAATTTAAAATAAGTAACTTAAATGCCTATATATGAGAATAAGAGAATAATTAATGAAAAGTCTCTGCTAATGTTTAAATTTAGATATTGGATGCGATCTAACCGAAAAATTTCTAAGTGTTATTTGTAGCAGACTTTGCTGGGAGTTTCCCACCGGCTCTGCTGGTGAGTTCCCCATCGCTATCTAACGATGTTTAGTCACTCTTTTGGGCCCTGGGGTATGTCTTACCGGTTTAGCCCACACTTAAGATTTATTTTCATCACTGGGGTGCTGAGCTCACTGGCCAGACCGGCTCCTCAAAGATCGGGCTGCCATTTTGATAGTTTGCCCCAATCTCTAAGTGAACATACAGGTGTCCCCCCCCCCCACAATTCTAAGTGAATGTACGCCACCCCCTCCACCCCCCCCCCCCCCCCCCATATTACTCCTCACCTCCCCAAGTGATGGCACCCTGCTATGATTTGGGCCTCTCCCGAGATCTAAAGAGCTCGCCCCAATCCGCGCTGGCCATAAACGCTGCCATTAAATCACGCCCCTAATCTTGCAGTTTAGGGTATTATTACAGTCGCATATTTTTACCCTTATGCACAATTATCACAAACCGTACAAATGCAAAATTATACTACCAGAAGACCAATGTTTCTAGGAAGGAGATTCCAACCTCCGAAGCACCAACCACCACAATTCGTGAATTGATGGTCACCTTTGACTCCAGGGACAATTTTCGATTCATGTGGCTTAAGGCATATTTTGGCTGAAAAAAAAATGCACAGAGATCATTAATTGTGCATAATTTTATCTCTAGTTCATCTTTTCTTGAAATTGCTGTTTCTTTATGGGATAAAGTTCATTAGGATACCTGGTACAATTGGTTACTCAAAATCCATGAGTTTAGACAATAAATATCATCAGTCTTCTTAAACAGTGACAGTGTCCGACTCAAGAACAGCTTCTTCCCTGCTGCCATCAGACCTTTGAATGGACCTACATCGTATTAAATTGATCTTTTCTCTACACCTTGCTGTAACTGTAACATTATATTCTGCAGTCTCTCCTTCCTTCCCTATGTACGGTGTGCATTGTTTGTGCAGCATGGAAGAAACAATACTTTCACTGTATACTAATACATGTGACAATAATAAATCACATCAAATCAAATCTAGCACAATCTTGTCCTTGTATGATCAATCACACACACAAGCACATAGACACAAACATCTGCTCTTCACTGACATCAGGTAACTGAGCAGTGACTAGATAAAACCATAGAATCCCTACAGTGCAGAAGAATACGATTCAGGCCATCTGATCTGCACCAACCCTCCGAAGGAGCGCTCCACCCAGATCCACACCCACACCCATTCCGCTGTATCCCCATAACCCTACCTAACCTGTACAGCCCTGGACACTGAGGGCAATTTAGCATGGCCATTCCATCTAATTTTCGCATCTTTGGACTGTGGGAGAAAACCGGAGCACCCGGAAGAAACCCATGGAGACAGGGAGAGAATGTGCAAACTCCATACAGACTATCACCCAAAGCCGGAATTGAAAACGGATCTCTGGCATTGTGCTAACCACTGTGCCACCATGCCGTTCCATAGAGGGGCAGCACGGTAGCATAGTGGTTAGCATAGTTGCTTCACAGCTCCAGGGTCCCAGGCTCGATCGGGTTGGGTCACTGTCTGAGTAGAGTCTGCACATTCTCCCCGTGTCTGCATGGGTTACCTCTGGGCACTCCCGTTTCGTCCCACAGTCCAAAGATGTGCAGGTTAAGTGGTTGGCCGCACTAAAATTGTCCTTAGTTTCCAAAAAGGTTAGGTGGGGTTACAGGTATAGGGGAATAGAGTGTAGGTGAGGAGTGCTCTTTCCAAGGATTGGTGCAAACTTGATGGGCCGAAAGGCCTCCTTCTGCATTGTAAATTCTATGTCTATGTCTAGATAGATAGAGATACAATCTGGAAGCTTCGGTACTGTGTACCTTAGTACCATCTATCCAATGCTGTACAGCAAAACTCTATTATCTTAAATAAAGTAATAAAGTATGAAATAAAGTAATAAAGTTATGGATCTCCTCTGCCTTTCTGAGATAAGTCTAATTGTATTCTGTTTTATAACAGTAGGACCATTATAACATGCAATGAACAATCTATTCTTCTGCTCTGTTATCTGGAACTAAGATGAACTAGCCTTCTATTTCAAAGCTATTAAATCTAATCTAATAAAACAATCTGAGATCAATTAGCAGTTATTTGTCAGAGGTGAGGAAATTTCGAGGTGCTTGTAATCGTGCAACTTTGTAGATTGGGAGGTGTTTCTGAATTTCTAGGTCTAAGTAACCAAACCAGACTGCCTTACTTCCTAGCTTATTACAGTTATGGCAATTTGAAGTTTCACAGATGTACACTAAAATGAACACAATTTCTGCTGTTCATTCTTTAAACCAAAATCATAAATTCATCCATAGGTCCAGTTTGTAATTTTGCTATGGATAGCAAACATGAAGAGATACATAAAAGGCTAAATTGAATGTAACTTATATTTGTTTCATGGTGTAAATCAGTGAACAACTAACTGCCTGTTGTCCAACAGAATGCACGCAGTGTTCCAGATGATCGTATATCACCAATAATAACAATAAACCGAGCAATTTGAAATATTGATTGCAAAGGAAAAAGGCAAAGGGGGAAAAAATAAACAACATTTTGACTGTCAATTTAAAACCCATTCCATTTTGATTAAACGGAAAAATGATCATAAACAATTCACCGATAAACTGAAAACTAAATTGGGAACAGAACAGCAATTCTGAAAGCACCATCTGAAAATTTAGACTTGGGTTACCCACCAGCTTTCCATTGCAAAATCTGATTTAGTTGATCACAACTCAAATACTCCTACTTCAGTTGTGCTTGACTAACTTCTTCAAATGGTACAAAGGCAAGAAAACAAATTCTATGCGATCATGGAAGTAGCTGTATTGATTCGACTACAATATTTGCATATTTTATGACATATATAAATGCAACATTCAATGCACAATAAAGCTATGATGTCATGAGTAATATGCATTAATCTGGCTTGCTTTTCTGCAGCAGCAGATGAGACACAAGCTGGGTTCACTTGCTTCAACCTTGACAAGTTTGGAAACAAACAATTAACATATGCTGCACTTTAGAAATGAGAAGTCAACCCATTTTGAAGCTGAGTATTTATATTCACTGAGAAATGCTGCCAACATCAATTGAGAGCCAAACTAATTTTAGGTAGGCACATCTAGAAACACTTAAAATACATTAATTTGGATTCAGAACCTGTATAAAGGCTCACCAATTACACAATTTTAAATTTGACACTGAAAAAGTTGAGCATATAAATATGTATATATCTTGGGATGACAGTGGTAAGGAATGAAACATTTCATGGAATAGAATCATAAAATGTTTACAGTACAGAAGGATGACATTCTACCCGCTGTGTTTGTGCTGACTCTCTCCCCACCTTTTCCCAGGAGCCTGAATTTTTTTTTCCCTCAGATAATTATCCAATTCTCTTTTTAAGGCTTCAACTAAAACAGTGTCACCACATTCTCAGGCAGTGCATTCCAGATGCTCACCATGCGCAATGTAAAAAGGTTTTTTATCATGTCAATGCCAATCACTTTAAATCGGTTTACTCTGATTCTCAATCCTTCCTACAAAGGAACAATTTTTCCTATCTACTCTGTTCAACCCCCTCATGATATCGAATACCTCTGTCAATTCTTCTCTCAGCTTTCTCTTCCTGAACGAGAGGCGTACCAATTTTGCCAATCTATCTTGAAAGTCTCTCATCCCCAGAACAAATCCTTTCTGCACCTTCTTCAATGTCTTCCAGTCCTTTTTCAAGCATGATGTCTAGAATTTGATACAATATTTCTGTTGTGACCCGTAAGGGGCCAGAACCTACATTGTATCCAGTTCCCCTCCTACACCCAGGAATACGAGCTCCCCAGGTGATGGGGATCGGAGTCTCCCCCTGATTGGAGGAACCCCACAGGATATAAACCTCGACCTGGAAACAGATCGAGAAGGGAGAACCTGCGGGGAGAGTAGTAGAGTGATTAGTGTATTGTTAGTTGTAAATAAACTGAGTTGTATCCTGCCTACTTGGCCTCGTGTGGAGTTCTTACCTTTGGTCTTAACAACTTAAATTGAGGCCAAGCCAGTGTTTTATAATGGTTCATCATAACTTCCTTACTTCTGTACTCCATGCCATTAATTATAAAGCCCAGGATGCCATCTGCCATATTAATTGTTTTCCCAATCTGTCCTGCTACCTTCAACGACTTGTACATGTATCCCCCGGTCCCCCTGCTCCTGCAACTCCTTTAGATTTGGACTCTTTATTTAGTCTTTCCTAGCTCTTCCTACCAAAATGTATCAAACCTTGGTCCGAGTACTACGTACAATTGTGATCACTGTAATGTTCTTGTCAGATGACCTTATTTATTACAAGAACACTTTTAGTTAAAGCTATAAATGACTTAAAATACACATTATGTGTGTAAACTAAATACAAGAGAACAGATGAAAAAAACAGTGAAATCATGCACATGCAGCCTCTCTCTTTAACTTCCTCCAGCCAATCAGTCTGAGTGGTCAGCTGACTTTAACATTCACTTATATACTAGTGAGACTCCTAGTAATCAGTTGGTGAATTACAACACAACCATATCACTACAATCACTATATTATAGAACAGAAATGCAGTGCGTAGCCATCAGTGGAGGATGCACAGGTTTGATCTCTTCTCTTGTAAGGGTTGACCCAACAGAGGTCTTTAAAATTATGAAAGATTTTGATAGAATTTGCAACAGCATGAATGTTTCCACTTGTGAAGAAAAACAAAACTAGATGCCACAATGTAAGACAGTTACCAAATAATAAAGTATGGAATTCAGAAGCTTTACCAGAGAGTGGTGAAAATGTGAAACATTAAACCACAGGGAGTGGTTAAGGTGAATAGTAATTGCCGGTTCGGGGGAACCACAGATTTGAGCCAGGGAGGTGGGATGGAAATTTCTGGAAATGGGAAGAGAAAGGGATTAAGACGCTAAAAGATTTGTTTCTTAGGGGTCGGTTTGCAGGATTGAAGGAGCTGGAAGCAAAGTATGGGCTGGAGTAGGGAGAAATGTTTAGATACATGCAGGTTTGAGACTTTGCCAGAAAGGAGATACAAAACTTCCCGGAGGAACCGGCCTCCACATTGCTGGAGGAGGTGCTGACAACAAGGGGATTGGAGAGGGGGGTAGTGTCAGCAGTGTACGGAGCTATTTTGGAAGAGGAGAAGGCACCACTGGAAGGGATCAAAGCAAAGTGGGAGGAAGAGTTGGGAGAGGTTATAGAGGAGGGGGTCTGGTGTGATGTGCTCCGGAGAGTAAATGCCTCCACTTCATGTGCGATGTTGGGGCTGATACAGTTGAAGGTGGTATACAGAGCACACCTCACGAGGGCAAGGATGAGCCGATTCTTTGAAGGAGTAGAAGATGTGTGTGAGCGTTGAGGGGTTGGGGGGGGGGGGGGGGGCTAATCAAGTTCATATGTTTTGGTCCTGTCCAAAGCTAGAGGACTACTGGAAGGAGGTTTTTAGGGTAATCTCCAAGGTGGTGCATGTGAAACTGGACCTGGGTCCCCGGGAGGCCATATTCGGGGTGTCAGACCAGCCAGGGTTGGAAATGGGTGCAGAGGCAAACATCGTAGCCTTCGCCTCGTTGATCACCCGAAGGCAGATCCTGTTGGGATGGAGAGTATCCACTTCACCCTGTACCCTGGCATGGCGGGGGACCTTGTTGGAATTCTTGACTCTTGAGAAGGCTAAGTTTGAACTGAGGGGAAGGACGGAGGGGTTCCACAAGTCATGGGCATTATTTATTATGCACTTTCAAGAACTGGATAACATCGAACATTAGTTGGGAGGGATGGGTGGGAGGGTTGGGGGGGGGGGGGGGGGGGGGGCTGTGTGTATTAAAGGCGACTATGGGTAATCCCAGATTCCTTTTTGTCATTTGTTTATGTAAACATGCGGGCTAATGTTTCAGGGGTTGATGGGAGGATCGGATCGTTGTTATTGTTATGGGGATTGACATATTTGTTGCTTATTATTGTTTATTGTTGGTGGGTGTAAATTTGGGAGAAAAAGTGAAAAAGGAGGAGATTAAAAATATATTTTTTTAAATGAATAGTAATAGTGCCTTCTTTCAAGTCAACTGTAGAATTCGCCCAAACATGTTCAAAGTGGGGTCTCGACTGGAAAACGAGGTGCAATTCACACCAGATAGATTGGCACGGTTCAGATCGCAATCCACCCGCACTTCAAAATTTTTATGTAGCCAGCGGTGAATCATGCTGAAGACACAAAGATGTCAGCAAGGTCGGATACTCCTTTAAAAGGTTCCCGATCTCAGCATAATCCTGCAATTGCCTCTTATTGCCAGCAAAACGCCCTCCATCAGTGTGATCAGTCAATCCCCCCCCCCCCCCCCCCCCCCCACCAAGTGAGCAACACCCTACTACTGGGTAACCATCAGCTTCCATCATCCTCCCCCCAATCCCCCCCCCCCCCCCCCACCCTCCCCTTCAGGCCAAGACCATTGGCAGTGCCAGCCTGTCAGGTTGGCACTGCCAGGGGCTGTGCAAGGGCACTGTCCAGCCATATCCCTGGCCACCTGGGGTCTACAAAGGCCTCCAAACCCTACGGTGCGGTCATCACGTATGTCCAGTGAATTCAACAGTGGCTGCAAGAGGAACCCTTGATTTCAATGTCTGATTGGTGCCAATTGCTTCCATGGTGGCAAGGTTTCTCCAGTGCAGGCCTGCATTTTAGACATCAGAGGTTGAAAAAGATACAGTTTAAAAAAATATTTGATATGAAGATTGCACACCTGCTCTTTCCAGGAAGCACTGAAATTCCAGGCTGAAATTCACCTCCGCCCACCACTGGTACCAGGGTTCCCAATGTGGCCGGGAATCAGGCATTGTGAAGAAATCGGAATTGGGGTTCCAGTCCCATGTTGGCGGCAGGATCGAGGTTTGTGCCCTACCATTTCGCTGCCTGGGCATCATATTCTCTGGGCCCGCGGGATTTCCGGTCCTTTGGGCCGGGAATCATGTGGGCCGGATTTATTTCAGGTATTTCCCAGCGTGGCCCTGACATGGTGGGCCTCACGGTGGGCCAAGGGGGTAACTCTTTAAGACAGAGTTGCCCCCAAAGTCTATCCATGGGCCACCCTCCCCTTCCCATATTACAAGACTCTCCACCCCCACCAGAACTGCCCACAGCACTCCCCCACCGAGACCCCCAAATAAAGAGTCCCCCCAGAGATCCTCTAAATGGGGAGCCACCCCCCCCCCCCCCCAGAGGCCCCCCAATAAAGAGACCCCTGTCAGGAAACCTCACAGAAAAGAGAAACCGACCAGATTGACAAAGGCAGTGAAACCATTCAAAGAAAGTTAAGTGCATTCCAATCACCCCCCTTCACGCTTGAGTGATTTTGAAGTGGTCAGCTGGAAATTGGCAACATTTAACTCTCTTTGAAGTGGCAGGTGTTTATAAACATTGTGCTTCGAGCACTTTAGAGTTACTCAACTGTGAAGGAAGATGGCCCAAAGGACCGGAAATCCCGCCGGCCCAGAGAATATGATGCCCAGACAGCGAAGATGTGCAGGTTAGGTGGATTGGACATGATAAATTGCCCTTAGTGTCCAAAATTGCCCTTAGTGTTGGGTGGGGTTACTGGGTTATGGGAATAGGGTGGAGGTGTTAACCTTGGGTAGGGTGCTCTTTCCAGGAGCCGGTGCAGACTCGATGGGCCAAATGGCCTCTTTCTGCACTGTAAATTCTATGATCTATGGCTGAAGCAAGGCTGGCAGCTATGTGTGTGTGGAAGCTGTCAATCACAGCCCAGTAGGGGAAATGAATGACTTGGAGTACAAGAATCTGAGGGATTTAAACACAGCTGACTGCTTTCTCTTTTTAAAAAAATATATTTTATTCCAAACACAGTCAAACACATCAACACATAAAACCTCAAAATAAGCATGGTACATCCAGTTTGCTCATTTTATCCCTCTTTTAATCCCAAACCCCTTGCTATCCTCCTCCCCCCCCCCCCTCCCCATCACCAGTGGTGACAAACAATTCCTCAAAAACAGACCAAAATGGCCTCCACTGCACATAAAACCCCTCTTCCAACCCTCTAAGGGTGAACGCTATCCTCTCCAACCTAAGTCATGCAAATCCTCCAACCATGCCACGAACCCCGGCGGTGCCGGAGGCACCAGGGTTGCAGTACATAAAGAGGACCGATGTCGCCTCTCTGCCCTGTGACGGATATTATTGAACTGGAGGTTCAACTGGAGGTGCTGCCGACCTCCAGTTCAATAATATCCATTACCAGTCAATCATAGAGGCGACATCAATCCCCTTTCCCTACTGCAACCCTGGCACCTCTGACACCTCAAAAATCATCACCAGAGGGCATGGCGTCAAGTTAACCCCCACAATCCCCGACAAGCTTTTGAACACTGCCTCACAAAAGCTGTCCAGAACATGTGAGCATGATTCGCCGGCCCCCTGCCACACATTCTCTACTCTCAGGAAAACCTACTCATTCAGATTTGAGTCACGTGAACCCTATGTATCATCTTAAACTGTATAAGGCTCATCCTCGAACAAGAGGAGGTTGAGTTGATCCGACACATTATTTCACTTCAAACTTCCCACCCCATCTCGATGCCAAACTCTTCCTCCCACTTCCGCTTGATCCCTTCCACTGGCACCATCCCCTTTTCCCAAACCAACCACAGATACTCCATTTTCCTTTCCCTTCCTCCCATTTGTCCGAGGCCAACAACCTCTGTAGCAACGTACACTCTGGCAATGGAGGAAACAAGAGCGTTCCTTTCGCGGAAAATCCCGCACCTGCCGGTATCTAAACTCATTCCCCCTCAGTAACTCAAACCACTTTTGCACTTCCTCCAATTCTGTAAACTCTATAAACAGGGGCGAAATTCTCCGGAAACCGTCGCGATGCCCGTGACCCGGCGCCAAAAAGGGCGCTGATGACTCCGGCGTCAGGCCCCGCGAAACATCGCGTATTCTCCGGGCCCGAATGGGCCAGCAGCGGCATTACGCCATTCACGTCGGCGTTACCCGCTGACGTCGGGTGACATAATCAACGACTCCCGGCGTGACTACACAAAAGGCCCCCCCCCAACCCACCGGCACTCGCACTCTGTGATCTCTCTCTCTCCCCCCAACCCACCGGCACCCGCACTCTGTGATCTCTCTCTTCCCCACCCCCCCCCCCCAACCCACCGGCACCCGCACTCTGTGATCTCTTTCCCCCCACCCCCCAACCCACCGGCACTCGCACTCTGTGATCTCTCTCTCTCTCCCCCCAACCCACCGGCACCCGCACTCTGTGATCTCTCTCTCTCTCCCCCCAACCCACCGGCACTCGCACTCTGTGATCTCTCTCTCTCTCCCCCCCCAACCCACCGGCACCCGCACTCTGTGATCTCTCCCCCACCCCCCCCCCCCCCCACCCCCCCCCACCCCCCACCCCCCCAACCCACCGGCACTCACACTCTGTGATCTCTCTCTCCCTCTCCCCCCAACCCACCAGCACCCGCACTCTGTGATCTCTCTCGCCCCCCAACCCACCGGCACCCGCACTCTGTGATCTCTCTCGCCCCCCAACCCACCGGCACCCGCACTCTGTGATCTCTTCCCCCCCCCCCCCCCCCCCCCTCCAACCCACCGGCACCCGCACTCTGTGATCTCTCCCCTCCCCCAACCCACCGGCACCCGCACTCTGTGATCTCTCCCCTCCCCCAGCCCCCCCAACCCACCGGCACCCGCACTCTGTGATCTCTCTCGCCCCCCAACCCACCGGCACCCACACTCTGTGATCTCTCTCGCCCCCCAACCCACCGGCACTCGCACTCTGTGATCTCCCCCACCCCCCCCCCCCCCCAACCCACCGGCACCCGCACTCTGTGATCTCTCTCTCTCCCTCTCCCCCCCCAACCCACCGGCACTCGCACTCTGTGATTTCTCTCCCCCGCCCTCTCCCTGGCCTGTCACCCACCTCCACGATGAACGGCGTCAACCATCAGCACTGGTTCACGCCGTTAAATACCTGTTGTGTTTAACGCCGACGTGACCCGTGGCCACGTCGGCGGGACTTCGGCCCATCCGGGCCAGAGAATAACGGCAGCACAGAATCCCGTAGCCTCCCGCCAGCCCCCACCATTCTCTGAGTCGAGCGGCGGGATTGGCGGCACGCCGACCTTTTGCGGGTGGGAGCATTCTGGGTGTTGTTGGGTTACGGGTATAGGGCGGATACGTGGGTTTGAGTAGGGTGATCATTGCTCGGCACAACATCGAGGGCTGAAGGGTCTGTTCTGTGCTGTACTGTTCTATGTTCTATCTCCCTAGCCGTGTCCTGTGAGAGAGCGAGAGCCTTAATGCCCTGTGGGCTTTATAGTGGTGGTGTCCTGAATGGTGATTGGTTGTTCTGTGTCGTGTGTGTTCATTGGTTATCCTGTGTGTCAATCCCTGCCTGTCTGCATCTCATGATATACATGAGTGGATATTATGACAGTCTCTTACCTGCCTTCTCCCTTCTCCCACCACCTCCCAACCTCCCATACATCCCATCCGTCCTTCCCGGTGTAACAATGGTTCCCACATATTGGGGTCAATACTGACATCTGCCCTAGTTTAAAGTGCCTACTCAACTGCTTCCAAATGTTAATTAAAGACACTGCCATGGGATTGTTCATATATCTCCCCGGGGAAAATGGAAGCAGGGCCGTTGTCAGGGCCCTCAGACTCATCCCACTACACCTGTCAGTCAAGAGGCTTGTAAAAGTAAATGATGAAATTGAATGTAACCAATCACGTACAAAGGAATAAAAGTAGGCATACTGCAACAGTGAAACCGCAGAGGCTTGCAAAAGCCATGAGATGTGAAAATGAAATGTAAACAACCAAGTGCAAAGGAGTAAAAGAAGGCATACTGCAAAATTGAAACCACCGAGCCTATTGACTCTTGAAGGGATATAAAATGTAATGTAAACAAGCAAATACAAAGGGAAAACTTCAAGATGATGAAATGCTTCTGCAAGAAACAAGCTACGGCATGGAGCATGGCTCTGTCCTGTGAGAGAATTTTAGGACAGGCAGACTGCAGCTATGCTTTGTCCTATTATGGGGTGTTAAACGTGAAAGAAAGCAGACCTCAACGTTTCACATACCCAAAGTGACCACCATTCCAGGGGAAACTGCAACCTGATCCTCTCCAGCTCAGTCATAGCTCCCAACCCCCAGCTTCCTTGGAAGGACCCCCCGCCCCCCACAAGGCATGTGGCCAGCGGTTGCTGAGGAAGTGTGGGAGGGGAACTCGGCTCCTTGCTCCCTCTCTGAGTTCATGGTGCCTGGTCTCCGTTTTTAAGGACCAGTTGATTCCCCATCTTATCCCGCACCTGGACTATTTCCCTCGTCGACCCCTCCCTTCGGAGCTGGCTGGCCAACATACTCCCTGTCTTCCCTCCATGTTCATAAGCTTCCTCACCCCTCTCACTGGCGCACTGCTTTCCCTGCAGACAACTAGTCAAACGTCTGAAGCTCCTTCCTCCTGGCCAATAGGGCCAGACCCGTATCCCCGCGTACCTCCTACCCACTTCCAGCAACTCCTCTATCATTTTTTGGTGTTCCTCTCTCTCTTCCTTGTCCACCTTAGCCTTAAATGAGATCACCTCCCCCTTACTGCTGCCTCCATATATGCTCACCAGTGCCACCAACCGCCCCTCGAACACCCCCATCATAATCATGTACCTACCACACTGGTCTGCCACCACCTTCGCCATCTGAAACCTCACCCTCTTGCCCACCAATACCACAATTGCCCAACAATTCCCAGGCCACCGACTGCGAAACTTAATTACGCAATTAAATCCCACATATTCCTTGATCACCTTCCCAATCTTATCTCAAAAACTCTGGTCCCCGAATAACCCCACATCCATTCTCTACCCTGGCCTCTGAGCCACGCCCTTCTCCAAAACCACACCCACCCAATGCAGCGTATGGTCCAAAATCAATATCGCTGAATATTCCAACCCTTTGAGTCCAGTCAATAACGCCTTCCTCGCCATAAAAAAGTCTATTTTTGAGTACATTTTATGTACTGGGGAGAAAAGCGAATGCTCTACATTAATGATGAAGATTTTAGTTTAGACGGGCAGCATGGTCGGCACAGGCTTGAAAGGCCGAAGGGCCTGTTCCTGTGCTGTACTTTACTTTGTTCTTTGTTCTCTCGATCCCTCACGTGAAGGAACCTCCATGGGTCCACTGATCCCATCTCTCTTATGAACCCAGCCAGCGCATTCATCCCCTCCTGACTTGACCAGTGAGTGCGGCTAAGACCTATCCACCTTTGGCTCCTGCACCATATTCCAGTCCCCCCCCACTATTAATTTGTGGGTGTCCAAATCCGGGATGGCACCCAGCATCCTCTTCGCAATCATTCCAGTTGGGGCCATATACACTCACCAGCGCCACCAACCTCCCCTTTAACGCCCCCGTTACAATCACATACCTACTCCCTGGTCTACCACCACCTTTTCCATCCAAAACCTCACTCTTTTGCCCACCAATATAGCTACCCCATTGAACCCTGATATCGAACCCCAAATGGGGTTCACCCAACCCTTCCTGAGCCTCACCTGATCTTTCAGCCTCAGATGACTCTCATGCAGCATCACTGCATTGGCCTTTAGACTCTTTAAAAGTGCAAATACCTTCAACCTCTTCACCAGTCACACCAACCCCTCACGTTCCACGTTACTATCCTGATCCGGGGTCTCTCTCACTCCCCTCCCCCCCACCCCTCCTATCCCTTGGGCCTGATCTGCTCCGTCCCTTTGTTGCCGTTAAACCCCTCCCTCCCAGAATTCCCCATCCACTTCCCCTTGGGGACCACTTCAGCAGTCAAGGGCACTCAGTCTCTGATCTTCGGGTAAACATTCTCCAAGGCAGCCTTCAGGACACGCGACAACGCAGAATCACCGAGCAGAAACTTATCGCCAAATTCCACATACATGAGTACGACCTCAACCGGGACCTTGGATTCATGTCGCATTACATTCACCCCCCCACCATCTGGCCTAGGCTTGCAAAATCCTACCAACTGTCCTGGCTTTAGACAATTCACACCTCTTTAATCTGCTCCATCTAGACCTGTAAAGACTTAATTATCTGCAAAGACGCACATTCAAAGTATCGTCTTACATTTTTGACTCCTTCCACTGCACCTCACATCTTTGTTTTACCCAACTCAGGACCTTCTCCTTGACATGGAATTTGTGGAAACAAATTATAACCGCCCTTGGCGGCACATTTGTCAACAGGTTGGGCCTAAGCAACCAATGAGCCCTGTCCAGTTCGTACCTGGAGGGATCTTCCTCCTCCCCTAACAACTCCGCTGACATCTTTGAGATGTACTCAGTCAGCCTCGGGCCCCTCATCCCCTCGGCAAGCCCACAATTCTAAAATTCTGCATCTCGACCTGTTCTCCAGGTCCTCGATCTTAGCTCTGAGTCCTTTGTTGACCTCCGCCATCCTCCACAGTTCCTCACCCATTGAGGCGAACTGGTCACTATGTTGCGACAAGGCTTCCTCCACCCCCTTCAACTTCACTCTTTGCTCCTGTACCTCACCCGATGTCTTCAACACCGCCTTCTTCACCAGGGCCATTGCATCGTCCACCAGCTCTTTCATCGCTGCCATCATCCCCTTGAGCATCACCTCCATATGTTCGGCGAACTACCTCTCAAACTCTCCAGCCATCACCTCGGTCAAAGTCTCTCCTGTGAAGGGTGCAGCCCCACCCAGCAATCCAGCCTTTGCCATCTTTCCTGCTGCCAGGCCGACCTGTTTACTCAACGGCGAACTTTTGCTCACCCTCCTTCTTCCCTGTGGCTTTTTTCTGGGTCTTCGACATTCCCCTCCTTCCTTATGTCTTCCTGCACCAGCTTATCCAAAAACTGCCCCTGGAGCTGGGCATCAAACTCCAAAAAGTAGAGCCTTGAGCAGGAGCCACACGACGTGTGACTTCCACCTACATTCCGCCACTGGAAATCCCTGTGTGGGAAGATCTTGATGGAAAATATGCCTGTTTCTCTGGGGAGAAACACACCGGTTTTCAGTCAGAACCTGACACTTTGCCATATTTTGGGGAAATTCCGCAACTGGTGTACAATGCAGAAACAGATCAAATTGAGAATTTCAGTTTGTTATCTTCCTTTCAAGGAGTTGTGATTGTTCAACTTGTGAAAGATCTCTTGAATCAGTTTTTCCTTGATTGGTCTTCCATACACTTACATGATGTGGAGATGCCAGCGTTGGTGTAGTGTCTATATATGCAATCTCCTGGGAGATCCTCTCCATTTTGAGCCGGCAGTTTGCGGTGTCAATGGTAGCCATGATGTGGAGATGTCGGCGTTGGACTTGGGTAGTCACAGTAAGAAGTCTTACAACACCAGGTTAAAGTCCAACAGGTTTGTTTCAAATCATTAGCTTTCAGAGTGCAGCTCCTTCATCATTGACCTGATAAAGGAGCTGCGCTCCGAAAACTAGTGATTTGAAACAAACCTGTTGGACTTTAACCAGGTGATGTAAGACTTCTTACTCTATTCTTACATGTTTGTAAGTGTCACAGCCAGGAAGCTGCTATCCCACCTCACCAATGTGTTTTCCTTCCAAGGAGATGATAAGCGCACACATACATCCTGCAGATCCTCCAAGAAAGCTGAGAACACTGTTGGGGATGGGTGCCTTTGGCAAAAGTGGCTTGGGGGGAGGGAAGTAGAGATTGGATAGAAACTATTCACAGTATATGAGGTTAACAGTTTGTGGGAAGAGCAAACTCGGTGGAGGGCTGGGGAGGTGTTAAGTGCAGGGTTAACTCTAATATTAACTATTGTGTGTGTAAAGCAGAGTAAGAAGTCTTACAACACCAGGTTAAAGTCCAACATGTTTGTTTCAAATCACTAGCTTTTGGAGCACTGCTCCTTCCTCAAGTGAATGAACCGCAAACTGCATACCTCTTCATTCACCTGAGGAAGGAGCAGTGCTCCAAAAGCTAGTGATTTGAAACAACCCTGTTAGACTTTAACCTGGTGTTGCAAGACATCTTACTGTGCTCACCCCAGTCCAACGCCAGCATCTCCAAGTCGGGTGTGTAAAGAGCTATGTCGCAATGATATCACTCACTGAAAGATGACTGAATAGCATCAATAGCTGTGTCTTGGTATAATTTAACCGTTGTAACCTTTGTAAATTCATGTGTTTTAAAGAAAAGACCATTGTCTCCAGCAAGATCTCTACTAGGGTAAGAAGCCAATGAATCTCAAGGTAAAACCACAGAAATCAGAAAATAGTGCCAGATCACAATCCACTACATTAATATAATTCAAGCTTTATGCTTTCTCTTTTCAGTCTTGGTGCCATTTTGGTGCTCTCAATTACTCTCAGTTAAATCCAGTTTTGTTAATACTTAATAATGTTTACTGAAATTATCACATAAAATTTATTGAAATAAATTTTATGTCCACATACAATATAAAGTATCTTTGCACTTGGAATGTTGATGTGTTGCAGGAATTTGCACTGCAATTGAGTGTATTTTTCCAGTATTTATCAAAGGTATTATAATTTGTCATTCTAATATGTTGTTGCTCCTGAATAAAAATAGAAAATGGCACTTCAGCACTTCTCCCCCCCCCCCCCCCCATGGATGACTTAAACACAACATGATAGATTTGAGGAACAGAACATGGTGATTTCAAGCACATTACACAACTCCCCGAAGAGAACATCTGTCAAGCTTCAGTAATCACTGCTCCTTGCATTTCAGCAAGGCATACACTAATTGGCCTCAGAGAGTTTAGGATTAGGTAGATTGGTCCCAGAACACACCATATTTCAAACACCCATTAGCACAATGTACTGAACATGGCACTCAAAGGAGTGATCAAACCTGATTGCCAACAAATCAGTGATGTTCTCTTTCTTTGGTTTGACTAGATTGTGTTTCTCTTTATCCCCTTTATGTGATTTACTCAGAATTTCTGTAGTTCACGGAATCACAGAATTCTAACAGGCCATTCGACCCATCATGCCTGCATCAGCTCTCTGAAAGGGCAAGTCATTTAGTGCCATTCTTCCAACTTCTCCTCTTCTTTCTTTTCAGAAAACAGTTTAATTCCCATTTGAATGCTACAATTGAACTTGCCTCCATCACACTCCCAAGCAGTGCATTCCAGTTTATGACCACTTGCTTGTACTATTTTTCTCATACTGTTTTTGCTTCTTTTGCCAACTGCTTTAAATCTTTGACTTCTCATTCTCAATCCTTGAACAGTTTCTCCCTATCTATTCTGTCTCGACCCCTCTTGATTTTGAATGCCTCTATCAAATCTCCTCTTAGCCTTCTTTTCTCTAAGGAAAACAGTGCTAACTTCTTCAATCTATCTTCATATCCTCATCCTGGAATTATTTTTGTGAATCTGTTCTGCGTTCTCCAGTCATTCTCCCTGAAGTCCAGCACCCAAAACTGGATGCAATACTGCAGCTGAACCAAACCAGTGTGTCTTATATAGGTTCAGCATAACCTCTTTGCTTTTATACACCTATTAATAAAATCCATGATTTTTATGCTTATTAAACACTCTCTCTACCTGTACTGCCACCTTCAATGATTTACACATGGGCTTTTTTGAAACACTTTTTCATTTAATTGTCTCTCATTCCTTAAGCTAATTCCAACTGAGAAAATTAGATGTGCGTTTTAAACTACATTTAAATACAATTATAAGCTTCTCATAAAACTGATTTTGAAAGTCTGGAATATTTAAGATGTGTTATTATTTAAGAGCATGTGTTCTATGAAAAAACATATAATATGACACCTCAATGTCATGAGTTACAAGTCTTGAGTCGCACAGGCCATGCTACATCACCACCTGAAGGCCCCAGTTGGCCACTGGATCTATGCCACCCACCATATTGGATAAGGACAATCAAGAGGTGTTCTTAACCCATAATTGAAGCAGTTGGTGTGGTCAGCATATGTTCTGGGGAGTCATCGAATGGAGTTGGGGGACAGAGGTGAGATAAACGAAAAGTGGTAAAAGCAAATCAGCGTGGATGCTGGAATTTGAAACAAAAACAGAAAATACCAGACAATCTCAGTCGGCCTGACAGCATCTATGGAGAGAAAAGGGAGCTAACGTTTCAAGTCTGGATGACTCTGTCAAAAAGTGGGTCGTGATGGGGGCTGTGGTGGAGTAGGAGATAGAGAAGCCATCATCAGTGGGAAGGGTAAGAGAGAGGCCAGGATTGACAGGGGTAAGGGATAAGAGCGAGGTTAGGATTGACAGGGGTAAGGGATAAGAGTGACGTCAGGATTGACAGGGGTAAGGGATAAGAGAGAGGCCAGGATTGACAAGGGTAAGGAAAGAGGCTGCATTTGATGTGGGTAAGAAAAAGATGTTGAGATCGGTGAAGTGGTGGAGAGAGAAGCAAAGATTGTGGGGCTGGGGGTGGAGGAGCGATGCCAACATTGGGATGCAATTGGAAAAGAAGCTGGAATCATCAGTGGGGGAGAGAGAGAGACCAAACTTGTGTTAGGTGGGAAAAGAGAGTCCTTGATCAGGAGTGCAGGTCCAAAGACATCTATGAGGAATGGGAGGTGCACTCCCACAAGGAGAATGGCACTTTGGATCCAGCAACTCACTCTTCTCACTGTTGGGTTTCCGATCACTGGCAACAGGGAATTTTCCATCTGGCTCCCAATTACACTGTGGAAGCCAGATTTGAATATGTTAATTAAACGTCCTGATTTGCCATGATGAGACATTAGGATACCCCAATATTGTTGCCATTAAAAAGGGAAGCATGCACCTGTATGGTATTTGGGGGCTCATTCCCCCATATTTAATACTAATCTCCCCTTTTCCTTAACTCTCTTCCACTCATCATAAGATATTAATACTGAAGTCATAATGACTGTCATTCAGTGATACCTTTTCCTATATGACTTTACCTCAATGGGTAACATCTGTGTGCCATATTGAAATAACAAAGTTCAAAATGAAAACACATCAACCAAGTCTTTTCTGAATCTAAACTTGTTTTGTGTACAATACAACATTTTTTGTCCGCATTCTTTTCCTGGAACAAACTGAGGGCCAGTATAATGAGAGATACTTGGCCGTTCATATTCCACGAAAAGGTAATAAAACTAAGGTAGTCTTCCACTGATGCCAACTCTTGCTGCATCTATAGAACTTGTTCCTGAGTCAGTGGTCTGTCCCTATGGTCCTTCATGAACAAAGGCTAATTACTTTACCTTACCTAACCTCATGCTCTATGGATCATGCAGTTCACATCCTCACTAACTCCGTCTAATTCCGGGCTGGTAAACTGGAATGGAAATGAGTACCTTCCCCATCAGTTCCATGGCTTTTGTGCCATGCAGGGATGACTTATTTAAATTCAGGGATCCACAATGGTGCTCTGACACTCATACGCATCATGTGCATGTTTTTCCTCCAACAACTATTAGCAAATTAGGTGACAGCTAAAAATTCAGGACTACCTGTCAGGTGGTGCAGAGGAAGTTGAAATGAGAGTTGTGAGGCTGTTAAAATGGAGGAAAAGGTTTTAATGTTATGCTTTGAAGGGGAGATAATAGGACAATACTGTAAAGTCCCAAGTAAGTGCTTCCCTTAACAGGTATAAAGGATTATTTGCACAATGTAATTTTTAGTGGGTAAGATTGTATGCTGTTATGATATAAGATAGTAAAGAATATAGCAAAAGTAGATGGGAAAATAACACGATAACTAATTGCTTCAGGTGGCTGCATAAGGCACACGATCCTGATGATTTATTTTTCAAGCACAAGTTCTTTAACGATCTACTGCATAATTGCAGGATCCATTCATTCATGTATGCTCTGCCAGAAGGCAGGTCTTTGGCTTATTGTCTGCTGATACTTCACCCTGAACTGTTTTCCTGGCAGTTTGTGATAGTGGTGGTTTGCCTTCTACTCTCAATGGCAGGATGAGGAGCAGGTCCCAGGTCTACTTCAGCCAGAATAGGAATCATGGAGTGCAGTCAACTTTTGCTTCTTAGTAGTTCGGAGGTAGGGTACTTTCTTTCAGTATTTTTGCATTATGTTTTATTTCCGAGATAAAGTATACAATAGTGAGATCTCAAAAGGTTGAAACTGGGTGCATCTAGTCTTGTTGTTTCAGTGCAAGTGTTCAAACTCTGCAGTTAAAGTGATTGGTTTTTTTTGACTGGTCCTTTCTTGTCAAGCTGCAATGTGTGTTATGGTTATGGGCCTTGTTCTGCTTAATAAATGATCTACATTTATTAAAAAGGTAAATCATTTGGACAGAATTTTAATAAAAAGCAAGCCAATTTATTGACCAAGTTAATTTTCACAGGTATTTCTAATAAATGCAGTCTACTGTCTCAGAATTATGACAATGGATAGGCGTAATCCTACCAGCCTGACAACTGTATGTATTTTAATACCTATTGACTGAAAAATGGTGGAGAATCAAACGATTGGCACTGAAATGCAAAACAAACGTAGTGCAGTTAAAATAATCCTGCTGCAACTTTTACTTGGGATAGAGACTTTTTCTGAAGTATGAATGAGAGTGCCAACTTACATTGAAATTTCCATGAAATTTCCATGTTTGATAAAGGACACAAATGATAATTGTAAAATAGGTAATGTTGAGAAAAAGAGATGCTACTAAAGTATAATGAGCTGTAACCTCCAAACTCTAGGACAGTGTCACTTCCTAACTTTCACAGCACGCCCCCCCCCCCCCCCCCCATGTGAAACCAAGAAATTATGCATAATGGAAACAAGCATTAAAACATTCCACCTATTCTTATAATAAATGTACTGTGTCAGCCATGCCTCAGTTGGTAGCATTCTCACTTCTGAGTCACAAAGTTCTGGATTCAAGTTCCACTTCAGGACATGAGCACAGAAGAATCAAAATTGACAGTCCGGTGCAGTACTGAGGGAGTGCTGCACTTTTGGAGGTGCTGGGCTGGAGTCTCCTTCCTGCGGCTAAGTGCCGCGTCAATGGAGGACCCGTGGTGTTTCACGAGGAGAAAATCGTCGCGGACACCTCACCGATTCCGGTGCCGGTTAGGGCCTAGCTCCGTCGCAGTATTAAACACCCGCGGATCGTGTGGAGGACATCCAGAGAATTGCTGGGTCTGGGCTGCGCATGCGCAGGGCTGATAAGGTGCAGCTCGCATGCCTACACCGCCACCGATCGCGCCGGGAAACATGCCGCTGCCATGCTGGACCGTGTACCCGCCCACACCGACCCCACAGTCCACCCCCTGGCCACACCCCACCACTCCCCCCAGCCCTAGCAGAAGCCCCACGAGCAGCAGGACGGATCTCGGCCGAGTGTGGCAGCGCTGGACACTGTCCGCAGGCGGCACGCCAGGCTCATGACCGCTGGGACCACACATGGCCCACGTCGTCAGAAACTTGGCCCATTGGAGGCGGAGCATTGCGGTGGGCTGGTTGATGATGCACCAATGGCGCTGCGGCTGTGCGCGGCGCATGTACCGATTATGCCGATTTGGGAGGGGTGGAGCATCACAAACCGGCATCAATCCAGCGCCTGCACCAATTCCGCCGTCAGAAGCCATTCTCTGCCCGATCGCCGCTCCTGATTTCGGCATCGGGCTGCAGAGAATTCCGCCCGCTGTCTTTCAGATGAGACATTAAACCAAGCCCCCATCTGCCTGTTCGGATGGATGCGAAGGACGCAGTGGCACTATTTCAAAGTAGAATAGGGAAGTTATCCCTGATGTTCTGACAAATATTTATCCCTCAATTAAAATTACAAAAAGCAGGTGATCTGGTCATTATCTCATTGCTGTTTGTGAGAGCTTACTTTGTGCAAACTGTCTCCTGCATTTCCTACATTACAACAGTCACTGCATTTCCATGAGACCAAAAGGCGTAGGAGCAACAATAGGCCATTCGGCCCAATGGGTCTGCTCCTCCATTCAATGAGATCGGGAGAAATTCTCCATTTGGATGACTATGAGCAGAACCCGCTATTTGGGAGACTATGGGCCGGAATCGCAAATCGTGATCGGATGGCAAATTGGGTGTCAGCCAAAAATCGAGGTTGCGCTGGGCCCACTGGAACGCCATGCTCCAACGCCTCAATAGTAGCGTGAATGCAGTCCATGCTTTGCACTAGCATGGGCATGCAAAATTTTAGAATTATAGAATTTACAGTGCAGAAGGTACCATGCACAGTACCATGCATTAATATCTCATTGACGGGCACAACCCGGTAATCACCGGCCTCCCGTGATGCACTGCCTCTGGTAGGTGGGCACGGCACGGTTCACTTGTGGTATTTAAAATCAGGAAACAGGTGCCGTGGCTGATGAGGGAGAGAGAGGAGATAGGTAATGTTCTCAGAAGTACAACAGTGGGTTGACAATTGTGCCGCTGGTTGGGGGACATCTGCCATCAGTGGGTTGACAATTGTGCCGCTGGTTGGGGGACATCTGCTAGGGCCGGGGTGGGGGGGGGGGGGGGGGAGTAGCGTGGGGAGATCAGAAGATAGGCCTTGGGTCCTGGTGTCTCCCCGGGACCAGAGTGTCCTGCAAGGTAGCCATTTGGCTTTGCAACCTATTGACTGCCACTGTGGCCTGTAGATGCGCAGAGCATAACCGGCTGTATGGGTGCCATCCACCCAACCCCAGGGTACCCCCCCCAGGAGCCCACAGACCCAGGCTACCCATCAACGGGATGCACGTGGTCCACCAGGTGTTGGCACACCCTTGCGCACCCATTTGAGGCATTGGCCAACGGGCAGGGGAGTCGCGGAGAGCGTCTCGACTGTCGGGCACAAGTATTGTGGCCATTGGCACCCACCCTGGCACGTTGCCCCTCGCAGGGCAGACATCCCACCAGCGACACCATCAGCAGCTGACTCCGCAGGGCCATCGACTGTCACCAATCCCTGCCTGCCCACTGCACCCCTGTCCCCATCCATCCTGCCCCCAGACAAGTAGGCACAACCAGCAACCAGTGCCCTACACATAGAACCCACAGCTCATCGCAGTTACGGTCCCAGCAGACATCCAACTCCCTGGTTGAGCCCTACCCGTGGGCCCTGCCCACACGCACATCACCAAGCATGGCGCTGGTCAGTGATGCAGTGCGTCCACCCCCCCCACAACCTGGTGCCACTCTGCTGGTGGGGCATCACACAGCCCACCCTAAGAGGACCCCAACAGTAGCCCCACAGGAGGGTGCAGAACAGGGACTGCAGAACACATCACTGACATGGGTAGTGCCAGCCATCGGACCCCTGCTAGCAGGGACGGGTGGCGGGGTTAGAGGCTCCCCAGTGACAGGCACCAACAGGGCCAGCAGTGTGGTGCCAGTGTTGGGGGAAAAGTCGGGGGTGGGGGTGGGAATGAAAGGGGTGCAGTGCAAGCCAGGGCCACCGTGCAGCCTGTTGGACCTGGTGGGGCACCGGAGTATTGACCATGCAAACATGTCTCTTTACCCCCTCCAGTAGACTGTACGGCATATCTGCCGCATCATGGCGCATCTGGAGCCACAGGGGTAAGGGGGAGGGCACCCATTTAACGAGGTCTGACTCCGGCCCTAGGTAGCATTTTCCACCGTCCATCTGGGTAATCCCTGCATGTGTGCTGGCAATTCCATCTCACAGTCCCATTAACTCACTGGGCAGCATGGATGGGACAGGTTCCAGGGCGAGGGAAGTAGGGTGGGGCTGGGTACCGGGTCGGTGTGCGGTGATGGGTCACTCACCGGATAGGTCCTACCACAATGGAGGTCTCCTTCTGCAGCCCGGGACCCCGCGATCCAATCATGGGCCCCCGACCAGCGACTCCCCCAGGCCTGTGCTATGCGGCCGCCCAGCCACCATGTTGCCCCAGGCCAGCCACTATGCTGCTCCAGCCTGCCACTACTGCGGCCAGAACCAGCACCCGCGGCAGCACTGCCCGGCCCGCGATGCGACCTGCAGCAGCTGCGGGCGGAAAGGCCACTACGCAAGAGTGTGCCTCGCTAAAAGGGCCTCAGTTCCCAACTCCCTAGCGGCACGAAGTAATCGCTCCCCACTCCCGCAGGCCCGCGGGGCCCGAAACGCTGCGGCCTATGCCCCGACTCCACCCCCTCCCGCCACATGCGAACCATGGGGGCCGCCATCTTGGAAAACCTCCACCACGCGGCCGGCCACGTGCGACTCATGGGAGCCGCCATCTTGGACGCCATCTTCCTCAACCCCCTCCACGTGCGATCCACGGGCCCGACCGGCATCTCCACGCTCGGACAACTCATCGGAAGAGTACGACTATGAACTCAGAGGGCAGTCATCACGGGGCCACTCCAGCACAGCTGATCGAGCCACCGACTACCCACAACTCAGCGCAGTCACTCTGGACCAATCACGCCCGAAGCATCTGCGAAATTCGATGGCAGAGGTCCAAATCAACGGGTACAAAACGCCATGCCTCTTCGACTCCGGGAACACGGAGAGCTTCATACATCCAGACCTGGTAAGACGCTGTTCGCTCCCCGTTTTCCCCGCGCAGCAAACTATCGCGCTCGCTTAAGGCTCCCATTCGGTCCAGATCCAGGGACGCACCGCCACGACACTCACAATCCACGGCGCTAGCTACTCAAAATTCAAACTCTACGTTTTGCCCGAACTCTGCGCGCCACTCTTATTATGACTAGACTTCCAATGTAACCTTAAGAGCCTCACCCTCAGCTTCGGTGGGCCCCTGCCCCCACTCACTATCTGCAGCCTCGCTACGCTGCGAAATCCCCCCCCTCCTCTCTTCGCTAATCTCACAAAGGACTGTAAACCCGTAGCCACTCGTAGCAGGCGGTACAGCCTGCAGGATAGGGTATTTATCAGAACAGATGTCCGAAGCCTTCTCAGTGAGGGGATTATAGAGGCTAGCAATAGTCCCTGGAGAGCTCAGGTGGTAGTCGTTAAGACCGGGGAAGAATTCCGCATGGTTGTCGACTACAGTCAGACCATAAATAGATTTACGCTCCTCGACGCGTATCCCCTCCCCAGGATTGCAGACGTGGTAAACCAGATCGCCCAGTACCGGCTATTTTCCACGGTGGATCTGAAGTCTGCATACCACCAGCTCCCAATCCGCCCGGAGGACTGCCACTACACGGCATTCGAGGCCGATGGCCGCCTCTTCCATTTCCTCCGGGTCCCTTTTGGCGTCACTAATGGGGTCTCGGTGTTCCAACGAGCAATGGACCGAATGGTGGACCAGTACGGGCTGCGGGCCACGTTTCCGTACTTGGACAATGTCACCTCCTGCGGCTATGACCAGCAGGACCACGACGCGAACCTCCACCGTTTTCTCCAGACGGCACAGAAACTGGATCTCACTTATAACAAGGAGAAATGCGTTTTCCGCACAAACAGACTGGCCATCCTCGGCTATGTCGTGGAAAACGGAGTCCTGGGTCCAGACCCGGACCGTATGCTCCCCCTCTTAGAACTCCCCCTCCCCCATTGCCCCAAGGCCCTCAAACGGTGCTTGGGCTTCTTCTCCTACTACGCCCAGTGGGTACCTCAATATGCGGACAAAGCCCGCCCACTCTTTAGGACCACACGATTTCCCCTGTCAGCCGAGGCACGCCAGGCCTTCGACGGCATCAAGGAGGACATCGCCAAAGCGGTCATGCGGGCGGTGGATGAATCCACTCCATTCCAGGTTGAGAGCGACGCCTCAGAGGTAGCTCTAGCAGCCACATTAAATCAGGCAGGGAGACAAGTCGCATTTTTCTCCCGTACCCTCTCCACTTCTGAACTCCGACACACCTCAGTCGAGAAAGAAGCACAAGCCATTGTGGAGGCTATTTGTCACTGGAGGCACTACCTCGCAGGTAGGAGGTTCACCCTCATCACCGACCAAAGATCGGTTGCCTTCATGTTTGACAACTCGCGGCAGCACGGTGGCCTAGTGGTTAGCACAACCGCCTCACGGCGCTGAGGTCCCAGGTTCGATCCCGGCTCTGGGTCACTGTCCGTGTGGAGTTTGCACGTTCTCCCCGTGTCTGCGTGGGTTTCGCCCCCACAACCCAAAAATGTGCAGAGTAGGTGGATTGGCCACGCTAAAATTGCCCCTTAATTAGAAAAAATAATTGGCTGATCTAAATTTCTTTAAAAAAAAAAAAAAAAAAAAAAAAAAAAAAAAAAAATGTTTGACAACTCGCAAAGGGTCAAAATTAAAAACGACAAAATTCTGAGGTGGAGGATCGAACTCTCCACCTACAATTACGACATTAAGTATCGACCCGGGAAGCTCAACGAGCCTCTGGATGCCCTATCCCGCGGGACAAGCGCCAGCGCGCAGATTGACCGATTGAAAGTCATCCACAATGACCTCTGCCACCCAGGGGTCACCCGGCTCGCCCACTACATCAGAGCCCGAAACCTGCATTTCTCCAACGAGGAGGTAAAAGCGGTCACCAGGGACTGCCCGATCTGTGCAGAGTGCAAACCGCACTTCTATAGACCAGACAGGGCCCACCTGGTCAAGGCTTCTAAGATTTCAAAGGGCCACTCCCCTCAACTAACAAGAACGTTTACTTTCTAAACGTCATGGATGAGTTCTCCCGTTTCACATTCGCTATCCCGTGCCCCGACATGACCTCCCACACAGTCATTAGGGCCCTGCATAGCATCTTCACCCTGTTTGGTTTCTCCAGCTACGTACACAGCGACCGGGCTTCGTCCTTCATGAGCGACGAGCTGCATCAGTACCTGCTCGACAAGGGCATTGCCTCGAGCAGGACTACCAGCTACAACCCCAGGGGGAACGGGCAGGTGGAGAGGGAGAACGCGACGGTCTGGAAGACCGTCCTACTGACCCTCCGGTCTAGAAAGCTCCAAGTCTCCCAGTGGCAGGAAGTCCTCCCAGACTCGCTCCACGCTATTAGGTCCCTTTTGTTCACAGCGACCAATCAGACCCCTCACGAGAGGCTCTTCATTTTTTCCAGGGGCACTACCACGGGGGTCTCACTTCCAGCATGGCTGAGGACACCGGGCCCCGTACTTCTTAGGAAACACGTCAGGGCACACAAAACCGACCCCCTTATTGAAAAGGTGCGCCTGCTCCACTCCAACCCCCAGTACGCATTCGTCGAGTTCCCTGACGGCCGGCAGGACACTGTATCCCTCCGGGATCTGGCACCCGCCGGATCCAGCGCTCGCTCGACCCCCACAGAAGGACCCCTCACCCTACACCCCATGCTGTCGCCCCCCTCGCGCTCCCGAGCCCACGAGCTCGCTCCGCCAGTTCCGCGCACCCACGCCGGCCAGCCCCTAGCGCCCCCAGTCTCCGGTCGAACCAGGAGAGTATGAAGCTCGGATACAACCCTCCCTGGAGTCCGCCATCATACCCAGCACACAACACCCATCCAGCCATCGCAAGAGGCTGCAACCCTGGTGCTGCGCAGATCACTGCAGACAGTTCAACCACCGGACAGACTGACTTTGTAAACCACCACCCCTGCCGGACTTGATTTTTTTGCAGCGGGTGAATGTGGCGAATATAACATGGTAAATTCACACTGTATATTGTAAGCGCAATAGCGTTACCCGACCACTGGTGAATTGATGGTTCCATCAGTGCAACATTAAAAGTTAACTATAAATATGTTTCCATATGATTAAAGGATGAACAAAGACTGTATGCTATTCTATTTTACCATTGACTCCATAAATATACATCCCTCACCTTGTGGGGGAATAATAACTGGAATCTCTAGTTCTTGCTGCTAAACGGTAATTGGAAAGCACATTCTCATGAGTATACAAAGTCCTAAAACGGGTTGGCACTATGTCATCCTCCTACTACATCTCATATTACTCACCATATCACGGGTGATTCGCTTCGATGGAGCATTAATGTCAAGTTGTACCAATGGGTAGATAATCTGTCGTCGCCGGCGCACAGGAACGAGGTAATTAAGCGCAGATGTTAGGGAATGAGCAAATGGACTGCTCCCCTGAAATAAAAGATTCACAGTTACTTCCAAGGAGTGATGTAAAGATAATTAATTGTCTTCTCAGCAGATCTGAAATAAATCATGCAGAGCTCAAGAAAGTTTAAGCCAAAACAATT
The DNA here is from genome assembly GCF_902713615.1 of Scyliorhinus canicula. Lineage (NCBI taxonomy): Eukaryota > Metazoa > Chordata > Chondrichthyes > Carcharhiniformes > Scyliorhinidae > Scyliorhinus > Scyliorhinus canicula. The sequence goes on along the minus strand of NC_052146.1, from coordinate 196,812,142 downwards.
AAAAGATCACCTGAAGCTTAGGAATGGATTTCCCATTATTGTTGGCACTATGAGCCTAAATGTGAAGCACGAATGGTGATATTATAATCTCCATGAAAATTGTTGAAAAACATTTTGGCACTAGCAATGCATGACAGTTTTAAATGGAGTAAAAAAGTCTCTAGCTAATTACAAATCATATTAGGTCTAAAGAAAAGTCATCTTCAGTTGCGTTAATTTATTTTGAACCAAGACAAAGGGTAGAATTCTCCCAACCCGCCACAGGTGGATTTGATGGTGGCCAGGCGCAGAGAATCTGACAGGACCCAAAAAGTTGGAAACTTGCAGACCAAAATTACTTTATAATTCTCCCAATGGTTGGTTAATGGCGGTCAATCTTCTCACTGGCTGGTGGTGTGGATATCATTTGCATAAATTTGCATATCACGGATATTCATTAAACGCCTGCCTACCGATGTCTCATCAGGCTTTCCAATCCTGCATCACATCAGCAGGAAATCACATCAGCATCAAACCAATTGCTAAAGAATGACATGCATAGGGCGGTCTACAGTTCGCCAGAGACTTTGAGTTGAGTACGAAGCCTTTCTGCTATAGTGTTGTGCTGCTGCTAATGCATTGTTCATCACTCTGCCAGGGCAGACAAGTTCCTACCCTCCATCTCCATCCTGGCCTTCATTGACAGCACTGTGCAGCTGGGTGTCGGGAGGGGGCAAGGAAGGGGGGGGGGGGGGGGGGGGTGTAGGTTGAGAGCTCACAATGGCAAGCAAAGTGTGGGTTGAAGAAGACAAACAATGGAAGGCAGAGGGAAGACCAAGGCGAAGGAAGCCGGACCCTGACAAGGCAGCATGAAAAGCTCACAAGGGGGCCAATGGGATACCACATTGTTTACTGGAAGGGGACAAATAATGACTCCAGAGGCAGTGGGTAGAAGTCCAAGTGGAGTACCTGAAATGAAAGAGAAAATACTGGAAAATCTCAGCAGGTCTGGCAGCATCTGTAGGGAGAGAAAAGAGCTAACATTTTGAGTCTGCTGACAGAGAAAGTGGGAAACATTTATACTGCGGAGTGAGAATGAAAGATGAGTACCTCGCAGGTGATGGACTCGAGGAATTGAGGAACAGACTTCTTTTTGAAGTTGCTATCCTTTTCCCTCTGGGTTGCTGGTATCCTGCATGGTCTCGGAAAGGCAGGTGAACTGGAGAAAATTATATTAGAGTGATGGACTTTCTCGTCATCAGCTGGTGGTGGGCAGATGAATTAGCTGTTGACCTGCCAGGGGAGACGTCGGGGAACTTACCTGTGCATAATTAATAATGTTCAAAGCACAGAACCCTTCCATTCTGATCGGCAGGACAGGTGCCAGTACAGCCACCGTCACTGCACTTTGTCTCAAAATGGGAGAATTTCACCCATGTTGAAGGCCATAATCAACTGTCCAAGGGCCAAAGTTATGCATAGTAAACCAACCAATTCACATATGTATGATCTTCACATTTTCTAGATAATAATTTCACCAAACATAGAGGGAAAATAAAGTACATCTTTTTTAAAATAAGATATACATATATAATTGGTATATTGATCTATCTGATAAATAGTATAATAGCTTTTTTGTTTTACCTGATCAGTTAATAATTTGGGGTAAACAGGATAATAGAGGCATGACTTAAAAGTAATCCGGAGTATCTCCTTAAGAAAATGTCTGGTATGGTGATGGAAAATTGGGTTCAAAGCAAAGTGATAGAGGTGTCCATGTTCTTCACGTTGGTGATGGTTGAAGTAGATAAAACTTTCAATGTCATAATGCGAACGGATGTATTCAATATTCTGGAAAGAGAAAAGACAACCACATTGATCAATGGAAAACACCTAAGCTTGTGCAGGTAAAAACAGGAACAGCTGTATATTCAACCCCTGCAATTTAATCTGCGAGTGAAAACACACGCTTGAGTGATTGGAATGCACTTAGTGCTGGGAATGCACTTACATCTCTTTGATGTGGTCAATGTTTACAAAATTGGCATTTCACCACTTAAGCCACTGAAGCACGAAAGGATATGAATGGATCAAAAGCTGCAGCTAGTTTTTACAAGCAGTCAATCACAGACCACGACTGGAAAGCTATAACTGGTTTGTAGATAATGGATCTGTGGGAAGCAGACTCAGGCACACCTGCTCTCCTTCGAGTAATGGACACGTGGAGTTGCAAGGTAAGTATTACAGCTATAATGCATCCAACTGCCCCTGGCTGGACTGCTCTCTAACTTCCAGATGAGGGTCATTTTTCTGGGAGCGGGGTCTGTGTAGGGAGGGTGGTCTATGTGTGGGGTCAGGGGGGTTTGTCGAGGGTGTTCCTTTAGGCAGGCATCCCTGTTGGTGTCTCCAATTACACGAGCCCTTGTGGGGGGGCCACTATTACAGGTGTCCCGGGTTGGGTGCGTCTCCCTATTACAGGGGTCCCTGGGATGTCCCGTTATTACAGGAGTCCCTGGGGGGGGGGGTCTTCTATGATATGGGTCCCTGGGGGGGCTTTATTGCAGTGGTCCCAGGTGAGAGGGCATGGGGAGCCGGGGGTGGGGGGGGGGGCCGCTAAAGGAGGCGTGGGCAGATAATAGTGTTCGAATGGGGGTGGCCCTCGGATGACCTTGGATGCTCTTTACTCTTGTGGCCCTAGTATGATGGACTTTGTGGTGGGCCAAAAGGGCAACGGTTGCCCCCTTGGCCACCAAGAGTGTACCCCGTCAGGTTCACAATTGCTGAGACCACGTGATCTGTGCCCATGTGATACCCGGCCGCGGGAACCGGAGAATCATGGGAGGCCAGAGATAGGGTGCTGAGCCCGCTATATCGATGCAACTGGGTCATTAAGACCCATTTGCATTCATTTATATCCCCACTCCTTGTTCACACCAGCAGGGGGTTGGAGCATTGAGCAGGCGGCGATCCCGATTTTCCCCCGACGCCCGATTCTCTGTCCAATCGGGAACGGGTGTCCCGGGATGGAGAATGCCACCACTTGTACATTACCAAACACTCAATGGGAATAAATGACAAGTTTAATATTTACAAAAGCCAAATACCGACAAGGGTGAGATTCTCCATCGGCCATAAGACCATGGGCGTATTCTCCAGTGCCGTTTTTCGGGCGGGATTCCCACCACGTCGGTCGGGGGCCATTGACAGCGCCTCCCCCCCCCCCCCCCCCGGCGATTCTACGGGCCCAGATGGGCCGAGCGGCCATTCATTTTTGGCCAGTCCCGCCGGTGTGAATCACTCAACTCATGTACCAGCGGGACCTGGCAGGTATGTCGGTGGGGATGGTCCTCAGGGGGGGGGGGTACGGGGAGGGGTTCTGACCCTGGGGGGCCCCCACGATGGCCTGGCCCGTGATCGGGGTCCAGCGATCTGCGGGCAGGTTTGTTCCGCGGGGGCACTTCTTCCTTCCGCGTCGGCCCCTGGAGGGCTCCGCCATGGCCGGTGCGGAGAAGCAAACCCCCCACGCATGCATCAAAATACGCTGGCCGGTCTGCGCATGCGCGGAATCACATCAGCGGTTAGGCGCATGTGTGTGATCATGCCGGCTCTTCAGCGCATGCAGAGAATTCCGTACTTTGAGGGGCTGTTGACGCCGGAGTGGTTGGCGCCGGTTCTCCCGCCAGCCTGGAGAATCGCCAGGAGGGAGAATCCCGGCCCATAAGTCACAGGAACAGAATTAGGTCACTCGGCCCATCGAGTCTGCTCCACCATTCAATCATGGCTGCCATTTTTCTCATCCCTATTCTCCTGCCTTCTCCCCATAACCCCTGATCCCCTTATTAATAAAGAACCCAACTATCTCTGTCAGTAGTGAGAAAGGATTAGCTCTTACAATGTGGAATCTGTATGGGTTGAGTTGAGAAATACCAAGGGGCAAAAAACATTAGTGGGTGTCATGTATAAACCCCCAAACTGTATTGGTGAGGTTGGGAATGACATTAAATACAAAATTAGAGATGCATGTAATAAGGGAGTATCAGTGATCATGGATGATTTTAACCTTCACATAGATTGGGCAAATCAAATTAGCCACAATGTCGTAGAGGAGGAATTCCTGGAGTGTATACAAGACGAGTTTCTTGACCAATATGTGGAGGAAGCAAAAAGAGAGCAGGCCATCTTAGACTGGGTGCTATGTAATGAGAAGGGAATCGTTGTCAATCTGGCTGTACGAGACCCCTTGGGGATGAGCGACCATAACATGGTAGAATTTTTTATCAAGGTGGAGAGTGAAGTAGTGAGACTAGGGTGCTGAATCTTAATAAAGCGAACTATGAAGATATGAGGCGTGAGTTGGCCTTGATAGATTGGAGAGAGTTACTTAAAGGGATGACAGTGGATAGACAATGGCAAACATTCAAGGAACGCATGGGGGAATTACAGCAACTGTTCATTCCTGTCTGGCAGAAAAGCACCCCTTGTAAGAGGGCCAATCCATGGCTTACAAAGGAAATTAGAAATAGTATCCGATCCAAGGAAGAAGCATACAGATTGGCCAAGAAAACTAATAGGTCTGAGGATTGGGAACAGTTTAGAATTTATCAAAGAAGGACAAAGGGATTGATTAAGAAGGTGAAAGTACAGTATGAAAGAAAGCTTGCAGGGAACATAAAGACTGACACTAAGAATTTCTATAGATATGTGAAGTGAAAGAGATTGGTAAAGAGAAATGTAGGCTCCCTACAGGCAGAAACAGGGGAATGCATAATAATGGTCAAAGAAATGGCTGAGCAATTGAATACATACTTTGGTTCTGTCTTCACAAAAAAGGACACAAATCATGGGCGAAATTCTCTGCAGACCGTCGTAACGCCGATTTCCGGCGAGCAAAATTGGAGTAGATGACTCCGGCGTGGGGGCCTTCTTTTAGGCGGCGATTCTCCGTTCCCGGAGGGGCCAGCAGCTGACTGACGCGATACGCGTCAGTTTCACCAGCTGCGGAAGTGGTGAGACCCGGCGTTTTTTGGAGGAGGAGGAGGAGAGAGACTGACCCGGCGTTTGGGGGGGGGGGGGGGGGGGGGGGGGGGGGAGGAGGAGAGAGACAGACCCGGCATTTGGGGGGGGGAGGAGAGAGAGAGACCCGGCATTTGGGGGGGGGGGGGGTTTCCGGCATTTGGGGGGGGGGGGGGGGGTTGCGGCATGGGGGGGGGGGTTCCGGCATTTGGGGGGGGTTCCGGCATTTGGGGGGGGTTGCGGCATCGGGGGGGTTGCGGCATCGGGGGGGGGTGCGGCATCGGGGGGTGGGGTTGCGGCATCGGGGGGTGGGTTGCGGCACGGGGGGTGGGGTTTGCGGCATCGGGTGGTGGATTGCGGCATCGGGGGGTGGGTTGCGGCACGGGGGGTGGTTGCGGCATCGGGGGGTGGGTTGCGGCACCTCGGGGGGGGTTGCGGCATCGGGGGGGGGTTGCGGCATCGGGGGGGGTTGCGGCATCGGGGGGGTTTGCGGCATCGGGGGGGGTTGCGGCATCGGGGGGGGGTTGCCGGCCATCGGGGGGTGGGTTGCGGCACTCGGGGGGGGGGTTGCGGCATCGGGGGGGGTGCGGCATCGGGGGGGTTGCGGCATCCGGGGGGGGGTTTGCGGCATCCGGGGGGGGTTGCGGCATCCGGGGGGTGGGTTGCGGCATCCGGGGGGGGTTGCGGCACCGTCGCACCCCCCTCTGTACGCCGCTGCCCCCTACCCCAACCACCCCCCCCTCACCACCCCTACCTCCCTCCAACGCCCCTACCCCCCTCCCCACCACCCCACCCCCCTCCCCACCACCCCTACCCCCCTCCCCACCACCCCTACCCCCCTCCCCACCACCCCTACCCCCCTCCCCACCACCCCTACCCCCCTCCAACGCCGCCCCCCCATCTCTCGCAACGCCGCAACCCCCCCCCCCTCAACGGCGGGTCTCCCCCCCCCCCTTCAACACCGGTACCCACACCCCGTCCACCTCCCTCTGAAGGCCGGTACCCACACCCCTCCCCTCTCTCCTCCTCCCCCCCTTCCTTCCTCCCCCCCTTCTTCCTCCTCCCCCTTCCTTCCTCCGTCCCCCCTCCTTCCTCCTCCCCCCCTCCTTCCTCCTCCCCCCCTTCTTCCTCCTCCCCCCTTCCTTCCTCCGTCCCCCCTCCTTCCTCCTCCCCCCCTTCCTTCCTCCGTCCCCCCTCCTTCCTCCTCCCCCCCTTCCTTCCTCCGTTAGTGGGGGGGGGTGCGGCGTTAGTGGGGGGTGGGGGGGTGCGGCGTTGGAGGGGGGTAGGGGTGGTGAAGGGGGTAGGGGTGGTGAGGGGAGGGGGTTGGGGTAGGGGCAGCTGCGTGCAGAGGGGGGGCGATGGTGCGTTGGCCCCGGGCATCCGTCGCCCCCCCCTCTCTGCACGCCGCTGCCCCCAAACCCCCCCCCGATGCCGCAACCACCCCCGATGCCGCAACCCCCCCCGATGCCGCAACCCCCCCGATGCCGCAACCCCCCCGATGCCGCAACCCACCCCCGATGCCGCAACCCCCCCCCCGATGCCGCAACCCACCCCCCGATGCCGCAACCCCCCCCGATGCCGCAACCCACCCCCCGATGCCGCAAACCCCCCCCGATGCCGCAAACCACCCCCCGATGCCGCAACCCACCCCCCGATGCCGCAACCCACCCCCCGATGCCGCAACCCCCCCCCCGATGCCGCAACCCACCCCCCCGATGCCGCAACCCACCCCCCCCCGATGCCGCAACCCACCCCCCCGATGCCGCAACCCACCCCCCCGATGCCGCAACCCACCCCCCCCGATGCCGCAACCCACCCGATACCGCAACCCACCCCCCCCCCCCCGACACTGAACGGCGTCAACCATCATCAATGGTTGACGCCGTTTTAAAGCAACTGTGATTTTCGCCGACGTGACCCGTGGCCACGTCGGCGGGACTTCGGCCCATCCGGGCCGGAGATTTGTGGAAACTGAAAAAAAAATGAAATCCCTCCGGCGCCAGCTGTTTTCAGAGGCTGCCGGCGGGATTTGCACAACGCCGGTTTTTGGCCGGTCAGAGATTTAAAAACCCTGCGGGAGCGGGAATAACGCCGCTGCCGGCCGATTCTCCGACCCTGCGTGGGGTCGGAGAATTTCGCCCCATATACCAGAAATGCTGAAAAATGAAAGGTTTGGTGAGAGGGAAAAACTGAGGGAGATCAACATTAGTAGAGAAATGGTGTTGGGAAAATTGATGGGATTGAAGGCGGATAAATCCCCAGGGCCTGAGAATCTGCATCCCAGAGTGCTTAAGGAGCTGACTCTGGAAATGGTGGATGCATTGGTGGTCATCTTCCGGGATTCTGTAGACTCTGGAACTGTCCCTGCTCACGTCCGATATTCAAAAAGGGAGGCAGAGATAAAGCAGGGAATTATAGACCAGTAAGCCTATCGGCGGTAGTGAGGAAAATGCTTGAATCCATTATCCAGGACTTTATAGCGGAACATTTAGAAAGCAGTGGCAGGATCAGTCAGAATCAGCATGGATTTATGAAGGGAAATCATGCTTGACAAATCTGTTGGAATTCTTTGAAGATGTAACCAGTACAGTTGACAAGATGGAGCCAGTTGATTTGGAATATTTGGATTTTCAGAAGGCATTTGACAAAGTCCCACATAAGAGATTATTGTGTAAAATTAAATCACATGGGACTGGGGGAAATGTATTGAAGTGGATAGAAAACTGGCTGGCCGGACGGAGAAACTGGACTTGAACTAGGGGTTGGGGGTTGCGAGGTCGGCTGTAAGATATTAGTGCTGGATTCTGCTGTTGCTGTGTTCTCTTTTTCTTCTGTTGTTTTCTTCTTGTTTTAGTACTTTTGCAATTTTGATATGGTTATTTACGGAGGGGTTGTTCTGCTATGTTTTTGTTTTTGTGCTGTGGGACATTGTTTGGGCTGTGTATCTTGAGGGGAGGGTCGGGGGGGTATGGTGTATTCTATGCCGGAGTGGGGGTATGGAGTGGGGCTGATATTTGGGAGCTGCGTCAGAAGGGTGTGGTGGGGCAGTGCGAAAGCGCGGGCTTTCCTCTGGTTTCCCGTGCTGCGGGGCTGGGGGGTGGAGATGGTGACGGGGGAGGCGGGGCCTTAACTGGTTCTTCCCCGTGCTGGAGCGGTGCCAGGAGGAGGGATAGATTGGGGGATGATCCCACTTCGGGAGGGGTCGGGCTATTGGCGGGAGTTTCCGGGGTCAGCAGAAGTTAGCTGACCCACGGAAGTACAATGGAGGACGGTTCGCGGCTGGGAGGGTTCCTAGCCTGGGGGGGAAGGGAGGGGGGGAAAGGGGAATACCGGGTTGCTGCTGGTAGGGTCAAGAAGGAGCTGGTGGGGGCTGGGGGGACAGAGGTGAGGGGTTGTCGCTATGGGGACGGGGTCGAGCAGGGGGTGCTGGCCTGGGGCGGGCAGTCGACGGGCTATGGCTAGTCGACGGGGGAGGGGGGCGGGACGCCCTCTGATCCGGTTGGTCACCTGGAATGTGAGAGGGTTGAATGGGCCGGTGAAGCGGTCGAGGGTACTGGCTCACCTGAAGGGGCTAAAGGCGGATGTGGCAATGCTTCAGGAGACCCACCTGAGGGTGGCGGACCAGGTCCGCCTGAGGAAGGGATGGGTGGGGCAGGTTTTCCACTCGGGGTTGGATGTGAGGAACCGGGGAGTGGCGATTCTGGTGGGGAAAAATGTGTCGTTTGAGGCATCGGAGGTGGTGGCGGATAAGGGGGGTAGGTATGTGATGGTTAGGGGCAGGCTACAAGGAGAGAAGGTGGTACTGCCTAGTGTGTATGCCCCAAATTGGGACGATGCGGGCTTTATGAGGCGTATGTTGGGACGGATCCCGGATCTGGAGGCGGGAGGTCTGATCATAGGGGGGGACTTTAATACGGTGTTGGATCCTTCACTGGATCGGTCCAGCTCTAGGACGGGTAGGAGGCCGGCGGCGGCCAAGGTACTGAGAGGGTTTATGGATCAGATGGGTGGAGTGGATCCATGGAGGTTTGTGAGGCCGAGGGCACGCGAGTACTCTTTCTTCTCCCACGTACATAGGGTCTACTCTCGGATAGATTTCTTCGTGGTGAGTAGGGGACTGATTCCGAGAGTGGAGGAGGCCGAGTATTCGGCCATTGCAATCTCCGACCACGCTCCGCATTGGATAGAGTTGGAGATGGGAGAGGTGCGAGACCAACGTCCGTTGTGGCGGTTGGATGTGGGGTTGTTGGCGGAGGAGGAGGTGTGTAGGAGGGTCCGGGCAAGTATTGAGAGGTACCTTGAGGTGAATGATACGGGGGAGGTTCAGGTGGGGATGGTCTGGGAAGCCCTGAAGGCAGTAATTCGTGGGGAGCTGATATCCATCCGGGCACACAGGGAGAGGAGCGAGAGGAGTGAGAGGGATAGACTGGTGGAAAGATGCTGGAGGTGGACAGGAGGTATGCAGAGGCACCAGAGGAGGGACTGTTGGGGGAGAGGCGCAGCCTGCAGGCTAAATTTGATTTGCTGACCACTAGAAAGGCGGAGGCACAGTGGAGGAAGGCACAAGGGGCAGTGTACGAACATGGTGAAAAGGCGAGTAGGATGCTGGCTCATCAGCTGCGTAAGCGGGATGCGGCTAAGGAGATTGCTGGAGTGAGAGATAAGAGTGGGAATGTGGTGCGGAAGGGGGTAGAGGTGAATGAGGTTTTCAAGGATTTTTACGGGGAACTGTACCGGTCGGAGCCAACGGGGGAGAGGAGGGGAATGGAGAGGTTTCTGGACGGGCTTTCTTTCCCGAAGGTGCAGGAGGAGAAGGTGGAGGGGTTGGGTGCGCCGATTGAGCTGGAGGAGCTAGTTAAGGGGATCGGGCAGATGCAGTCAGGGAAGGCACCGGGGCCGGATGGGTTCCCGGTGGAATTTTATAAAAAGTTTGTGGATCTAGTGGGCCCCTTGCTGGTGCGAACACTCAATGAAGCGTGGGAGGGGGGGACTTTGCCCCCGACGATGTCACGGGCGCTGATCTCGTTAATTTTAAAGAAGGACAAGGACCCCCAGCAGTGTGGTTCATACAGGCCCATATCTCTCCTCAACGTGGACGCTAAGGTGCTGGCAAAAATCCTGGCCACCAGGATAGAGGACTGTGTGCCAGGGGTTGTGCACGAGGACCAGACAGGTTTTGTGAAGGGAAGGCAGCTGAACACGAATGTGCGGAGATTGCTGAATGTCATTATGATGCCGGCGATTGAGGGGGAGGCAGAGATAGTGGTGGCACTGGATGCGGAGAAGGCCTTCGATAGAGTGGAGTGGGGGTACCTATGGGAGGTGTTGGGGAGGTTTGGATTTGGTGAAGGGTTTATTAGATGGGTGAGGCTGCTATATGAGGCCCCGATGGCGTGCGTGGCCACGAATAGGAGGAGGTCGGAGTACTTCCGGCTTTACCGAGGGACCAGGCAGGGTTGCCCCCTGTCCCCCTTGTTGTTTGCACTGGCAATCGAGCCGCTGGCGATGGCATTGAGAGATTCAGAGAGGTGGAGAGGCTTGGTGCGAGGTGGAGAGGAACATAGGGTGTCGTTGTATGCCGACGACCTGTTACTGTATGTGGCGGACCCGGTGGGAGGGATGCCGGGAGTGATGGAGTTACTAGCCGAGTTTGGGACCTTCTCGGGTTATAAATTAAACTTAGGCAAGAGCGAGGTGTTTGTGGTGCACCCTGGAGACCAGGAGGAAGGAATTGGTAGGCTCCCGCTTAGGCGGGCAGGGGAGAGCTTTAGGTACCTGGGGGTGCAAGTGGCCAGGGACTGGGGGACTCTCCACAAGCATAACTTTACCAGGCTGGTAGATCAGATGGAGGAGGAGTTCAGGAGGTGGGACATGCTGCCATTGTCGTTGGCGGGGAGGGTGCAGTCCGTCAAAATGACAGTGCTTCCGAGGTCCTTGTTCCTTTTTCAGTGCCTGCCCATATTTATCCCCAGGGCCTTCTTTAGGAGAGTGACTAGCAGTATTCTGAGTTTTGTGTGGGCACATGGGACTCCGAGAGTGAGGAGGGTGTTCCTGGAGCGAGGAAGGGATGGAGGTGGGCTGGCACTGCCCAACCTTCTGGGGTACTATTGGGCAGCCAATGTGTCAATGGTGCGTAAATGGGTGATGAAGGGGGGAGGGGCGGCGTGGAAAAGAATGGAGATGGCGTCATGTAGAGGTACGAGCCTGGGTGCCATGGTAACGGCACCGTTGCCGCTCTCCCCTAAGAGGTTTACCACGAGCCCGGTGGTGGCGGCGACCCTAAGAATCTGGGAACAATGGAGACGGCATCGGGGGGAAACAGGGGGCTCGATGGAGGCTCCACTGGGTGGCAACCATCGGTTCATCCCGGGGAACACGGATGGGGGATTCAGGGGGTGGCAAAGGGCGGGCATCAGCAAATTGAGGGACCTGTTTATTGGCGGGAGGTTTGCGGGCCTGGGGGAACTGGAAGATAAATTTGGCCTTCCCCAGGGGAACATGTTCAGATACCTGCAGGTAAAGGCGTTTGCTAGGCGACAGGTAGAGGGATTCCCTTTGCTGCCCTCGCAGGGGACGATGGACAGAGTGCTTTCGGGGGTGTGGGTAGGAGAGGGGAAGGTGTCTGACATCTATAAGGTAATGCAGGAGGTGGAGGAGTCGTCAGTGGAGGAGCTGAAGGCTAAATGGGAGGAGGAACTCGGGGAGCAGATAGAGGACGGGACTTGGGCGGATGCCTTGGAGAGAGTCAACTCTTCCTCCTCATGTGCGAGGCTTAGTCTCATCCAATTTAAGGTGCTGCACCGGGCCCACATGTCCGGGACTTGGATGAGTAGGTTCTTCGGGGGTGCGGACAGGTGCACCAGATGTTCGGGGAGTCCTGCGAACCACGCCCATATGTTCTGGGCATGCCCAGCACTGGAAGAATTCTGGAAGGGGGTGGCGGGGACGGTGTCGAGGGTGGTTGGATCCAGGGTCAAACCAGGGTGGGGACTCGCGATTTTTGGAGTTGCGGTAGCGCCGGGAGTGCAGGAGGCGAAAGAGGCCGGTGTCCTGGCCTTTGCGTCCCTAGTAGCCCGTCGAAGGATTCTGTTACAATGGAAGGATGCAAGGCCCCCAAGTGTGGAGACCTGGATCAGTGACATGGCGGGATTTATAAAATTGGAAAAGGTCAAATTTGCCCTGAGAGGATCAATACAAGGGTTCTATAAACGATGGCAGCCTTTTCTGGACTTCCTGGCTCAGAGATAGGTAACTGGGTCAATAGCAGCAGCAACCCGGGGGGGGGGGGGGGGGGGGGGGGTGCGCATTATTGTAGTGTTTATTCTGTAACTTTATAGTGTGTTAATTTGCGTTGTTGTTAAAATGCTGGGTTGTTCATGGGGATGGGGCGAATGTATATGATTGTTAATATTATTGTTATTTTCGGTATTTTACTAAGGTGCGTCAATGTTGTATAAAATCAAAATTTCGCAATAAAAATTATTTAAAAAAAAAAAAAGAAAACTGGCTGGCAGAGAGGAAACAAAGAGTAGGGATTAATGGGTCCTTTTCAAATTGACAGACAGTAACTAGTGGGATACCACAGGGATCGGTGCTGGGACTCCATCTATTCACAATATATATTAATGATTTGGATGAGGGAGCAAAATGTAACATCTCAAAGTTTGCAGATGATACCAAGTTAGGTGGGAGGGTGAATTGTGATGAGGATGCAGGGATCCTACAGCATGATCTGGACAGGTTGGGCGAGTGGGCAAATCAATGGCAGATGCAGTATAATTTGGATAAGTGTGAGGTAAAAACAGGAAGGCAGATTACTACCTGAATGGTTATAAATTGGGAGAGGAAGTGTGCAACGGGACCTGGGTGTCCTTGTGCACCAGTCGCTGAAGGTAAGCATGCAGCTGCAGCAGGTGGTAAAGAAGGCTAATGGTATGTTGGCCTTCATTGCGAGAGGTTTCAAGTATAGAAGCAGGGATGTGTTACTGCAATTATACAAGGCCTTGGTGAGTATTGTGTGCAGTTTTGGTCTCCTTCTCTGAGGAAGAATGTTCTTGCTCTCTAGGGAGTGCAGCGAAGGTTTACCAGACTGATTCCAGGGATGGCGGGACTGTCATATGAGGAGAGATGGACTAGGTTGGGATTGTTCTCGCTGGAGTTCAGAAGAATGAAAACATTTTAACAGGACTAGACAGGGTAGATGCAGGGAAGCTGTTACCAATGATGGGTGTGTCCAGAACCAGGGGTCACAGTCTGAGGATTCAGGGTAAATCATTTCGGACAGATATAAGGAGACATTTCTTCACGCAAAGAGTGGTGAGCCTGTGGAATTCATTACCACAGGAAGTAGTGGGAAGCTAAAACTTTGAATATAGTCAAGAAGTGGCTAGATATAGTACTTGGGGAGAATGGGATCAAAGGCTATGGGGAGAAAGCGGGATTAGGCTATTGAGTTGGATAATCAGCCATGATCGTGATGAATGGCAGAGCAGGCTCGAAGGGCCAAAAGACTTTCTCCTGCTCCTACCTTCTATGTATCTATATGCCCCACAGTCCAGCAGGACCTACACCTTCTTCAGGGTTAATGTAATCTTTAATAATATCAATAATCTTTATTAGTGTCACAAGGAGGCTTACATTAATGCAATGAAGTTACTGTGAAAATCCCCTAGTCACCACAGTTCAGCGCCTATTCGGGTACACTGAGGGAGGATTCAGAATTTCCAATTCACCTAGCACACGTGACTTTCGGGACTTGTGGGAGGAGACTGGAGCACCCAGAGGAAATCCACACAGACATGAGAAGAACGTACAGATTCCGCACAGACAGTGATCTGAGCTGGGAATCGAACCTGCGTCCCTGGCATTGTGAAGCAACAGTTCTAACCGCTGTGATAATGTGCCACCCATCGACGCCTGTGTCAATGTCTCCAGAAGCTCCTCCTTTTCCAGCACCTCCCTAAACATCCCCAGCAAATGCGGTGCCAACTCTGTTGCAAACTCCTTATAGAACTATGTTGGGTATCCGTGGCCCCGAGGCCTTCCGCGACTTCATCCCCCTTATGCTATCCATCACCTGGGATCAGTGCTGGGTCCTCCGCTATTTGTGATTTTTATCAATGACTTGGAAGAGGGGCTGAAGGGTGGGTCAGTAAATTTTCTGATGACACCAAGATTGGTGGAGTAGTGAATGAGGTGGAGGGCTGTAGTAGGCTGCAAAGAGACATTGATAGGATGCAAAGCTGGGCCGAAAAATGGCAGATGGAGTTTAACCCTGATAAGTGCGAGGTGATTCATTTTGGTAGAAAAAATTTGAATACGGATTACAGAGTCAACGGCAGGGTTCTGAGGAATGTGGGAGAACAGAGAGATATTGGGGTTCATGTCCACAGATCTCTGAAGGTTGCCACTCAAGTGGATAGAGCCGTGAAGAAGACCTATAGTGTGTTAGCGTTTATTAACAGGGGGCTTGAGTTTAAGAGCCGCGGGGTTATGCTGCAACCGTACATGACCCTGGTGAGACCACATTTGGAGTATTGTGTGCAGTTCTGGTCACCTCACTATAGGAAGGATGCGGAAGCATTGGAAAGGGTGCAAAGGAGATTTACCAGGATGCTGCCTGGTTTTCAGGATAGGTCTTATGAGGAAAGGTTGAGGGAGCTAGGGCTTTTCTCTTTGGAGCGGAGGAGGATGAGAGGCGACTTAACAGAGGTTTAAAAGATGATGAGGGGGATAGATTGAGTGGACGTTCAGAGACTATTTCCTCGGGTGGATGTAGCTGTTACAAGGGGGCATAACTATAAGGTTCAGGGTGGGAGATATAGGAGGGATGTCCGAGGTAGGTTCTTTACTCAGAGAGTGGCTAGGGTGTGGAATGGACTGCCTGCTGTGATAGTGGAGACGGACACTTTAGGAACTTTCAAGCGGTTATTGGATAGGCACATGGAGCACACCAGAATGACAGGGAGTGGGATAGCTTGATCTTGGTTTCGGACAATGCTCGGCACAACATCGAGGGCCGAAGGGCCTGTTCTGTGCTATACTGTTCTATTTCTATGTTCTATGAACCACCTCTTTCAACACCTCCCAAACTGTAGCCGCCGACACCTCCCCATTCTGATTCAACTCCACATAATCTCTGATCACCAACTACATTTTCTCACGGAACCCCTTATCCGCCAAAAGCCCCGAATCCAGCCTCCATCCCAGCCTCTGCTCCTGTCTCAAACTAAGCCTGACCTCCAGTCAATGCGGCGCATGTTCTGAGATCACGATTCCTGCATACACCACCCCATATCCCCCCAACACCACACAACTCACCACAAACAAATGAATTCTGGAGTATACCTTATACATGTGTGAGAAGAAGGATTCCCCCCCTTCCCACCCACAAGGTTCCTAAACCTCCACGGCTCCACCATTCCCTTGCTTTCCATAAACCCTCCCAACTCCTTCACCATTCTCAGCCTTCTCATTAATTTAGGGCTCAAACTATCCACCCCCCCCATTATCAACTGGTGCGTGTCTAGGACTGGGATCATTCCCAGCAACCCCTTCACAAACCCCACATCGACCCAATTTGGCAGATATTGCTCATCAAGATCGCCACACCCCACGACTTCAAGTCAAACCCCGAGTGAAATACCTGACCCACCCATCCCTTTCTCAAGCTGACCTGATCCTTCACCCGGAGGTGTGTACCCTGCAGAAAGACAACCCCCGCATTCAGACTCCTCAGATACGCGAAGACCCAAGACCTCTTAACCAGCCCGTTCAGTCCCTGGACATTCCATGTTATGAACCTTACCAGAGGCTTATGCCTCTACTCCCCTCCACCGTCCGCCATCATCCCCTTCCGATTCTAACGACATAGGTAGGAAAGGGGACAAGGATGTCAGGCAGGCCTTTAGGGAGCTAGGATGGAAGCTCAGAGCGAGAACAAACAGAGTTGTTATCTCTGGGTTGTTGCCCGTGCCACGTGATAGTGAGACGAGGAATAGGGAGAGAGAGAAATTAAACACGTGGCTACAGGGATGGTGCAGGCGGGAGGGATTCAGATTTCTGGATAACTGGGGCTCTTTCTGGGGAAGGTGGGACCTCTATAGACAGGATGGTCTACATCTGAACCTAAGGGGCACCAATATCCTGGGGGGGAGATTTGTTAGTACTCTTTGGGGGGGTTTAAACTAATTCAGCAGGGGCATGGGAACCTGGATTGTAGTTTTGGGGTGCGAGAGATTGAGAGTAGAGAGGTCAGGAGCACAGAGTTGACTTCACAGGAGGGCGGCAGTGTTCAGGTCGGTGGTTTGAAGTGTGTCTATTTCAATGCCAGGAGTATACGAAATAAGGTAGGGGAACTGGCAGCATGGGTTGGTACCTGGGACTTCGATGTTGTGGCCATTTCAGAGACATGGATAGAGCAGGGACAGGAATGGTTGTTGCAGGTTCCGGGGTTTAGGTGCTTTAGTAAGGTCAGAGAAGGGGGCAAAAGAGGGGGAGGTGTGGCGCTGCTAGTCAAGGACAGTATTACGGTGGCAGAAAGGATGCTAGATGGGGACTCTTCTTCCGAGGTAGTATGGGCTGAGGTTAGAAACAGGAAAGGAGAGGTCACACTGCTGGGAGTTTTCTATAGGCCACCTAATAGTTATAGAGATGTGGAGGAAAGGATGGCGAAGATGATTCTGGAAAAGAGCGAAAGTAACAGGGTAGTTGTTATGGGAGACTTTAACTTTCCTAATATTGACTGGAAAAGATATAGTTCGAGTACATTGGATGGGTCGTTCTTTGTACAATGTGTGCAGGAGGGTTTTCTGACACAATATGTTGACAGGCCAACAAGAGGTGAGGCCACTTTGGATTTGGTTTTGGGTAATGAACCAGGCCAGGTGTTAGATCTGGAGGTAGGTGAACACTTTGGAGACAGTGACCACAATTCGGTGACCTTTACATTAGTGATGGAAAGGGATAAGTATACCCCGCAGGGCAAGAGTTATAGCTGGGGGAAGGGCAAGTATGATGCCATTAGACATGACTTAGGATGTGTAGGTTGGAGAAGTAGGCTGCAAGGGTTGGGCACACTGGATATGTGGAGCTTGTTCAAGGAACAGCTATTGCGTGTTCTTGATCAGTACGTACCAGTCAGACAGGGAGGAAAGGGTAGAGCGAGGGAACCGTGGTTTACCAAAGAAGTGGAATCTCTTGTTAAGAGGAAGAAGGAGGCCTATGTGAAGATGAGGCGTGAAGTCTCAGTTGGGGCGCTTGATAGTTACAGGGAAACGAGGAAGGATCTAAAGAGAGAGCTAAGACGAGCAAGGAGGGGACATGAGAAGTCTTTGGCAGGTAAGATCAAGGAAAACCCAAAAGCTTTCTATAGGTATGTCAGGAATAAAAGAATGACTAGGGTAAGAGTAGGGCCAGTCAAGGACAGTGGTGGGAAGTTGTGTGTGGAGGCTGAGGAGATAAGCGAGATACTAAATGAATACTTTTTGTCAGTATTCACTCAGGAAAAAGATAATATTGTGGAGGAGAATGCTGAGACCCAGGCTATTAGAATAGATGGCATTGAGGTGCGTAGGGAAGAAGTGTTGGCAATTCTGGACAAGGTGAAAATAGATAAGTCCCCGGGGCCTGATGGGATTTATCCTAGGATTCTCTGGGAAGCCAGGGAAGAGATTGCTGAGCCTTTGGCTTTGATTTTTAGGTCATCATTGGCTACAGGAATAGTGCCAGAGGACTGGAGGATAGCAAATGTGGTCCCTTTGTTCAAGAAGGGGAGTAGAGATAACCCCGGTAACTATAGGCCGGTGAGTCTAACATCTGTGGTGGGTAAAGTCTTGGAGAGGATTATAAAAGATACGATTTATAATCATCTAGATAGGAATAATATGATTAGGGATAGTCAGCATGGTTTTGTGAAGGGTAGGTCATGCCTCACAAACCTTATCGAGTTCTTTGAGAAGGTGACTGAACAGGTGGACGAGGGTAAAGCAGTTGATGTGGTGTATATGGATTTCAGTAAAGCGTTTGATACGGTTCCCCACGGTCGGCTATTGCAGAAAATACGGAGGCTGGGGATTGAGGGTGATTTAGAGATGTGGATCGGAAATTGGCTAGTTGAAAGAAGACAGAGAGTGGTGGTTGATGGGAAATGTTCAGAATGGAGTTCAGTTACGAGTGGCGTACCACAAGGATCTGTTCTGGGGCCGTTGCTGTTTGTCATTTTTATAAATGACCTAGAAGAGGGTGCAGAAGGATGGGTAAGTAAATTTGCAGACGACACTAAAGTCGGTGGAGTTGTAGACAGTGCGGAAGGATGTTGCAGGTTACAGAGGGACATAGATAAGCTGCAGAGCTGGGCTGAGAGGTGGCAAACGGAGTTTAATGTGGAGAAGTGTGAGGTGATTCACTCTGGAAAGAATAACAGGAATAAGGAATATTTGGCTAATGGTAAAATTCTTGGTAGTGTGGATGAGCAGAGGGATCTCGGTGTCCATGTACATAGATCCCTGAAAGTTGCCACCCAGGTTGATAGGGTTGTGAAGAAGGCCTATGGTGTGATGGCCTTTATTGGTAGAGGGATTGAGTTCCGGAGCCATGAGGTCATGTTGCAGTTGTACAAAACTCTAGTACGGCCGCATTTGGAGTATTGCGTACAGTTCTGGTCGCCTCATTATAGGAAGGACGTGGAAGCTTTGGAACGGGTGCAGAGGAGATTTACCAGGATGTTGCCTGGTATGGAGGGAAAATCTTATGAGGAAAGGCTGATGGACTTGAGGTTGTTTTCGTTAGAGAGAAGAAGGTTAAGAGGTGACCTAATAGAGGCATACAAAATGATCAGAGGGTTAGATAGGGTGGACAGCGAGAGCCTTCTCCCGCGGATGGAGGTGGCTAGCACGAGGGGACATAGCCTTAAATTGAGGGGTAATAGATATAGGACAGAGGTCAGAGGTGGGTTTTTTACGCAAAGAGTGGTGAGGCCGTGGAATGCCCTACCTGCAACAGTAGTGAACTCGCCAACATTGAGGGCATTTAAAAGTTTATTGGATAAGCATATGGATGATAAGGGCATAGTGTAGGTTAGATGGCCTTTAGTTTTTTCCATGTCGGTGCAACATTGAGGGCCGAAGGGCCTGTACTGCGCTGTATCGTTCTATGTTCTATGTTCTACTTATTTCAATTTCACCCTGAACCGGGCCATCCAAGATGGCCCCCTTCTCCCCCATGATCACGCTCAGTTTCCAACTCTGCCTCGCTCTCCCCCCAACAAACCCCCCCCCTCAACCCCCCCAACCTGGCTATCCCTCACGGCCACCTCCCCCACTTCACTTCCGTTCACCAGCATTACCTGCCAGCGTGGCAGCTCCTGCCCAAAGGCCCCTCTTACCAACCCCTCCGCCACCAGCCCCGCCATCATCTCAAAAAGTATTTTGTGGTGCTTGTATCTTCCACACTTACCGGCAGGATGGCGATAAGTAGATAATGCCTCCTGGACCTGTTCTCCTGCTCCTTTACCTTTGCCCTCAGCGACTTGTAAAGGTACCCCAGGATCCCCACCTCCACCTCCAACACTACCACCCAATCACGATGATCAGACACCACCTTGCCCACCTCCGGTGTCTGCAACCCCTGTGCCTTGAGACATTTCTCCACTCGCTCCATCTATCCTCTTAGGGGTGCTACTGTTGCCCCCTTGGCCTACTGTGAGGTCCACCATGCCAGGGTCACGCTGGTCAGACCATCTGATGCCACCCCCTCCCCCCCACTGCCTGCCCACCACTCCTTTAGGAGTTATGGGGAAACCCCCCACAGGCACTCCTGTAATAGGGCTTCCCCCAGGGACCTCTAATAGGGGATCCCCCACTGGGACCCCTGCAATAGGAGGCCACACCAAATGACTCCTGTAATAGGGATCAGCCCACAGGGACTCCTGTAATGGGGGACCCCCTACTGGGACCACAGCAATAGGGGGATTCCCACAGGGACCCCTGTAATGGGGGACCTCCCACGGGGACACCCTGCCTAAAGTAACCCCCTCCACAGATCCACACACACAGACCCCCTCCACACACAGATCCCCCCTCACAAAAGCCCCCCATACACAGACCTCCCACACACACAATTCCACTCCCCCATCCTCACAGACACCCCCACCCCACAGAACGGGGATACCAGTCTGGAAGCTAGAGTGCAGTCCAGCCCGGATTTGTGGGAAGCATTATAGCTGTAATACGTACCTTGCAGCTTCATGCGTACATTCCTTGAAGGAGAGGAGCTGTGCCTCCATCTGCTTCGCACAGATCCATTAACTGCGCACCATTCATAACTTTCAGTAGTGCAATAGTAGTCTTTGATTGACAGCTCGTAGAAAGGATCTGCCACTTTGATCCATTCATATACTTTCACATTCAATGACCTAAGTGCTGAAACCCCAATGTTTGTCAACATTGACCACATCAAATAGATGTAAGTGCATTCCAATCACTCAAGCGATGATTGCACTGCACTTACTTCTCTTTGATGTAATCAATGTTGACAAACATTGAGGTTTCACCACTTAGGTTACTGCTGCCTGAAAGGATATGAATGGATCAAAGCTGCAGATGATTTTTATGAGCTGTCAATCACAGACCACTACTGAAAGCTGTGAACGGCTTGGAGATAATGGATCTGTGGGAACCTGACACAGGCACAGCTGCGCTCATTCGAGGAATGGACACCTGGAGCTGCAAGTTAGCTGTTACAGCTATAATGCTTCCCACTGCCCCAGTCTGGACTGCTCTCTGCTTTCATAAAATAATCGAATCTACAATGCAGAAGGAGGCCATTCGGCCCATCGCATCTGCACCGGCTCTTGGAAAGAGCACCCTACTCAAGCCCACGTCTCCACTCTATTCCTGGAACCCAGTAACCCCACTTAACCTTCTTTTTTCTGAACACTCAGGCAATATAGCATGGCCAATCCACCTAACCCGCACATCTTTGGACTGTGGCAGCAAACTGGAGTACCCAGAGGAAACCCACGCAGACTCCCCTCAGATAGTGAGCCAAGCCGGCAATCGAACCTAGGATCCTGGAGCTGTGAAGTAACTGTGATAACCACTGTACTACCATGCTGCCCCTTTCATGGGAGGGGGGTCTGTGGAGGGAGTTCCTTTATGCAGTGGGTGATCCCCTATTACAGGGGTCCCCAGGGAGTCCCCCTATTACAGCCTTCCCTGTGGGGGTCCCTCTATTACAATGGTCCCTGGTGTGTGTCCGCCTATTACAGGATCCCTGTGGCCCCTCCCCTTATTGCAGGGATAAGTGTGGAGAGTCCCCCTATTTCAGGGGTCCCAGGGGGAGCGGGGTCCGGTTCACTTGCAGTTGGGGGTGGGGGGGTGCCTGCAGGCAATCCGGGGATGGAGGAGCTGCTGTGCAGTCGGGGCCGCTTTGCGGTGCGAGGGGGCAGGCTGGCCGGCCACGGGACATCAATAATAGGGGCTGGTTTAGCTCACCAGGCTAAATCTCTGGCTTTTAAAGCAGACCAAGCAGGCCAGCAGCACGGTTCGATTCCCGTACCAGCCTCCCCGGACAGGCGCCGGAATGTGGCGACTAGGGGCTTTTCACAGTAACTTAATTGAAGCCTACTCGTGACAATAAGCGATTTTCATTTCATTTCATTTCATATTAAGCCTCATGCTCAAGGTGGTGGCGGCCTCATCGCGGTATTCCCTGGGAATTTCTCATAATTCCACGCCATGCATAAATTTGCATGGCATGGAACACTGAATTGTATCTCTCTTTATGACTGCAAGGGAATCGTAAAACAGGTGCAATTCATCTCCAGCTGGAGAGCATAGGGCTTGATCCTCCGTTTAGCCGGCAGTGCAATCACAGTTGTAGATTTCCCAACGGCGTGGGGGTGCCCGCAATGGGAAACTCCACTGGCCAGCTGCCGGGTTGGAGAATCCCGCAGGAGAACATAGGGCTAAATCTTCCGTTTTGCCAGTAGTGCATTCTTGGCTGTAGATTTCCTAGCGGCGTAGGGGTGCCCACAGTGGGAAACCCCATTGGCCAGCTGCCGGGTGCGGCAGGTTGGAGAATCCCGCCGAAATTGCGTACCGTGATGGGACAGAGAATCTGTTTTCCTGCACGAAATTGGGACTAGCGCTGGTTTCGCGATTCTCTGCCCCCCCGAAAAGCGGCGTATTAAGGGAGTACGCCGTGCCGTGTATCCACCGCCTCAAGCCATTGCCTGAGGTCCACCCCACTTTTCTCCGTCGCCGACCGGCCAAATTCCCGTGACATGTTTCTAATGTGGTCCTGCCGTTTGGGAAACTTGCGAGGCGACTGCGGACTCAGTCCGCGGCCGCCACAGTAAGGGCAGGCCAATCGGAGGGCAGGGGCCGCCTCATTCGGGACTGGGGGCTATGTGTGCGTGCGGTCCGGGTTGGGTGAGCAGCCAATGCGGGGCACTATTTCGGCGGTCCAGGTTGCGGGCTGAGTCCGCCATGGAGCACGGCGCGGCCGCTGGAGGCCACCGTGCGCAAGTGCAGCCTCTGACTCTAAAGTGCGGGTGGTCATATCGGCAGCTGGAGCTGCGAGCTCCACGACAGCTCTAAAGGCTGTGAATCTGTGGCCTTTTGACGCCAGTTTTCTTGGTGTAAAAGACCACACTTTTCACAACGCCGTGGGGAAGTCCCCAAAGCAGAGAATCCAGCCCAAAGTCTCCCAAATGGAGAATTCAGCTCAGGGTAGACAAATAATGCTCGGGGTAGCAGGCACCCTGCTTTGTGAAAATCTGCGGAGGTATTTAATGTAAACCTAAATTTTATTTATTTTTTATTTTTTAGGATACACAATTATTTTTTTTCCAATTAAGGGGCAATTTAGCATGGCCAATCCACCTAACCTGCACATCTTTGGGTTGTGGGGGAGAAACCCACGCAGTGATGAGGAGAATGCAAACTCCACATGGACAGTGACCTAGGGCTGGGATTCGAACCCGGGTCCTCAGCGCCCTCGGCTGTAGTGCTAACCATTGTGCCACATGCTGCCCTAATGTAAGCCTAATTTAAACCTAAAGCAGGCAATGTTGGAATTTAAGCAATGTGCTGCCTCGGTGCTTCTCAATGTCTGATGATTTTTCAGTTGGGTAGGGTCCTGCTTCAGAGCCGCTCTTTGAAGTAGTGCTCTCCCAGTGCGAAGACAAAATAAGCAATTGTTCTGCACATGAGGGCTCCTGAGATTACAATCACAGAAGACTTTTGAAAACTTAAATACAAGTTTACTTGTTTCGCCATAAATCAATACCTCTTCATTCCTGGTGATGGCAATTCCTACAATTTCCTGTAGAACTTCAGCAACAATCACTTGAATTGGTGTTCCATCCTGGGAAAAATAAAGAACAGAATGGTAACATGCCCATTACTAGTTAAACTGGGAAACCATTCTGTAAATAAAGAGAAAACATTGTAGATCTGTGTATTAGAACATCAAAACCTTTTCAGCAAGAAAATTCTCTTTGACAGACTGGAAAGGAGCTAAAACTAATCGATAAATCAGACTTTGTGTCAAGTTAATTAAAAGCAAGGAAAAAGCTTCAAGCACCATGCCACTTATTAATTAATACTTCACTATAACACATTTAAATTTCTGTACAGCATGGAATTATTTTTGGGAAACAAAGATTGCCAAACCAATTCTCTGGTATAACTGAAGGCACTGCGCCTTTCATTTTTAAGCAAGTTATGGTAACGGTGGTCCTGTTATTGGAAAACCAGTTACGTGCTTACCAATATATAAATCCAGCACTTCGAAATACATAAGTTAAAGAAATTATTTGGTCAAAGTACTGTGAGACATTGAATGGCAGCAACTATGGATCTTAATTTGGGCTATCCCACTTTCCAACGTTTAGACTGCAGGATTCTCTGTTGGCAGGATCCTCTGCTTCGCCAACTGCGCACCCACGCCCACAGGTTTCCCGATGGTGTGGAATGTCCACAATGGGAAACCCCATTGGCGGCTGCCGGAACAAAGCATCCCGCTTCCGGCGGGGACATGCCGCGCCGGAAAATGGGGCTGGTGGGACGGAGATTCCCGCCCCAAATATTGAGAAAAGGACTGTGGGATTCTCCATTCCTGAGACTAAGGGCGGGATTCTCCGCTTGCCGACACGGAATTCGTTGGCTGGATTGTCTGGTTCTGTGGCTATGTCCCCATGCCGGCGTGGGAAAGGTGGTGTTTTACGCCAGAAGAAATGTGCAAAACAGGCATCGATTCTGTTTTGCTGGGGGCTAGTATGCCGGCGGCCTGCAGCAGCCACGCCGTGCTACATGACGGAGGCAGCTCGCGGACCCGGCCCGTGAAATATGCACCCGTTTGGCCGGCTCACACGCCCCGGACCACCCCCGCACAATGCCCCCAGCCCTGAAACATATACCCCCCCCCGCCCGCAGATCGGCCCTCCCCCGACTGTGGCGGCGCTGCACGGAGTCCGCAGACGCCACGCCGAGTTCCCGACGAGGGAGACCCGGGTCGGAGCATCGGGGGCGGGATGCCCCTAGAGTACGCTGCTTTGGAGGGAGCGGAGCATCGCGAAAGTGGCGCCGTCCCCGATTCGGTTGGAAACTTGGATTCTACGGCCGATCGCTGAACGCGATTTTGGAGACTCCAGTCGCGTATTTGGCAAGCGGGCGGAGAATCGCTTTTGACCCTGAAATCAGGAGCGGCAGCTTTTTTCGGATGCTCTGCCCCCTCCAGAAAGGTGTCATCACTGAGTACGCCGGATGCTGTTGGGACGGCCTCAGGACATCACCTGAAGGCCCTCCCCCAAGCTCCGCCCCCGTCGGAGCAACTTCCCGATGGCGTGGGACACGTGTGCTCTGAGATTTCTTCAGCCTCGCGTGGCAGCTGCAGATTGTGTCCAGCACCACCACAGTTGGAGGGGGGGGAATTATTCCGCTGGTTGGTAGGGATTCAGAGGGGGCTGAGGAGACTGCTGGGGAGTAGTCCGGGGGTGGCAAGGGGGTTTACAGGGTGGCACTATCTAGCAGACCAGATCCACACGCGGCCGGCACCACGTTGTACGTTGTAGGTTGTCGGCGTGCGCATGCGTAACCACGGATCCGGCAATTCTCCTTCTGTTTCTGTCGGGAACGCCGGGGGTTTTACGTGGCGCAGCTGCTAGCCCCCCACCGAGCAGAGCATCGGTGCAGTGGCGGCACCGACTTTTTCTTCGTCAAACTAGGCACTTCCTTCGGACATAGCCTCAAAATTGGAGAATCCGTCCCTAAGTGTTAACACCGGCATTAGATTCGTGGAGTTCCTCAACAGCAACACTGGTTCCGCATCTGGAACAATTCAGCTACAATTGAGGGGCTACCTCCAGTGCCATGCGGAACACAATCAAGTCTAATGAGAAACAGTTCCGGATTCGCTGCCGACGCCGAGCTGGAGACCCTTCTGGATGCAGTGGAGAAAAGTTGGTTGACCCTGTACCCCGGCCCGGGAAGGAGGCTGCCAGCCACCGCCATTC
Organism: Scyliorhinus canicula; assembly: GCF_902713615.1. Classification (NCBI taxonomy): domain Eukaryota; kingdom Metazoa; phylum Chordata; class Chondrichthyes; order Carcharhiniformes; family Scyliorhinidae; genus Scyliorhinus; species Scyliorhinus canicula. The sequence goes on along the minus strand of NC_052146.1, from coordinate 196,786,632 downwards.
ATTATTCGTCATGCCTGCGCAAAGGTGGGAGAGGCCGTCAGCAACTCTGTCTGGACCGAGGACCTCTAGTGATAGCATGTAGGAAAAAGTCACACGTTGGGTGGGTCCTGCTCGAGGCTTGATTTTTTTAGTGTTTAATGCCCGGTCCCAGAGGCAAATTTGTGACAATTGAGTGCAGAAAGGCATAAGGAAGGAGAGAGATATCTAAAAATCACCGCCGTGAAGAAGGGAGGGAGTGAGGATTCACCGTTGAGCAAAATGGTCAGCCTGGTAGTTGGCAAGATGGTGGAGGCTGGGACGCTGGGTGGGGCTGCACTCCTTATGGCAGGAAAGATGACCGAGGTGCTGGCTTTGGAACTGGAGAAACAGTTCGCAAAGCACATGGATGTGATGAGGAAGGAGATGATGGCGGCATTGATGGCGGTAGAGGAGGCAATTGCCCCAGCGGGAGCAGGGTGGGAAATTGAAGGGAGTGGAGGAAGTCATGTCGCAACACAGCAATCAGCTCACCTCGATTGGTGAGGAGCTGCAGAGGTTGGTCGAGGCCAACAAAGGACTGTGAGCTAAATTGGAGGATCTGGAAAATAAATTGAGGCGACAAAATTTGAGCATCGTGGGGCTGCCCGAAGAGGTGGAGGCCAAGGCCGACTGAGTACTTTGACATGATGTTGGCGGAAAGGATCCCTCCCGGTACGCATTGGATCAGGCTCATCGGTTGTTGAGGCCTAAACCAAAGACGAATGAGCCGCCAAGAGCAGTGATTATTTGCTTCCATAGGTACCATGTGAAGGAGAAGGTCTCTTGTACTTCACTCGAGTCTTTGTGTATAATTGTTAGTGCCACAATTTATTGCTGTGAGATTTTCCTTACACCATGGACATCAGGATCAAACCTGACTGCCTGCAGCTGGATCCGCAGTCGCCCCACGCCAAGAAAGACTTCGTTCACTGACTTGCAGTCTTCGAGGCCTACATCTCTTCAGCGAAACCTCCCCCGACGGAGGCTCAGAAACGACAGCTCCTCTACTCAAGACTCAGCTCCAGTGTCTTTCCGCTAATTTGAGATGCGCCTGACTACGCCAGGGCCATGGAACTGCTCAAGGAAAACTACGCATAGTCGACGAACACCCTGTTTGCGAGACATCTACTCTCTACTCGCGTCCAACAGCCGGGTGAGTCGATTGAGGACTTCTGGAGGGCCCTTATACCTCTAGTACGAGACTGCGACTGCCAGGCCCTCACGGCCATGGAACATTCAGACTTACTCATGCGGGATGCTTTTGTTACGGGCATTGCATCGGACCCCATCCGGCAACGACTGCTGGAAGGGACCGCCCTCGACCTCGCGGCTACAAAGACTCTGGCGCTATCAATGACTCCCATAGTGCGCGATCCTACCCCGCTAGCCACTCGGCCCACCCGTCCTACCCCTCGTTCACCCCGCAAACGGCCCCCCAGGCCCACCCGTCCTACCCCTCGGGACCCCGCAACAGGCCCCCCCAGCAGCCGCCCCCGCGCACTACGCCTGCGCTACCTGCCGCACCGCGCACCCCGGGGGTCCCCGATGATGCTTCTGTGGCCAGCAAAAGCATCCCCGCCAGCGCTGCCCGGCCCGCACCGCGACCTGGAAAGCTTGTGGCAAGAAAGGCCACTTTGCAGCGGTGTGTCAGTCCTGGACGGTTACCGCTATCGCACCCGCATTCCCCCCCCCTCGCCTCCGCCGATCGCATAATGGGCCCTGCCGTCCGCTGCCCCCGACCCCACGTGCGATCTGTGGGCGCTGCCATCTTTCACCGCCCCCGCCATGTGCGCACCATGGGCGCCGCCATCTTCACCCCCGCCTCCATGTGCGTTCCATGGGCGCCGCCATCTTGTCCCGCCCCCACAACGTGCGCTCCATGGGCTCCCCCATTTTGTCCGCCGACATCTTCTTCCTCACAGGTACTCCAGACGCCGCATTTTGTCCTCCCCTCGGGACGGGACCACGGGACCCGGGTCGCTGCCGCTACTCATCGGACTCGTCAGACTCGTCGGCCGATCGGCCGCTACTCGCCTCCGTTACGCTCGACCAGTCCCTTCCTCGCAACCTGGCACCTTCTTCCACGACGGTGCTCGTCAACGGCCACGTGACCTCCTGCCTCATCAACTCCGGGAGCACTGAGAGCTTCATCCACCCCGCCAATCGGCAGATCTCCCTAGCCTCCGGTTCCAACTCTGTCCCGATCCGGGGCTCCTACCAGGTTAAACTTACTGTACAGGGCGTGGAATTCGACCGTTTCCGCCTGTACATTCTCCCCACCCTCTGCGCGTCACTCTTACTAGGCCTGGACTTTCAATGCAACCTTTAGAGCCTCACCTCAAATTCGGCAGACCCCTACCTCCCCTCACCGTTTGCGGCCTCGCGACCCTCCAGGTCGAGCCTCACTCCCTCTTTGCCAATCTGACCGCAGATTGCAAGTCCGTCACCACCAGGAGCAGACGGTACAGCACCCAGGATAAGGCCTTCATCAGGTCCGAAGTCCAGCGGCTGCTTCGGGAGGGTATCATCGAGGCCAGCAACAGTCCCTGGAGAGCCCAGGTAGTAGTGGTTAAAACTGGGGAGAAGCACAGGATGGTCGTGGACTACAGCCAGACCATCAACCGGTACACGCAGCTCGATGCGTGCCCCCTCCCTCGCATATCTGATATGGTCAATCAGATTGCACAGTACCGGGTCTTCTCTACAATTGACCTGAAATCCACCTACCACCAGCTCCCCGTCCGTAAATCGGACCGTCCCTACACTGCCTTCGAGGCGGACGGTCGCCTGTACCAATTTCTTAGGGTTCCCTTCAGCGTCACAAACGGGGTCTTGGTATTTCAACAAGAAATGGACCGAATGGTTGACTGGTACGGACTGCAGGCCACTTTTCCGTACTTAGACAATGTCACTATCTGCGGTCATGACCAGCAGGACCATGACGCCAACCTTGCTAAATTCCTCCACACTGCATCCTTCCTTAATCTCACGTATATCAAGGAGAAGTGTGTGTTCCGCACAGGCCGTTTGGCCATCCTCGGCTACGTAGACCAAAACGGACTACTGGGGCCCGACCCCAACCTCATGCACCCCCTCATGGAGCTCCCCCTCCCCCAAGGCTCTCAAACGCTGCCTGGGGTTCTTTTCTTACTACGCCCAGTGGGTCCCACAGTACGCGGACAAGGCCCGCCCACTAATCGAGTCCACACATTTTCCCCTCATGGCCGAGGCACAACAGGCCTTCGCCTGTATTCGCTCTGACAAAGCCAAGGCTGGGATGCACGCAGTAGATGAGACACTGCCTTTCCAAGTAGAGAGCGACACTTCAGATGTCGCCCTTGCCGCCACACTGAATCAGGCAGGCAGACCCGTGGCATTTTTTTCCCGCACCCTCCACACCTCCGAAATTCAACACTCCTCTGTTGAAAAGGAGGCCCAGGCAATCGTTGAAGCGGTGCGGCACTGGAGGCATTACCTGGCTGGCAGGAGGTTCACTCTCTTCACTGACCAACGGTCGGTAGCCTTCATGTTCAACAACACGCTGCGGGGCAAGATCAAAAATGACAAAATCTTGCGGTGGAGAATCAAGCTCTCCACCTATAACTACGAGATCTTGTATCGCCCCGGCAAGCTCAACGAGCCCCCAGACGCCCTCTCCCGAGGTACATGTGCCAGCGCATAAGTGAACCAGCTCCGTGCCTTGCACGAGAGCCTTTGCCATCCGGGGGTCACTCGTTTGTACCACCTAATCAAAGCCCGCAATCTGCCCTACTCCGTCGAGGAAGTGTGGATAGTCACCAGAGACTGCCAGGTCTGTGCCGAGTGCAAGCCGTACTTCTACCGGCCAGATCGCACGCGCCTGGTGAAAGCGTCCCGCCCCTTTGAACGCCTTAGCGTAGATTTCAAAGGGCCCCTCCCCTCCACTGACCGCAACACCTACATCCTTAGTGTGGTCGATGAATTTTCTAGGTTCCCCTTCGCCATCCCATGCTCGGATATGATGTCTGAAACCGTCATCAAGGCCCTTGATTCCATATTCACTCTGTTCGGTTTCCCCGACTACATCCACAGTGACAGGAGATCCTCATTCATGAGCGATGAGCTGCGTTAGTTCCTGCTCAGCAGGGGTATCGCCTCCAGCAGGACGACCAGCTACAACCCCCGGGGAAACATGCAGGTAGAGAGGGAGGATGGGACGGTATGGAGGGCCGTCCAGCTGGCCCTACGGTCCAGGAATCTCCCAGCCGCTCGCTGGCAGCAGGTCCTCCCTGACGCGCTCCATTCCATTCGTTCACTACTGTGCACCGCGACTAACAGTACACCCCATGAACGTGTTTTTGCCTTCCCTAGGAAGTCTACATCCGGGGTGTCGCTCCCGACTTGGCTCACAACTCTGGGCCCAGTCCTTCTCGGTAGGCATGTCAGGCACCACAAGGCAGAACCCCTGGTGGACAAAGTACGCCTGTTCCACGCCAACCCCCAGTATGCCTATGTGGAGTTCCCCGATGGCCACCAGGACACAGTCTCACTCCGGGACCTGGCTCCCTCAGGTGCTAATCCCACGCCCTTTTCCCCCCCCGCGCCACCCTCCTTTTCCCCGGCGCCCCCGTATTCGTCCCCACCGTGTCCATCCCTCGTCCCCCTGCCCACACTGGAGGACACGGAAGATTCCGGCTCGCTCTCGGAGTCATCCTGCCAGTGGCCAGCACAAACACCGCCAGCACCTGCACCATCGTCGCCAACACCACCTGTGCCGACGTCGCCACCACAGCTACGCCGATCACAGCGGAACGTTCGCCCGCCGATTCGGCTCACCCTGTGACCTGCTAACCGGATGGACTCTTGGTTTTCTGTTGTTTGGACCTTTTGTACATAGATCACCTTTTGTATTGTAGTTCCACGTCACCCCCGCCGGACTCATTTTTTACGGGGGTGAATGTGGTGGTACAACCACTGTAGATATGTGTGCTTGCAGTAGGGGGATGTATGGCCGTACCTGTAATACAGGTTTCTCTGGTAAGCCCCTGCCGGCTAGCTCCGCCCACAGGGAGCTTGTGTATAAATATGCGCTAGCTTCACTGAGATACTATTCTACAGCTGCCGCCGGAAGAATAGCATCTCACAGCAATAAAGCCTCTCTTGTACTTCACTCGAGTCTTTGTGTACAATTGTTAGCGGCACCAGGGCCGGTGCTAGGAATTGCGGGCCCAATTAGAAAAGTGATGGTGGGGCCCCTACTCTACAAAAGTAAAAATTTATGTATGTTTATATTTCGTGTAGTATGCTCGTCTTTAACCAAAAAAAAACATTAAATGCTTGATATACTAAAATTTTGAAACTTACTTACCCGGGCGGAAGGATTTGGCGGCGCAGGGCTGAAGGATTTGTCGACGGTAATGCGGTGCGTTCCCCAAAAGTAAAAACTACCCTATAGTTCCTCTTAGAATACAGAAAAGGCTTCAAACGGTAACTCTGTCGCCGCTGGCGCGGGGCCCCCTTAAGGTGCGGGGCCCAATTTGATGAAATTGGTCAAATAGGCTTAAAACCGGCCCTGAGCGGCACATGTATAACAATGGTGTGTCGTCTGGCGTAGTGTACCCAGCTATATTGAGAGTGACCTACCACTCCAGAGGCTTTTATTTCGAGGTGGTGGAGGTGGTGGAGGCGTTTGTGAAGGTGGAAGGATTGGGGCAGAAGTGATGAATGGACTGAGGACTGGCCTTGGACCGAGGGGAGGGAGTTGGAAGAAGGTATATAGTTCTATTGTTTACTTCATGCCGTTATATGGGTTAAATGGGGTAGAGTGTTGTTTTGGTAAGAGTGGGGGGGGGGGGGGGGGGGGGGGGTGTCCTGTCTTTGTTTTCTGTAGCGTCGGTTTTTCTGGGATCTGTATGTTTGCACTGGGTTTGTTTGAGGGTGGATGTATTTTTTTGTTGGTTTCCTGGGACCGGGTGGGGGGAAGGGAGGGGGGCCTGGGCAGGGGCTCCACCCTAACAAGTTTACGTCAGCCAGTAAAAAGAGGTGCGGTGGAGGGAGGGGTTGCGGACATTGGAGCCTGGTGAACAGGTTTGAATGGGCCCAGGAGGTGCGAAAAGAGGAGGGGAGGGGATCGATACTGGACGAGATGTTTTCGAGAGGAAACGGATGGGGGGATTTTGGGAGTGGGGGAGGGGTTCGATGGTAACAATGGGATGGGGTCGGTCAGGCCCAGTTGGCAGGGCCCGAAATTATGATGATGGAGGATAGGAAGGCGGAGGGGGAAGGGGAAGAGACCCCGAGTTAGGTTAGTTACGTGGAACGTGAAGGGATTAGGAGGGCCAGTGAAGAGGTCGAGGGAGTTTGCGCAGATGTGTTTAAAGACAGATGTGGCTATTATGGTGAATCACATTCTGCGTAATTCACACTGTTGTTATATGATGTGCTGTATTCATGTTAGCTCGGTATACGAGCAGTTGCGCGGCTCTGCCCATAGGGGGAGATGAGGAGTTTGTACTGGGCTCCACCCTTGGCTCCGCCCATGGCTCCGCCCATGGCTCCTCCCACTAACCGGAAGTATAATGCTTTGCAGTCGTGAGCCTGCCTGCCAGTTCGCCACGTCGCAGGCAGGCTCTGTTGTAAGACTATTAAAACCACTGTTCACTTCCAACCACGTGTCTTGTGAATTGATGGTCACATCAATTTAATAGTCTTAGTCGTTTTCTTCTAGTTTCCTAAGTTGGAAGTGAACAGTGGTTTTAATAGTCTTACAACAGAGCCTGCCTGCGACGTGTACTATGTACCTACTGTGTACATTCCCTCGGCCGCAGAAAAATACTTTTCACTGTACTTCGGAACATGTGACAATAAATCAAATCAAAAATAAAAATAAAAATGTCGGCACCCATACCGGCCGCCATGGTCGGATGCCCTGGCCACTGAGACCACCAGCTACCCACCCCATGGGCTACATGTGTTTGGCTGTCTAACACTGTTGCTTTTTTGATCCCCCCCAGGAGAAGGCCGCTCATAACCACCGGGAGCAGGTGAAAACTGGAGGGGGACTGCCAGACATGCGGCCCCTCATGATGGCAGAGCAGAGGGCCCTGGACGTGGTCGGTGGCCCAGAGGAAAGGGAGGTCACCTGGGTTGAGGTCGGCCGCGAGCAAGTAAGTGAGACCCTGCTGAGTTGTGGTTTCCCGTGACACGTGTGTGAACACCACCCCCTCCACGCGACCCTCACATCACCCTCCGCCCAAACGAACAGACTCCCACTGCTCCCACTCCCCCCCGGCCCGCAGTCTAATCATGCGCCTTGTCTTGTGTCTTGTAGGACCTGCTGGTGATGTGAGGGTCCATCTAGCCTCACCGCATCCTGCCAGTGCCCAGACGAAGGTCCCTTGTGAATCAAGCAGTGACGAGGAGACAGGTTGGAGCGAAACCATTCAGCTGCACATTCTGTGGAAAGAATTTCAGGCAGTCATTCGCCCTCACCGTACATCAGCGAGGTCTCACCGGGGAGAGGCTGTTTACCTGCTTCCTGTGTGGGAATGGATTCACTCAGTCATCTCAACTGCTGATACACTAGCGAATTCACACTGGCATCGATCCGAGACTCAGGACACCTGAGAGACATACTGGCACTGCCAATGTGCCCAGGTGGCACTGCCAAGATATCAAGCTGGCATTTATAATCAATGGTGATTGAGCTGAGGTGCCCTGGGTGGGTGTTGGGGTGCAGAAGGGGGCTTGGGGGCCTCCCATAGTGAATTGGGGCGGTCAGGGGTCACTTTGGGGGCTCCAGAGATCAGGACGCCATTTAAAAATTCTCTCGCTACACTGAGGAGTTCTGCCGAGTTGAGCTCTTCAGTGCACAAAACGAGGCTCAGCCTCAGCCATCCTTTCCCACTGAGCCCTGTATCTAACCCATGTGCCGTTTTATGGTGTTATGGTGCTCGGGCCGGAAAGTGGAGCTGAGTCCACAAAAGATCAGCCATGATCTCATTGAATGGCGGAGCAGGCTCGAGGGGCTAGATGGCCTACTCCTGCTCCTAGTTCTTATGTTCTTATGTTTATGTTTCTCAGCGTTGCAAGTGCCGAGAAACATGTGACTAAACGCACTCGCTATGGGACTTTGTTTCCATTAGTTAAATCCTGCCCATTATGGATGATGCGGGAAGAATGACAGTTGTGTTAGTATAAAGATAAAAGACCTTGAGCTTCTTTGCTATATAAGACACAGGGCACCAAGCACTCATAAGGGATTTGGTTGACTGACACATTGTAGGTTCGTTTATTAAGACTAGGTACATGAGAACAGTCCTTCATTGTTCTAAAGCTTGGAGTACTGGGAGCTGGGTATTTGAGATCCATTCAAGCGTGAAGTGGAGTGAAATTCAACCATCTTGGCTATGAGTAAGCTGTCAATCACAGCCAAGTAAAACTAATTCCCATTGATGTGAATGAAACAAAGATCTAAGGGGGTTTAAACCCAGCTGATGTGGTTTCCACTTTCTAGGAATTTGCAGGGGTTGATTTCTCTGCCTGAGCCAGCAGGTTTATTGTATAGGTGATTTTTAAAGCAGTGATTGTTTTTCACTGTGTTTGTCTAGACTGCTCTCTAGCTTCCAGATAGGGGTCTGTGTAAAGGGGCGTCTCTGGTGGGAGGTCTGTAATTGGAGGTCTCTGGTGGGTTTTTTCTTATGGTAGGTTTCTGGTGAGGGTCTCTCTCCCTCTCTCTTATGGGGATCTGTGCTGGGGGTTTCTCTGATGGTGAAGGACTCCGGTGGGGGTCTCCCTTATGGGGGATCTCTGGTGGGGGTCTCCCTTATGAAAATGAAATGAAAATCGCTTATTATCACGAGTAGGCTTCAAATGAAGTTACTGTGAAAAGCCCCTAGTCGCCACATTCCGCCGCCTGTTCGGGGAGGCTGGTACGGGAATCGTATGCTGAGGGTCTCTGGTGGGAGCCTCTCTTAAAGGGGTGTTTCTGGTGATCTATCTTATGGTGGGTATCTCTACAGTGGGGGGTCTCTGGTGGGGATCTCTCTTATGGGGGGCTTTCTGGTGGGGGTGGGATGGCATTATTTTGCATTGCGCGGGGCAGGAGCAAATAGCTGCATCCAGATCTCAGGGCCTCCCATATCTTTGCTCTGTACATAGAAGTGCCAGGTCTGGAAGTGCACTCAAGCTGTACGTCCCTTCTGTGATAGCCAAATTTGTACCTGCTCCCGATTACTACTTCAGTTGCCCACCAGTTCCATCCTCCCTGTCAAGCCACATCATCCTTCACAATGGCTGGCAACTGCAGCCAACACTGGCATCCTGCTAAACCACTGCCTCATTTAAGCTGACAATGCATTGAATCTTTGTTGTTCTTGGAAAACTGTCATAAAATTAGAATATCCTGGAAAATAGCAGTTAATTTGCTGCTTAATAGGCTTTATTAACTTACCATCACATTCCAAAATGACCACGTCTCTCCAGCTCATACATAGAACATAGAACATAGAACGATACAGCGCAGTACAGGCCCTTCGGCCCTCGATGTTGCACCGACATGGAAAAAAAAACTAAAGGCCATCTAACCTACACTATGCCCTTATCATCCATATGCTTATCCAATAAACTTTTAAATGCCCTCAATGTTGGCGAGTTCACTACTGTTGCAGGTAGGGCATTCCACGGCCTCACCACTCTTTGCGTAAAAAACCCACCTCTGACCTCTGTCCTATATCTATTACCCCTCAATTTAAGGCTATGTCCCCTTGTGCTAGCCACCCCCATCCGCGGGAGAAGGCTCTCGCTGTCCACCCTATCTAACCCTCTGATCATTTTGTATGCCTCTATTAAGTCACCTCTTAACCTTCTTCTGTCTAACGAAAACAACCTCAAGTCCATCAGCCTTTCCTCATAAGATTTTCCCTCCATACCAGGCAACATCCTGGTAAATCTCCTCTGCACACGTTCCAAAGCTTCCACGTCCTTCCTATAATGAGGCGACCAGAACTGTACGCAATACTCCAAATGCGGCCGTAATATCTGGCTGTGATGCAAAGAAGATGGGCTCCCCCTCCTAATGTCTTTCACTGCAATATTACCACCCCTTCAGCCACCCACTCCATCTCCAATGGGCTAGTAGAATCCAGCCCTTTGAATGTAACCTTAAATAGGATTGATAAGACCTTATCATTGGCTTCTAATTGCCCATTGAGTTGTAGCAATGTGCACTCCAGTTTGTTGCTATTCTGGAAGGGCAAGTGAAAGAGGGATGCAGGTGAAAGGGAACATGGAATTGGAACCTGGCTCAAAGCACTTCCACTTCTCACCTTTTGCTGCCCCATCACAGTCAGTTCCCAATGTATTGTCTTGTGTTGCGATGGTCAAGTCTGCCCTGCATCCGTACAGATGGAACGGTTTAATTCACGTGGCTAGGCAGCTGGTTCGTGATCCCAAGCAAGGCCAGCAGCATGGGTTCAATTTCCGTATCAGCTGAGGTTATTCATAAAGGCCTGCCTTCTCAACCTTATCCCTTGCCTGAGGTGTGATGATCTTCATGTTAAATCACCACCAGTCAGCTCTTCCCCTCAAAAGGAGAAAGTGACCTATAGTCATCTGGGATTATGGTGACTTTACCTTTACGGATGGAACTGTTATTCCCACCCTCAAGGGCTTCAAAGTCCAAAGGGTATTGGCGTAAAGCACTGTAACAATCAGAACACGGATATGAATAACCAGCCTCCACCTCTACAGAAGCCATTGGGGTTATACAAAGTAGGAGTGCTGAGAAAAGGAAAAGTTGCATAAGATTTTAGAGCAATCTGTTTGCACAACTTTATGTCTTGTTCATTTTTGGTTGTTAGTTGACAAGGTACCTTTTCTCATGTGAGGAATGGTAGTACATGAAAAGGGATGCCTGGTTGTTTCCAGGATTACTTTCTGTTGGGCAATGGGGACCCGGTGAACTGGTGGAATCTAAGTGAACCTTTCAATAATTTGGGCATTCCGTACAGGGATGTGTGCACAACTGGTGCATTGGTTACACCTCATTCTGCCTCCTCCTTGGAATCATCTGATAAGGCTCTTTGTCTCTTTGCCTTGCCCGGGTCCCACAGATTAAAACCTCGCTGAGTGGAAAGGGGTTACAATTTTCACTGTCCCGCAACAATAGTTACACTCAACTGTACAAATGCAAGACTTTCCTTCCTTTGCATATCAGGTAAATATATTAAAATGTTCATAATTAACAGATTAAACAATCAACATATTAGGCTTTCAACCACATACCCAAAATTGAATGAATACTCACTGAATCTCTGCGGGCCTGATTATAAAGATGTACGGTGTTTAAAATACTGAGGTGCAGATTAAGGGTTTTGACAAGTCTTTGAATTCCTTCAGTGTCATTCTGTGTTGCAAGTCGTACCACAAAGAATCTGTGGAGGAAACAGTTAAAAATCTCTAAAGGTTTATTGATTAAGATGCAAAACTGATGCAAGAAAAGATAACCTTTCTCCTCCTTATACTAATGAATTGGAGCAATGCAAATATCTAAATTATTAATATAGTATTGCTTTTCTGGTACATCAATGAAATGTTTGAGTTCTGGTACAGCTGCCTCCTCTTCCACTTATGTCCTTGATGTTTTACTTTTCTCCTGTGCAAGCCTGAGAACACATTTGAGATATGACACATATGATAAAGGATAGTCAATATATATATTGCAAAAGTTAGGTCATGGTACCTTTGAAATCATAGAAGTAGATATGGATAATACAGCTGCATTTTCAAAGACCTTCAATAAGATACCACATGGTAGACTCGTGACTGCAGCCAGAGCCTTGGGAGTCAAGTGGCAGGTGGCAGAGTGGATAACAAGCAAGCAACTAAACAGAAACAGAGGTGGGATTTTCCGGCCCTGTCCACCACCAGGATTGTCCAGTCCTGTTGAAAGTGAATGGACTTTCATCTATGCTGCTGCTTTGCCTGTGGTGAGTCGTGCCATAGCAGGGTCGGAAAATCCCAGCCTGAGAGTGAGAGTTAAAGGTATTTACCCAGACTGGTGGAATGTGGCAAGTTTGGTCCAGTGAGACCAGTGCTGGGAACATTGCTGTTCATCACTTACATGAATGACTGCGACTCAGATATCAAAATTACAATTTCAAAGTGTGCGAATTACACCAAATCAAGAAATGTTGTTAGTACTGAAGAAGATTGCTGACGACAGGGGGACTGGAGAAAGAGGTAGTGTCGGTGGTTTACGGAGCTATTTTGGAAGAGGAGAAGGCACCGCTGGTAGGGATCAAAGCAAAGTGGGAGGAAGAGTTCGGAGAGGATATGGAGGAGGGGTTCTGGTTTGAGGTGCTCCAGAGAGTGAATGCCTCCACCTCGTGCATGAGGTTTGGGCTGATACAGCTGAAGGTGGTATACAGAGCACACCTCACGAGGACGAGGATGAGCCAATTCTTTGAAGGAGTAGAAGATGTGTGTGAACATTGCCGGGGCGGGGGGGGGAGCTAATCATGTTCATATGTTTTGGTTCTGTCCAAAGCTGGAGGATTACTGGAAGGAGGTTTTTAGGGTAATTTCTAAAGTGGTGCACGTGAAACTGGACCCGGGCCCCCAGGAGGCCATATTCGGGGTGTCGGACCGGCCAAGGTTGTAAACGGGTGCGGAGGCAGATGTTGTAGCCATCGTCTCGTTGATCGCCCGAAGGCGGATCCTGATGGGTTGGAGAGCAACCTCTCCACCCTGTGCCCTGGCGTGGCGGGGGGACTTGTTGGAATTTTTGACCCTTGAGAAGGTTATGAGGGGAAGGATGGAGGGGTTCTACAATTAATGGGCATTATTCATTATGCACTTTCAAGAACTGGAGAACATCGAACATTAGTTGGGGGGGTGGGTGGGAGGGTTTGGGGGAGGGGGCTGTGTGTGTTAATGGTGACTTGGATGATTCCTGATTCCTTTTTGTCATTTGTTTATGTGAACATGCGGGCTAATGTTTGAGGTTTGGTGGGAGGATGGGATTGTTGTTATTGATATGGGGATTGACATATTTGTTACTGATTATTGTTTATTGTTGGTGCGTGTAAATTTGGGAGAAAATGTGAAAAAGGAGAATAAAAATATTTTTAAAGAAAAAAGTACTGTGAAGATGGTGACAAAATGGAAGAAGACATTAATAAACTTGTGGAATGAGTGTGTGTAAATGGTAAATAAACTACTATACAGATAACTGTGAGGTGATGCATTAAAATAGGAAAAGCAAAAGAACCACAGTCTTTTTAGAAAATGAGTCTATATGAGGGAGAGGTACAAAGAGGTTGGGAGATTCAGGATCCAATATTTACAAGGAGGTCATGGATGCCCTGCTGAGGGCCTGATTATAATTTCCATTCAATGATAGGACCTCATAATAGTTTTTTCTAGCTGGCAGCCAGCTAAATTGACAACCTGATTGGGAGCCAAGAAGGAGGGAAAACCCATAGACGGAGGCTGCTGGCCAGGACCTCCGAGAGTGAAGAAGGTCAACCATCGTTAACAGGTGAAATAAAGAGATTAGCAAGTGTGGGGAAAAAAACGTTGTCTCACTGAGAGGACAACACGTTTGTGCGAGTTACTGCCACTCCTCCAGGGTGAGGCTGCATCAAATGTAGCAATCTGTTGGAGGACAGATCACGGGACTTCTGCATCCTGCATGGTCTTTCACTGCAGTTGTCCACAGTTATATTGGAAACAGTCCAGGATTACATGGCAGTAAGCTGATATTGCATGTCAACAGTGTGAGCTTTCACTGCTGTACTTAGACTTCTTGTGGAGGATGCTTATGCTATCAGCTGCTAAATTATTTTTTGCTCTACAAATGCAGTATGTCCATTTCCTTCTCTCTTGCTGGAAAAGTCAGCACACAGACATAGCTCCAGCTCATATATTAACACTGCAGGTAATTTAGAGGACAACATAGAAGGCGATCTGCACATGGTGAGATACCAGGCATGGATGGCTTGTAACCAAGACAGGAGGTAAAGGTAATGCAGGTGGGAGACAAAATGCACCTTCATAATGGAAAGGATGGCCTTGTGCCAAGTTGATGTTAGTTTACACCATGCTCCTTGACACTGGCTACCGGCCTTCTGGCAATCATCCCAAAGCACCAATAATTTTGTTGTGCATACCCATCACGGTTGTCTACTGGTTGCCCCCACTGAAGTGCTCATCTGGGTCCTCTGCAGTATAAGGCGGGTGCAACCTCACCTTTCAATTACATAGTACCTGCATTACCTTTACCTCCTGTCTTGGTTACAAGCCATCCATGCCTGGTATCTCACCATATGCAGATCGCCTTCTATGTTGTCCTCTAAATTACCTGCAGTGTTAATATATGAGCTGGAGCTATGTCTGTGTGCTGACTTTTCCAGCAAGAGAGAAGGAAATGTGTAAGTGAATACTGTGCAATTGGTTTGGTTGACGTGGCTGTCATATTGGATAGCTGACAGCGTGTGCAAACTGTAAAATGTGGGATGAGGCTTGCAGCAGCATGTAGTAGTGCAGTGGAAATGAATGCAGATATGAATCCTTTTTTACGTAAATCACGAGTGATGCACTATCAATTACGCAAAGACGAGAGTAGGATGTAATTGAGGCTTTATTACACTGAGATGTGTGGCCTCCTACAGCAGCTGACCAAATGACTGCTGTACGGGGAGAACACATATTTATACCCCGCCTACTGGGCGGAGCCAGCAGGCAGGGATCTACCCCCGTACCTGTAGTACAGGGGCCTTACCGTAAAGCACCTATAACAACATCCTCTATATACAATATATACATCAGTGGTGACTACCACAGCGAGTAAGTAAATAATGGCGATGTGGTTAATTGAGCAGTGTCTGTGATGCAGTTTGTAGGGTATGGCATTTGAAGATGCGTTCACCAACCTTGACTACTCATGTGAGATCATGAACTTGTTATGGCACTTCATCTCGTGTCTTTGGGGATAGACTCCTGTCTTTGACCTCCACAGTTATCAAATCACACTGTCTTCTGAGCATGTGTCTGGCCCATACAGATACAGGGGAAGGGATTCTCTCAGCCCTGGACCGAGCCGGAGAATCCCAGCAACCAGCGCGAATCGCACCATGCCGCCCCGGTGCCGGCACGTGATTCTCCGCAGAGTGGAGAATCGGCGCAATTGGCGCTGGCGTGGTTGGCGCGGCGCCAGTCGCGGGCTGCTCCACGCGGCCAGCCCACTGATTCTCCGGCCCAGGATGAGCCGAGTGGCCGTCGTGATAACGCCGAGTCCCGCTGGCACCGTCCACACCTGCTCTCAGCCAGCGGGAACTCGGCATGGAAGGGTCGGGGGACGGCCTGTGGGGGGTAGGACGGGGGCTCCAACCCCGGGGGGGCCTCCAATGTGGCCTGGCCCGCGGTCCGGGCCCACCAATCAGCGGGCCGTCCTCTCTGGCTGGGGGGCCTCCTTTCCTACGCACCGGCCCCTGTAGTCCTGCGCCATGTTGCGTCGGGGCCGGCGCGTTGAAGGAAGCCACTGCGCATGAGCGTGTTGGCCCCTTGTAGGCTAGAATCAGTCGTGGGGTCGGCCCGTTCACGCCACCGTAAAACGCGACGGTGTTTACGACAGCGTGGACACTCTGCCGCAGGATTAGAGAATCCCGCCCAGGACATCACTCCTACATTTTACCTCCTTATCCAGGGCCTGCAGTGCAGCATCGGAAAACAGTATTCTCTCCGACGCTGTGCAATTATTCAATGTTTCACAGGTCGTATTCACTCATGCATGACTTGCAGCACCTACTACAACCACAGTCCATCTCTCCTTTAAGAGGTATAGACTAGGTATAGAATAGATTTAAGTAGTGCAGACTAGCACTTTGTCACTCATGGTAATGTCTGCGTGCACATGGATCCAGTCAATTAATGAAGTTAACATGCTGCCCATGTTGCAATCTGATGCACCATCAATCGGACATGACACGAGAAGTAGTTCCAAACGACAGGCTTTAATGCACAAGATATGTGCCCGGCAGTAGACGTACAGAGAGAAAGGCCGACTGCCAGCCGGTACGGGTTCTTATTCTCCGCCTCGTAGGCACATGACTTGCCTCAGCCAATCGGCAGAGACGCACATGACTTGCCTGGGCCAATGGGCAGCGGGTCTTCTGCACCAATGGCAGCTCGGTTCTAGGGTACCGTTATGTCCCTAGTCATTCTACCACATTCACCCCCTGTTGAGAAAGAAGCTGGGGGGGGGGGGGGGAAGAGACGGGAGATGGGGATAGGGTGCCCCGCGGGTACGTGAGACTGGTAGTATGACTAGAGATGTTTAAGCCATACCGATGTATCTATGGCTGCCCACTGGCCCGGGACTAATGTGCAAGAGAGCAATAATAACTATTTACAGTGTATGAGGGGGGGGAGCAAAAAAATGGAGCAATAGGCAAGAAACACACACAAGAACACAAGAGTCCATAAAGTCCATCAGTACATCATAATGACTCAATCAGCCGGATGGGTGCCTTCGATGTCCTGCTGGACCTGCGCAGCAGTGTTGGCGACATCGGAGCGGTGGTTGTCCTGAACTCCGAGAGCGATGGTCGTGTTCCTGTGCCCGTACCCCTGGTCGGAGCTAGCAGAGCCCAGGCCGGGGGAGGGGGTTCCTGGCCGCCAGGTTGCGGGGGCGTCGGTGGGGCCGGGGGAAGGGGTGCCGGGGCCAGTCGGGGCTGGAGGGGGGGGTGCTGGTGCTGGGGGGTGTGGCCGCACCCCGGCAGGTGCCAGGTCCCGAATTTGTGTTCAATGGTGCCCAATTTCCTTACAATAAACCATTTTAAATGCCATTCCATAAATGGTTTCCAGATGTAGAGGTGGGGTGAGGGGCAACAGACTCTCAAAATGCTGCATAATCCACCTTGAAAGAGCCATTAGAAGACATCAGAATTGCAGGGGTCTCTGTCCACTGGTTCTTTTAATGACTCAGCAGACATCATAAGCTCAACATGTAAAAATGTGAAATGCAAATTACCTCCACCATTCCTTGACAACATACATTTGTGTATTAGTACAATTGGCCTCAAGCTATTAATTTTCAACCCAAAATTCCATAATTGTTTGAAATAATATTTTCTACCCTCCCATCATGAAAGCACCGGCCTATAGTTGGGGGTATTGTTGCCTGGTCATCAGCAATTGGCTGGTACTCCTCTCAAAGTGGTGATCCTTTGACTCACTCAAAAGGTTAATAAATTGGTTTTGACGAATCCTTACTTGAGCAAACCTTTGCGATGAGTGACATACAGCTCATGAGATAGCGTTGTCTTGCTGTAGGGTACAACACGGATAAAATCCTTCAGCAAAGGGAACTCTGGGATCAGATGAGGCACTGTGATAACACAGAAGTCTTTGTCCTGTAGTGATTTCAGACAAAAAAAATAAAAACAATAAATAATGTCAAAAGCATGCAGTTAAATATTTTCAGTAAATGATTCAAAGAGAGTATTATTGAGCAGCTTAAGACAATTTATTGTGTAATAAACAAGTAAAGTATTCTAATTATTTTTGCAGAATGTTTAGAAGTGGGAATTTAACTTTTAAGAATGCTGAGAAAGTGGCTGGAGAAGCAAAACAAAGTAAAAGGCTGGATGACTGAGAGCAGGTGGACTGTCACTGTATTGTTTATCCTCGAGGAATTAATATCATGTCATTCTATTAGTGTAAATATTTAATTCACATTAATGTTGAATAATTGTGCATTTATTGTTTTTAAATTATTCAATAAGAAAATTTGAAAGACAGTTTAGAACTTGGGAACAGGAGTAGGTCATTCAGCACATCGAGCATGTTCCACCATTCAATTGGATCATGGCTGATTGTCTACCTCAATGCCACTTTCCCGTGCTTTCCATATCTCTTGTCAGTAATTTCCAGAAAGCTATTGAACATGCTCAGTGATTGAACTTTCACAGCCCATTGGGGTAGGGAAGTCCAAAGATTCACCATACTCTGCGTGAAGAAATTCCTCATCTCAGTATTAAATGGCCTGTCCCTTACTGTGAAACTGTGTCCCCTGGTTCTACACTCATCAGCCATGGGGAGGGTCCTACCTATATCCACCCTGTCACGCCATAACATAATCATTTGTGAAGTTCTGCGGCGGAATTCGTGGACTCCACGACAGCAAAACTGGTGCCGCACTTGGACCGATTCAGCGACTGTTAAGGGGTCAGCACTGACGCTACATGAAATACAATCAATCCCAATGAGAAACGGCGCCAGATTTGCTGGATTCGTAATTAACACTCATGAGGCTGACAAGCTGCAGCCGCATATACGCACTTCACTCCCCAGACACACCATCCCAGCCAACAAGATGACAGCAAGGAGAGCAGCACCCGGTTTCACGGACCCTACTGGATGTAGTGGAGGAGAGGCGGTAACCCTGTACCCCGGCCGGTGAAGGAGGCTGCCAGCCACCGCTGTGCCGGGGCGCAGATGGCAGAGGCGGTCAGCGCTATGAGCAACACCATCCAAACCGGCCTGCAGTGCCAGAAGAAACTGCACGACCTGCTCAGGGCGGCCAGGGTGAGTAGGCAGCACTGTGCCCCTGCCACCCAACCCCATCCCACACACCTGTAACCGGACCCCACCTGCTCCCACTCCCGCCACCCGGAGGGTGTCCAAACACCCACCCTGCACCACATGCCAGCACCATGTACCACCCGCCAATGCCAGGTGTCCTGCTGCCCAACCCCTCGGCTGCATGCATCAGACTGTCGAACACAGTCGTTTCCGGTTCCCCCTTTCCCGAGGAGAAGGCCGCCCATAACTCCCGGGAGCAGGAAAAAACTGAAGGGGGACCGCTGGACCTGCAGCCCCTCACCATAGTTGAGCAAAGGGCCCTGGACAGCATTGGTGGCCCAGAGGAAAGGGAGGTCACTGGGGTGGAGATCGGCCGCATGCAAGGAATTGAGAGACCGCTGAGTTGCGGTTCCCCATGTTACGTGTCGTGTGAGAGTACCTTTAAGAAATGGATGTTTAAGAAATGTATGTTTACGAAATGGGTGTTTATCAGTGATGTCAGAGTGTGGGTGGAGCTGGGCTGTCTGTCAGATTTTACTTTTGTTATAGGCTGTTTGCTGCAGGGTGTGTTATAGTTTCGTTTTCAGAGCTGGATAGCTGCAGTCACAGCCAAAAGGTGTATTAGAGTCTCGCTCTGTAATCTAAAAACTGTAAATTGATCCTGGTGATTTAAAACTAATAACAGTTGTGACTTTAACCTGATGTGCTTCTGATAAAAGGTGTTTTAAGTCTTCTGGATGTTAAAAGGACAGCTTACGGATTACTTAGTGTTGTATTCTTTGGGGGTTGTATTTGAATTAATAGTTGCTAAGATGTTCACTATTTGTTTTAAAAAGGTTAACTTGAGTTAATAGAATAAACATTGTTTTGCTTTAAAAAATACTTTTTCCATTTCTGCTGTACCACACCTGTAGAGTGGGCCGTGTGCTCCCCATACCACAATCATTAAAAGTTGTGGGTCAGGTGAACTCCATGATACACTTTGGGCTTCTCTAAACCCTGGCCCATAACACATGTGTGCCAACCCCACTGCAAAACCACCCCCACAACACCCTCACACACCCCCACACCACCCTCACTTCCACTCTCACCGCCAAACCACTCTCACCCACACCCTCACCCCCACACAACTTTCACCCTCACACTCCCACACAACTTTCACCCTCACACCACCCTCACTCCCACTCTCACCGCCAAACCACTCTCACCCACACCCTCACCCACACCCAACTTTCACTCTCACACCCCCACACAACTTTCACCCTCACACCCTCCTCACCCCCACCCCTTCAATCCCCCACCCCTACATCCCCCCCAGCCCGCGGGGCTAATCATGCGCCTTGACATGTGTCTTTCAGGACATGCTGGAGATAGGGTAGGTCCATCTGGTGTCCCCCGCCCCCAGCCAGTGCCATAGCCGGAGCCCCCCTGTGTGCCGAGCAATGATGACGACAGCAGCAAGGACAGCACCCCTCAGCGTGAGATCCCGGAACTTAAGTCTGGGGATGACACTGATTTTCTGTCACTGCTGTCTCCAACACCCTCCACCATTCCAGAGACACTCACCTCGAATGGGCACTTTAGTGAAGAGGCTGCTGGGACACTATCTGGTGCGCACCACACAGCTGCTCCGGTACACT
Source organism: Scyliorhinus canicula (assembly GCF_902713615.1). Lineage (NCBI taxonomy): Eukaryota > Metazoa > Chordata > Chondrichthyes > Carcharhiniformes > Scyliorhinidae > Scyliorhinus > Scyliorhinus canicula. The sequence continues at coordinate 196,766,410 of NC_052146.1, read as the reverse complement.
AGGTGGAGGTTTGTACTGTTGAGGGGGTGACGGTCGGAGGGCAGGCCTCCCCAGGGACTATATGCCTTCCAGACAGGTTCCAGGTTCTGGAAATAACAATCCCATCTAAAGTGGAACAGCAGTCGCTGAGCTAGGGACTACATGAGGGGTTGTCGGCGACCATCCAGCACCTGTATGGTGCAGTTGGAGGAGTCCAACCTTGTGCAGGAGCAGGTGGTGCCGACCATGTGTGTCACCCAGGCCAATGTCCACGGTGGAGGCATTGGGGCCGAATGCTTTGGCTATCGATCAGCATGTCCAAGGCCTGAGGTATTCTGTACAGGTGGTAGCCGAGGTCCATGACAGGGTTGCCATCTCATAGACAGCCATGTGCCAGCCAGAGCCACCTGGAAATTGAAGCGGTGCTCCTGTGTGTGGCCCAGTCACAGCAGGCCATGGCTCGGAACATAGGCGACATTGCCCAGACACTGGCAGACATGGCGCAGACACTGAGGGAGGTGGCCCAATCCCAGAGGGAGATGGCATAGTCACTGGCTGATGTGGCACAGTTCCAGATGGCAATGGTCCACTCCCTGTGATCCACGAGCATGCAGACCTTGGTCGAGACCAGAGCAGGCCTCCTGGTCTGGCAGCGCCAGGTGGCGGGGGAGCCTCAGGGGATAGCTCCACTTGTACCTCCGTCCCATGGAGTAGCCCAGAGGCTAATGGGCACCCTGAGGGAGGAGGAGGTGATGTTTAAAAATACTTTAGATCTCTGTAGCATCACACCTGTGAAGTGGGCCCTTGTGCTCCTCTTAACCAAAATCTATTAAAAGTTGTGGGTCAGGTGAACTCCAGGATATACTTTGGTGTTCTCTAAACCCTGGCCCATAATACCAGAGATTCACGCCCTATGTGTCCAGCTATGGGCATAGAACATTCTGGAGGGAACACCCCAAATTATCCTATTACATGAGTAACTAATTGAGGGAAAAGAGGGCAGAAGAAACTGATTTTGCATTGCATTAGAATCCATTTCAACAGGATGGCACGGAGGACCCGAGTTCGATCCTGGCCCCGGGTCATTGTCCATGTGGAGTTTGCACATTCTCCCCGTGTCTGAGTGAGTTTCACCCCCACACCCCAAATATGTGCAGGTTAGGTGGATTGGCAACGCTAAACTGCCCCCTAATTGGATAAAAATAATTGGATACTCTAAAAAAAAAAATTTTTTTTAAAAATCCATTTCAACTTTGCGAAGCACACTTTATAAAACAGTGGGTGCCATCATGTGATTGGTGGCGGTTATTTAATTTTTAAAAATAAATTCAAAGTGCCCAATTTCTTTTCCAATTAAGGGGCAATTTAGTGTGGCTGGTCCACCTACCCTTTGGGTCTTACCTCCACATCTTTGGATAATGGGAGTGAGACCCACACAGACATGGGGAGAATGTGCAAACTCCACATGAATGCCACTTATTTAAATTTGACACTCTCAGGATACTCTCAGCTTTATTTTTGTAGTCTTACAAATAATCAGGACCTTTGGTTTGCAACATGCTGAATTCCATGATTTTTTCATTAAAATAAGATACTGGTTCTGAAGATTCACTTACTGGATAAAGATTAAAAATAAAGGGCAAAAAATCCTGAGACCTGTGAACAAAAAACAAAACAGCAATGAATGTTTAAAGTTTTGTTGTCAATGTTAATAATAAAAATGCAACTTCACCCAATTGATCAGGATATCTAATAAGTTTGAGTCTTTACTTGCCTATTTTCATGTGTTCCCCTAGCAGCTTTATTACTTCCTTTAAAGTATAAAGACATCGAGATCTTTCTGGGGAAAAGAAATCTTATTTTTCAAGAATTGAGAACATGGCAAACCTTGCACTTTTTGCTTTTAAAATGTTGCACAGCTCACCAAGGTATGAATTCCTAACACTTCATTCCATCCATGTAAATCTACACTGCGATATATAAACCTCAGCAACTGGGAGCCCTAATTATATATATTTTTTTCGCTCATGAGGTGTGGACATCACTGAGCGATTTACTGCTCATCTCTAATGACCCCTGAGAAGTTGGTACTGAGCCGCTTTCTTGAACCGTGGCAGCCTGTGTGATGAAGGCACTCTCATAGTCTTGTAAGGTTGAGAGCTCCAGGATTTTAACCCAGCAACAACGAAAAAACAGTGAGACATCTTTAAGTGAGGATGTGTGTGATTTAGAGGAGAATTCGCAGGTGGTGGTGTTCCCATGTGTCTATTGCCCTAGGCTTTCTAGGTAGGAGAAGTTGTGGGTATGGAAGGTGACGCCAAAGAAGCCTTGATGAGTTGCTACAGTGCATTTTGCAGATGATACACACTGCAGACACAGTGCACAGGTAGTTGAGGAATTGAATGTTTAAGGTGGTGAATGGGATGTCAGTCAAGCAGGCTCATCTGCTTATACAGCTTCCCCTTAAATAACACTATGCAATTTTAAGACATTATTCCTTCATGGAACATGAGCACGGTTGGCAAGCCAGGATTTGTTTCTTATCCCTAAATGCAATTGAGAAGGTAGTGGTGAGCTGCCTTTTTGAACTGCTGCAGTCCATCTCGTGTTGATAAACTCAGAGTGCTGTTAGGGAAGGAGGTTCAGGACTTTGACCCAGTGACAGTGAAGGAACAGCAATATTTTCCAAGTTAGGATGGTGTTTGGCTTGGTTGGTGGTGCTCTCATGCGTCTGTTGCCCTTGTCCTTCTAAGTGGCAGAGGTCACGTGTCTGAAAGGTCATTTTGAAGGAGTCTTGGTGAGTTGCTGCAGTACATCTTGTAGATGGCGCACACTGCTGTTATTGTATGTTGGTGGTGGAAGGAATGAATGTTTAAGTTGGTGGATCGAGTGCCAATCAAGCAGACTGCTTTGTCCAAGATGGTTTTGAGCTTCTCGAGTGCTGTTGTATCTGCACTTATGCATGCAAGTGGAGAGTAATACACCATACCACTGACTTGTGTCTAGTAGATGGTGGACATGCTTTGTTTGGGGAGTCAAGAGGCAAGTTATTTGTTGAAGAATTTCCATTTGCTAATCTGATCTTGCAGCCACAGTATTTAAATGGATGGTTTAGTTCAGTTTCTAGGTAACTTCTAGGGTGTTGATTGTGGAGGATTCGGCAATGGTAATGATGTTGAATGTCAAAGCAAGGTGGTTAGATTCTCTCTTGCTGGAGATTCATCGGCTGGCATTTTTGTGACGCTTATCAGCCCAAGCCTGAATGTTGTCCAGACCTGGGTGCATATTGACATAGACTGATTTACCTCAACTACTGTATGTAATAGCAAGTTCTAAATTCCTACCACTCTTTGGGTAAAGACGTTTTGCCTGAATTCACCACTGGATTTATCAGTAATTATCTTGGGTTGGATTCTCTGATTTCTAAGTGCTGATGCCGGCGTGGGAACAGTGGGTTTTTACGCCAGAAAAAACGTTGCAAAAGATGCACCGATTCTCCATTTGGTGGTGGGGGGGGGGCTAGCAGGCACACAGCGTAACGCCCCTGGCTTTACCTGGGAATACGGCCGGAGAATTGCCGGGTCCGTGGCATTGCATGCACATGACGGCGGGTTTTCGCCATAAATGGAGATTCTCTGGCCGATTGCCGAACGCAATTTCGGCGTTGGCGACTGGAGAATCCCGCCTCTTGTATTTATGACTTTTAGTTCTGGACCACACACTAATGGAAACATTTTCTCTATGGGAGACTATCAACCCTTCCAATATCTTACAGATCTGTCATGTTCTCCTTCAGAATCTCTTTTCTGGAAAAAAGCCTGCCAGCTTGTTCAGCCTTTCCTCTCAGTGATTCCTTTTACATCTTCCCAATGCATCCAAATACTTTTTATAATATGAAGACCTGAACTGTGTACAGTACTCCAAGTGTGGTTTAATCAAACTTTAATTCAAGTTCAACATAGCATCTCTGCTTTCCATGGCACAGTGGTTAGCACTGCTGCCTCAGGGACCTGGGTTTGATTCTGGCCATGGGTGACTGTGTGGAGTTTGCACTTTCTCCCAGAATCAGCGTGGGTTTCCTCTGGGTGCTCCGGTTTCCCCCACAGTCCAAAGATGTGTAGGTTAGGTGGGGTTATGGGGACAGGGCAGGGAAGTGGGCCTAGGTAGAGTGCTCTTTTGAAGAGTTGGTGCTGACTCAATGCGCTGAGTAGCCTCCTTTTGCACTGCAGGAATTCTATGGAATTATCCCTCGAGGATTAAAACCTAATATTCAGTTTGCTTTATGGGCTTATTAATCTGTGTAACTACTTTTAGTTATTTCTGTGTCTGTACTCCGGGATCCCTTTGCCTACCTCATCCAGACTCTTATTAACTAAGTTGTATATGCCTTTCTTATTCTTCTTACCAAAATGTAGCACCTTACATTGATCGATATTGAAAGGCGAGTAACAGAGGAAATGCAAGATCACGTAATTAACAATAAAATGTTGATAAATTCAGAGCTTTGTTTTTAAAAAGGCATTTTTAAAGTAGCTTTGATTGTAAATAACACTTCCAAAATGAAAGCTCTTAGAGCAGCAAGTGTTTAAACAATAAAGTAGTTGGTATTAAATTCATTATTGAATGTTACTGAACACGAAAGTCATTCTGGGGCTCATAACCCTTATGAGAAATTACATCAGATCTGCTTCAGCAACTCATGGGAAAAGAATGAATCAGTCTGAACCATACTTTAACTACTGCATTAGCTTGTTTTGAGTCCATTATGACATCCACAGCACTCATAAACTCCCTCATGACAGTCAGTACTTCACAAACTGGTCATATGCTTCTCTTAGTAACCTCAGTGAAACACCATTCATCTTGGCGGATTTGTTTTGAGCATATACAGGACCTTGATCTCACTGATGTCAAGTCATTAAATTTGCATGGATTGTCTTTGAAAATGAAGGGCCTGCAATTAGCATTTTCTCTTATAAATACATCAAGGAAGTAATCATTAAGTCTATTAAATTTATCTTCAGCCCCATAAGTATACTTTAAGGTTTTCATGTACTTCACTGACTTACAACAAGGGAATAATTTATTGTCATTATGTTCAACCTCCACAGCAATGTTCTTTACAATATATCTCTCTGCCTTCTGACCACCCTTTAAACAAATTTCTGAAGATTCCTATATTCATCGCATTGGTCTCCCTCACTTTTCTGCCTGCAAGTTCTGTAAAATTGGCTTCTTGGGTTATTTTACATTTTCATGATTCATTTCAAGTCTGCTTGTTTAGTTTACTCTTGCTACTCTTGTACAGATCCTTGGTTAGACCTCAGTTTTGGTCTCCACACCCTCACACAAGGGATGAGACCTCTCACACAAGGGTCAAAAAAGGGTGTAAACTAATCAGAATCAGTGTTGTCTTCTGGTCTTGCTTTGATTGCCCAAAGAGGCCAGAAGGAATTTTTTGTCTTTTTTTCTAATTGTCCTACTTTTAAAAATCTGTTTCTCCCCCTCACCCAGATTACATGACTGTAATTTGAAGGGTACATGTGCTTTGATGCACAAGGCATCACATTTCTGTGGAACAGGTTGGATGGATCAGTAGTCTTGAGCTGATCATTTTCTTTTTTGTTTCATAACAACCCGGATTTTGCAGACAGCAGTGAAGCAAAGGTGCTTACCACTGGACTCGAAGAAAGATCTAACTATAAGACATATGACCATAAGACATAGGAGCAGAATTAGGCCACTCGGCCCATTGAGTCTGCTCCGCCATTCAATCATGGCTGATATTTTCTCATCCCCATCTCCTGCCTTCTCCCCATAACCCCTGATCCCTTTATGAATCAAGAACCTATCTATCTCTGTCTTAAAGACACTCAGTGATTTGACCTCCACAGCCTCCTGAGGCAAAGAGTTCCACAGATTCACCACCCTCTGGCTGAAGAAATTCCTCCTCATCTCTGTTTTAAAGGATCGTCCCTTTAGTCTGAGATGGTGTCCTCTGGTTCTAGTTTCTCCTAAAAATGGAAACATCCTCTCCACGTCCACTCTATCCATGCCTTGTAGTATCCTGTAAGTCTCAATGAGATCCCCCCTCATCCTTTTAAACTCAAACAAGTACAGACCCAGAGTCCTCAACCGTTCCTCATACGACAGTTCCTCATTCCAGGGATCATTCTTGTGTACCTCCTCTGGACCCTTTCCAAGGCCAGCACATCCTTCCTTAGATACGGGGACCAAAATTGCTCACAATACTCCAAATGGGGTCTGACCAGAGTCTTTTATAGCCTTAGAAGTACCTCCCTGGTCTTGTATTGTATCTCTGTGGTATGTATTCCCCTTTCCTGGCAGCAGGTTAAATCAGTTGTCAAGTCAAGGGGATGTTTTGGCAAGCAGCAGCAGTGATATAGGTAAGCAGCCAATCATATTGAAGTATTAGCTCAGTTGGCTGAACAGCTGGTTCATGATGCAGAGCAAGGCCAACAGGATGGATTCAATTCCCATACTAGCTGGGGTTATTCATGAAGGCTCCCCCTATTCAACCTTGCCCCTCACCTGAGGTGTGGTGATCCACAGGTTAAATCACCACCAGTTAGCTCTCCCCTCAAAGGTGAAAGTAGTCTATGATCATCTGGGATTATGATGACTTTATTTAATTCACATATAGCAAAACCAAGTTAAAAGCACTTAATATCCTTCACTTTTAATTAAGTTATCAGACAGTGAATAAAATGAATCTGATTCAATTAAAATAGTCACTAAATGAATATTTAAAATTTTTAAAAATAATTTTTTTAAAACAAATAAGTGGACATTTATTATTATCAAATCTGGAATTCTGGAAAATGGAAAATAAATTTCCAGAGACCGTGAATAGGTTTGACGATAGTTCTGAAGGTAATTTTTACGCCATTTAACAAGATGATATTTCTTTTTCAAGGATTTTCATCAGAGAATAACAGAATTGTTATGACACAGGAAGCAATTTGGCCCATTATGTCTGCACCTCTCTTCAAAGAAGCAGACTTGGTGCCATTCCCCTGCCTTTTCGCCATACTCCTGCGCAGCTGAGCGCAGCTGATTAGTCATGGTGGGTATTTTTTCAACTATATTAAATTGTAAGTCATTGTTTTACCAAGGGTAGGGACTTTTAAAAAAATATAATAGTCTTGTAAAGTTTTAAATTTAAAGGGTTTAATCATGACAGGAGAGCTTAAAGCTGTGGTTTGCTCCTCTTGCTGCATGTGGGAATCCAGAAACATTTCCAGTCCCTGAGAACAGCAAGTGTGCAGGACGTATGTCCAGCTGCAGCTCCTGGAAGCTTGGGTTTCAGAGCTGGAACGGTGTTTGGGGACACTGTGCAGCATCCATGAGTCTGAGGGCACTGTGAAAAGCACATGTAGAGAGGCGGTCACACCGCAGCTGAAAGAACTCGAGGAAGGAAATGAATGGCTGACCACCAGGCAGTCCAAGATAAACAGGCAGGTAGTTCAGGAGACCCCTGGAGTTCCACTCACAAATCAGTATTCCATTTTGGAGATTGATGAGGCTGGTTCCTCCAGGGAGTGCGGACAGAGTCAAGCTTCTGGCAATACAAGCAGCCTGTCTGTAAAGCCGGGGGGGGGGGGGGGGGGGGGGTCAATAATAATAGGGAATTAACAGGGGAATGCAACTGTGGCAATACAGCAAGATGGTGTGTTGCCTCCCTGGTGCCAGGGTCCGGGGTGTCACTGAGCTGCTGCAGGACATCCTGAAGGGGGAGGGTGATAAGACAGAGGTCAAGGTACATGTTATTACCATGACATAGGTAGAAAAAGGAATGAGGTCTTGAATTCAGGGAGTTAGGCAGTAGACTAAAAAGCAGGAACTCTCGGGTTGCAATCTCTCGGGTTGATTTCTCCCACTGCAAAGTGCTAGCACGTATAGAAATTGGAGAATAACACAGATTAATGTGTGCCTTAAGAGTTAGTGCAGGAGGGAGGATTTTAGATCTCTGGATCACTGGGACCGTTTCTGGGGAGGGTACAAGGAAGATGGTCTACATCTGAACCAGAGAGGGACTAACGTCCTTGCCGACGGATTTGCTAGTGCTGTTGGGAAGAGTTTACACTAATTCAGCAGGGGGAGGGGGACATAGACTGTTAGCAGAATAGGGACACAGCATAATACAGAAAAGCAATCAAATCAGAGGGAATACAGGGGTATCAAGTTTCAAGGGAGTAAGACAAGGCTGGATTTCTTCGACTTTAATGCCAGGAGTACTACATGTAAAATGGATGAGTTAAGAGTGAGATTGGCACATAGAATTATGATATAGCAGCCATCATGGAGATGTGGCTGAGGGAGGGGCAGGATTGGCAGCTCCATATCATGGGATATAGGATGCAATTTAATGGCCACATTGCGCTTGAGCGAGAGAGCACTGAGGCTGGTAGATCGCGGGAGAGGCCAAAATTGAGAACTGTGCCGGGTTCCCCCTCGAGTTCTTTCATCTGCGGTTTGACCACCTCTCTACATGTGCTTTTCACAGTGCCCTCAGACTCACAGATGCTCCACAGTGTCCTCAAACACTGTGGGTAGGCGTGCCATGTAGCATGTGGGGGTTATTGCCTGGCATCCTAATCAGACCATGATGCCTGGACACTGTGCTTGAGCATTGCAGGACATAATACCACGGACACAGCAGCCAACATCTGAAAACCCAGGGGAAATCTCCGCAACCAGAGGGTGGGTACGTGCACTGGTGAGGGGACCAGCGTGGTCCAGGTAACGTTACGTGCAGGTCTCTGGGATACAGGGGGCTGGATTCTTCAATAATGAGGCTATGCCCCCACGCCAGCGTAAAAATGCTGGCGCTTCACTCCGGACTTTCCTTAAGAAAGTCTGGCTGCGGATACGGGACCCCGAACATCCGGTCAGGTGTCCGTGCATGTGCATGGCGGCGGCCTGCAGCAGCCACCCCATGCAACATGGCGCACTTGCACCGGGGACCGTGATGGAAGAAGTAGGTACCCCCGGGATCACGCATGCCTGCGGATCGGTGTCGCCCGATCGCTTGCCTAGCTGTCCATGAGGCCCCCCCGCCCCCGCCCCAGTGAATGACCCCCCCACCCCCCACCAAGGCGACCGACGTTCCCGCCGGTCGATAGGTGGTTACAACCACGCCGTTGGGAAATCGGCCAGTTGCGCACAGAGAATCGCATGAGGGCCTCTGTCAATGGCCCCCTGCCCACACTGCGTAGTTTGCACTCGGGATTCTCGAGTGATTCTCCGGTCCGGGAGTGGCGCTGGACCACTCCCGGACTGGAGTGGTCCAGCTCGAACGGTTGACACCCGTTCTCTCCCCTCCCCCCCACCGGAACGTGATTTCGGCGCGGAGGTCGGAGAATCCAGCCCAGTGTGTGGGGTTTGGTGCCCAGAGGCCCCCGCTGCAGCCAGGTGTGCGTGGGCCGGGCGTGTTGGATCGCTGGGGATTTGGACGGAGGCAGGGTCCCGGGGTTGAAAACACCGCTGATCGCCAGTCTAACACGCTCTCCAATTCCTTACAGATATTGCACGAGATGGATGATATCTTGGACCTCAAGGAGGCTGCCCTTGCAGTGCTGCTGGCAGGCAAGGCAGCCAGATGCCGGAGAAGGCTGTGGCTGCAGCATCGCCAGAGACTTGAGGCGGCAGCCCATGCGCATGGCCCTGCCACACACCCTGAGGACTCGTCCGCCCATCAGGCCAACGTGAGACTCAGAGGGGGTGGTCAACGACGGCCCAGGGTATATATGCGTCGCTGGTTGTATGAACAGATGATGGACAGCAGGTGCTGCAGTTGGCTCCACCTCAACAAGGAGACGATGCGGCACCTGTGCCATGTCCTTGCAAACGTGGAGGAGGAGGAAATCCGCTCCCGGTGGGCATCAACGTCACCGCAGCCCTGAACCTTTATGCCTCAGGGTCATTCCAGGGCTCGAGCAGGGACATGTGTATCATTTCACAAGCTACAGCCTACCAGTGCATCTGTGAGGTCATGGATGCCCTGTTTACCCAGGCAGCTAACTATATAAACTTTGACCTGGACCAGGCCCAACAAGGTGCCCAGTCAGCATGATCCTCCACCATCGCCGGGATGCCCCAGGTCCAGGGAGTAACAGATGGCATGTAAGTCGCCTTGTGTGCACTGGGCCCTCAGGGAGTGCCCTACATCAACAGGAACATCCAGTCCGTGTGCAACCACAACCTGAAGATCATCACCCCGTCTTCAACAGTGACACTGGCAGTACCGACACAGTGCCATCACCCTGGAGTACTGTTACACAGACCCTGGGAAGAGGGGACAGGGTGTGGGGATCGGTGTAGAGGGGGAAGGGGGAGGGGAGGGGTGAAAAGGAGGGGTTAGGGCAGGGGGAAGGGATTGTGCACTACGGCTACATCCTGGGGACATTCCTGTGCTCTTCGAGGACCACCCCAGGATGGCCAGTTAGCTCTTGGGGGTATAAGGGGTACCTGCTGAGGATCTGGCTAATAATGCCAGTGCGGAGACCGGTGACTGATGCAGGGATCTGATACAATAAGGCCCATGCGGCCAACCAGGCTGTTCTTGAGCGGTGCATCGGACTCTTCAAAAGGCGGTTCCGATGCCTCATCTGCTCTGGTGGTGAACTGCAGTACACTCACAGACGGTCGCCCATAGTATGGCAATGTGCTGTGCCCTCCACAACCTGGCACAGCAGCGGGGTGATGTGCTGGAGGCGGAGGAGAGGAAACATGTGGTCACCTCCGAGAAGGAGGATGAGGCAGTGCCAGGCCAGTTGGGGCTGGAGGACAAGCCCGAGGAAGGCCCGCAGGAACAGCCGGAGGATGGTGGACTGGCAGCAGCGGCAAGGGTCCAGAAAGCCCGGAGGGCCAGGGAACCCTCCTCCTCACTTGCTTCACATAGGATGCGGCCTTGTCATTCATTGTAAACCCCCTCCCCCCCCCTCACCCATTTCCACCCTCCCCTTTCCCCACCCCCTCTTCCTTGCCCTGCCCCTCCCCCACCCATTCACTCCTTCCTTCTCCCTCCCCTGCACCTCTCCCACTCCCTTCCCTCCCTCCCCCCCACCCATGTCCCCCCCCCACACTGATCCCCTCTCCCGCCTCCCACCCCCACCCCCGCCCCCAGGGTCTGTATAACATTACTCCAGGGTGATGAGGTTGTGTCAGCACTATCAGTGGGTCACTGTCAAAGGCAGGTGATGATAACCCACAGAGAGCTGAGCGCTGGTGCTCCTCAATCTATGCTATAGTCTGACTCCTGCATGTCTGCTGAGTGCTTTCTCACTCACACCCATCCATCCCGTGCACATGGTATGCCTGGGCAGGGGGGGAGGAGGCTTGCCCAGGAGGCTGGGGCAAGGGATTGGTGGTCGGCCCGCACTATTGAAGAAAGTGCCATTTCTCCGGTGCAACGGCTTTTAATGCTGAGAAAGGTTGGGGTGGCATTGTCCATAACTGCCCCTAGCCCCCAATGATGTTGCCCCACCTTCCCCTCCCCCTACCGCTCACCCATCCTCCCCACTCACCTCACTCCCCCTCCCTTCCCGCCAGTGCCCTCTCAGTGATCCTCAACCTGCTTAGCCTTCCATACTTTATTGCTGTGTCTAAATGTGTCCCCATCTGAGTTGGAAGCAGCCTGCAGCCTGCCACATCCATGGCCTTCAATGTCCCTGACGGGCATTCTCTGGGGACTGGGGCCAGAGGGCCCCCACCCACTTGCTGCCGTCATAAGCCTCGCTGTGGCACCCTATTCCGGGGCTGACCCCGAGATGCGGTGTTGACTGAGCCACGTCTTTCGACACCTCCACTCATGCTGCTAACGTCATGCACCAGGTTCTCCACTGTGGTTGCCACCCTAACGGTGTTGGCTTTGGTCCCATGCATTGCGGGCACCATCTCCTGCACCCGTGGCCTCTGGGAGTCCTCCAATTGGCTATGTACCTGCTGGAGTGTCGCTGACATCCCCTCTGAATATCATGGCCGCACTCTATCGTCTCTATCAGCTCCAGGTAAACCTGATCAAGTCTCAGCATCTGACTGGGACCCAGCTGGATTCTGGGATCCAGCGGACAATGACTGCTGTCTCGCCTGGGCAATTCCTGCTTCCACCTGATGTCCATCGTCAACTGTGTGGTGCCACAGAAGCCTGACCACTACTGTCATCCACCGAGTTGTGTGTCTCTACGCTGGTGAGGGTGGGAATCATAGAATCCCTACAGTGCAGAAGGAGGCCATCCGGCTCATTGTGTCTGCACCGACACTTGGAAAGAGCATCCTGCTTAAGTCCACACCTCCACCCTAACCCCGTAACCCCATTTGACCTTTTGGACACTAAGGGGCAATTTAACATGACCAATTCACCTAACCTGCACATCTTTAGACTGTGGGAGGAAACCGGTGGACCCGGAGGAAACCCACGCAGACACTGGGAGAAAGTGGAAATTCCACAGTCACCCAAGGCTGGAATTGAACCTGGGACCCTGGAGCTGTGAGGCAGCAGTGCTAACCACAATGCCAACGTTCTGTGCCGCGAATATGGTGGTCTCCTCGGAGCTCCCCTCCAAGGTATTCTTATAGAGGCATTGGAGGGTGGAACCACCCAGGATGGGCCGGCACCGTTGAATGGACATCCTGCAGGAGAATGGACATTTGATCAGTAGGAGGGATGGGTCGGTCTGTGTGTATCAACAACTCACGTGTGACAGGTCATCTGGGCGACAGCTAGTGGATTCTCATCTCTGCAGCAATAACTGTACGCCAACCTCTACGTCCATGACTGATTTGTCAGGGCCACCCCCGTGACTACCAGGGCACATTTCTCCTAGGGGGTGACGACTCAGATGTCCGGCACCCTGCCACCCATCTGGGCCCTTTCCCGTCTGTTGTGGCCTAACTTTTCCTGCAGGGACACAGAGAGGGCATTGTGAGCTGCAAGCTTTGTTCATCTCAGGAGTAGAGGAGTATGGGGGGAGAGTATGGGGAAGTGGAGAATATGGCTGGATGGGGAGATGGGGAATATGGTGGATCTACTGCTGTGGATCTGGAGTTACATGTAGACCAGGTAAGAATGGCAGATTTCCTTCCCTAAAGGACATTAGCAAACCAGATGAATTTTTACGACAATCGACAATGGTTTCATGGCCATCATTTCATTCCAGATTTTCTTTTATTGAATTCAAATTTCACCATCTGCAGTGGTGGGATTTGAATCTAGATCCCCAGAACATTACTCTGGGTCTCTCGTTTACAAGTCCAGTGACAATACCACTACGTTACTGCCTCCCCCTTTGGAAGGGGTAATTTGACAAGAAAATATTCAATGAACGGCATGACACTGGGAAGTTCCAAGGAACAAAGGGACCTTGGCATGTTTGTTCATAGATCTCTGACGGCAGTAGGGCAGGTTCATAGAGTGGTGAAAAATGCATATGGGACACTACCTTTATCAATTGAGGCGTAGATTACAAACACATGGAGGTCATGTTGGAGTTATACAAATCTTTAGTGATGCCACAGCTGGAGTACTGTGTGCAATTCTGGTCGCCGCATTATAGGAAGGATGTTATTGCATTGGAGGGGGTGCAGAGGAGATTCACCAGGATGTTCCCTGGGATGGAACATTTAAGTTATGGAGAGGTTGGATAGCATTGGGTTGTTTTCGCTGCAACAGAGAAGATTGAGGGACAACCTAATCGAGGTGTACAGGATTATGAGAGGCAAGGACAGGGTGGATAGGGAGTAGCTTTTCCCTTTAGTTGAAGGGTCAATCATAGGGGGACACAAGTTCAAGGTGAGGGGCAGGAAGTTAAGGGGGATTTGAGGAAAAACATTTTTACCCAGAGGGTGGTGACAGTCTGGAACGCACTGCCTGGGAGGGTTGTGGAGGCGGGATGCCTCACAGCCTTTAAAAGTACCTGGATGAGAACTTGGCACGTCATAACATTCAAGGCTATGGGCCAAGTGCAGGTAAAAGGGATTTGGTAGCTGGGTCAGGTGTATTTCATGTGTCGGTGCAGATTCAATGGGCCGAAGGGCCTCTGCTGCACAGTATATTTCTGTGATTGTTTGTATTCAAATAATAATTTCTTGCCCTCTTGAATTGCTTGATTAAATATGCTTCCATCACGCTTCCAGGTGGTGCATTCTATATGTCCATTCCATATAGCGTATTTTAGACTGAGATTAACAGTGACGATTGGAAGTTCTTGTTGATTCAATTAATTTCCATTGATTGCAGTCTGGGAGCAGCAGACACTGTGGAGAAATGTAAAATCAGTGGGCACAATTCTCCCATTTACAGCCTAAGTGCTCCCGCCAGCGGAGAATCAGAACTGTTTCTCATCGTAACCCAGAGGCAAGTTTTGCTCAGTTGGAGTTCCTTGACGCCCCCTCAAGCTTTGGCATGGTTAGGAGATCTAGTGGATTTTATGCACCTGGAGAAAATAGAGTAACTATGAGAAGGTCGGTGGATGGACTTTACTCAAGGTGCCAGCCGTTCATTACCTTTTTTAAGGAGCTGGTTACCGTCAGCTGTTAAGGGGGATGGGCAGCATCGTCAGTTTGGTATGACTTTCTTTAGGGAAGGTATGTAGGGATTAGGAAGGGTTAATCTGTGTACGAGGTTGGGTTAGGTTAGATCGGATTGTGTTTGCGATATTTTGTTTTTGCAATAATGTGAAATTGGTCAGAATAGTTTGAACAGGCAGCACGGTAGCACAGTGGTTAGCACTGTTGCTTCACAGCGCCAGGGTCCCAGGTTCAATTCCGGGTTTGTGTCGCTGTCTGTGCGGAGTCTGCACGTTCTCCCTGTGTCTGCGTGGGTTTACTCCGGGTGCTCCGGTTTCTTGCCACAAGTCCTGAAAGACGTGCTGTTAGGTGAATTGGACATTCTGAATTTTCCCCCCGTGTACCCGAGCAGGCGCCGGAATGTGGCCACTCGGGGCTTTTCACAGTAACTTCATTGCAGTGTAAGCCTACCTGTGACTAGAAAGATTATTATTATATTTTGAATGTTATAAACAAAAAACTTTTGTATAAAATAATTTTGTTTAAAGAACTGTTTCTCGCTGGCACTAGGAGCAAGGCTGATGTGCCATTCAGTGGCACATAGAATTTTTTTACCAAGGATCGGGTTCTACGTTGGACCTGACTGGGCGGGGCCCAAACACGCTGACAGGTCCCATTCCTCCGAGATCTGGGCACTGCTTTTAAAGGGCACCCCAATCTCAGAATTAAGTTGCAGCACCTTGCCACCCCCCAAAATCACTGGTGATGCTTTGTCTGCATGCTGCCCCTGCAACTTTCCAGGCAGCTATTCAGAACAAAGAGACAGCTTCTTTAAAAAAACTGCTGCCAGAAAGAACAGCTGCCCAAAAGAGGTACTTCAGAGTTAATGGACCCCTGTAGAGCTAAATAAACAACAGTAAACCTGACCTTTGAAATTGCCTGGACATGTCCATCAAGAGGCTTGTAAAAGGAAATAAACCTTCAAATTGAATGTAAACAATGCAGCTCAAAACTTTACATTTCTAAGCATTCACAGAGGCTTGCAAAAGTTAAAGGGCAATGAAATTGACTGTAATAAAAGTACTTCAAAGGTTTCCATCCCATTAAAGGGAAGACCTTTACCTTCAGCTCACAAATTTTTGATCTTGACATGCTGGGAGAGTGTTTAAAGGGTTTAGGGCTATGGAGAGATGACTTTCACTTATTTCTCAGAGATCTCTCATCTTGACATACTTGGAGAGAGTTTAAAGATTTTAAAGGCTACAGATAGGAAGACCAGGCAAACAACGACCATCCAGGGAAAGACCCCCAATGTGCTCCTCCAGCCCAGTCCAAGCCCCCCCAACACTCATCTCCACTGAAGGACGCCTCTCAGCACCCTGGAGACAAGAGGGTACACACCCCTTGCCCCACCCGAGAGTGCAAACCACCAGGCCATTGATTGTTAAAACTTGCACCAATTCATGCCAGCAGAGCTCCTGGCGGATGGGGATGGAGCATCTGTGAGATGAAGGTAAAGGTCTTCCCTTTAATGTAATGGAAACCTCTGAAGTACTTTTATTACAGTCAATTTCATTGCCCTTTAACTTTTGCAAGCCTCTGTGAATGCCTAGAAATGTAAAGGTTTTGAGGAGGCTGGTGAATCGGGCTTCTTAATGACATTGAAATCAGCTTTAGTGAGGTGTTTGTATGTCCCCGCTGGGTCTGTGTGGGAACCTCATCACAACCGGCAGAGTGGCTCAGAGTCAAATCTGTTTTTGACCTAACACCCGATTCACGAGCGATCGCGATTCATCAGGCTATCCTGCCCCTGGCTAACGGAACCGGAGAATACCCCCAGTGACAGCAACTTCTAGATTTCTACTAAATCTGCACACCGAAAAGACCAGTAGTAGGAGATGGGCATGTTGATACTCCCTGTGGGATCATGGACAGCCGCCGTGCGCACGCGCGGCCTCTGACCCGGAAGTACGGGGGGTGCCATATCGGCAGCTGGAGCTGCGAGCTCCACGACAGCTGCAAGGCTGTGAATCTGTGGCCTTTTAACGTAAGATTTCCTGGCGTAAAAGACCACAGTTTTCACGACGGCGTGGGGACATAGTCCCAAAAACGAAGAATCCAGCCCCAGTGTATTCACTGTTCACTATGCAGTCTCCTCTACTTCATTTGTCTCGTGTTTGCTTTACATTTTAGTCTGCAAACATAAATGTCAGCTTCCAGTTGCCTGCCAGTACTATCCACTCCCACTCTGATCTTAGCATCTGAGGCAATGGCGATCATCCCCACTTGTTTCTCTCCTTGGCCTTGCAAATGCAGCCCCACACCCCCTCACTGGAGAATGCCTGAATCTGGTCCCAATTCTGTTTCTTCTGGTGGACTGCTACAGTCCCAGCCTTGAGCACCATTCGCAGTGGAACTGCTGGGACTGAAGGACGACCAACCATTTGATTGGCCACCAACTTTTGGAGGTGAAACTTCCTCCCAGATGAGGATGGAAGATGGGGTCTGGTGGCTGTTAAATCAGGTTATGGCTTCCAGGCCATGCAGAGCTGATCTCGTCCCACTGACTTTTCACCCATCAGGCAGTACCACCACCTCTGTGAAATGTTCTGGCCAGTGCCACTAAAATGTTGTATCTATTTGGCTCTTTACTTCCCAAAGAAGCAGGCAACACTGCTGCATTGTGCAGATATCACCATTCCCACTCCACCCGCACCGCAATCACGGAGCAGAGATTGTCCCCTCCACCATCTAAGTACACACTCCAATCGGTAACCAGGTATATTAGATCAACCCCACCATAGATCAAAGATCACTTCCCCCTGCAACGTCACCAAGCACAAATTACGCTTCACATAAGTGTAAATTTCAGGTCAGCCATGTCAATACTAAGTAGGCTATTCAGCATAACCCTCTCCTGCTCACACTCTCCCCAATAACTCACAACTCACATATTGTACTAGACAGAAATCAAGGTACCACTATGCATGAGTAAAATGAACCCTTGCCCCTCACCTAGAAGCAAGATGCATTTATTACAACCACAACTGGACATTGAGAAGAAATGGTCAAACACATTATCTCCTTCACTCACTAGTAGACCACTCTCAATTCCATCCACTCGTGATCCCTCTTTGATACCCATGTTGCCCTTCTCTACCTTCTCCCTCTCTACCTTCCTGATTTCCTACTTTTACCACTTTCCTATCTTTCCTTCCTTAATACTGAAAAGAATTGGATACTGGACCACTGCCTTGAAAAACCTTGTTGTATTCAGTTGCTCCCTCTCCAACCTTTTCTGCTGCCTTTTCCCCTCCAACTACTTCTCTTCTCTCTCTCTCCCCCACCCCTTCTCTCCCCCCTCCCCCCTCCACCACCAGCCACAGTGCCTTCCCCACTCCCCATATATGCCTCCTGCTCCCATCTCTAAGTGGGTCCAGTTATCCCATCACTATGTCATTAAATTCAAGACTTGGTCTTTATTCCCTGGACGTGATGTAACAAAAAAAAGTTGTGTTTTGTGCACAAATAGTGGGATGTTTCTCGGAGCCTGCAGCGCTGAGAACAACAATCAAATGAGACTTTATATTTTGGCCTCAGTCAGAAACGCCCCACTGAGGCCACACTTACCTCTATCAGGGCAGAAAGAGATCGGATGCCATTTTCAAATGCCGCCTCGGTCTCTCGACCTCTTCAGCCATCCCACAGTGGTCTCCATAACCCCCTAACTTACCTGTTAGGGGATCCTCAAGCCTCCCCTTCACCTCACCTGTTAAGGGCAGGGCACCCCTGATCCCTGGCATGGGCAACCAGGCACCTGGGTACCTTGGCACTGCCAGCCTGGCAGTGCCAAGGTGCCCAAGTGGTAGCGTGAGTGCCATAGTACCACCTTGCCCCGAGCCTGACCACCCAGGGGCCTCCGATGGCCTGTGAGATCTCCCCAGGTTCCGTTATGCCTGGTCCACTTTTGTGTGGATCTTTGCTAAATGGTGCCCAGTCGAGGCCTCGCTGGGGAAGCCGTTAGTTCCCAGGCGTTGGGATAACCTGGCACAGACATATTTAAATGGGCCTCATGGCTCACTTACATATGTAAATCAGGATCACACCCAGCAAGGGCGAGGTCCTGATTGTGATGTCTCACGAGGCATTCTGAGCACTGTAAATCTCTCGTGAGATTTAATAGCCTCATCGCATCAAAGTCGGGCGTAAAAGCGCCGTTTGATCCGCCCCTATGTGCAAAGCCGCAGAGATCAAGTAACTTTATGTTGATCATATTAAACTATCTAATCTCATTTTCACCACAGGTTTAACATGGATTAAAGTAATTTCCACAAGGCAAAAGATATGTGATTAGGAGTTGACAATGAGAATGATAGTACAGTCACACAACACAAATAACACAAACATCATTCTCCCAAACAGAATATGGAGCTTAGATTAACAGACAGAGTGGAAGGTGAAAACTGCAAGGTTAGCAGAGATATCTTTTAAATTTTGTTTTCTGCTACAATAATTTTTATATCATATCAAAAGCTAAGCTGGAATTCAAAAACTATAATACTTCAGAAACTTAGAGTGCTTCAATCCACTCGAACAGCTCAGGCAGAGAAAGAACTACTATAACTACGCAATGTAGCTTGGAATCCTCTCCAAATGGGAAATTTATGGTATATAAATTTCAAACTCACAGGCAACCTTTGAGCTCATGAACAATAAAATTACAACAGCCAATCTGTAGCCAACAGCGCAGGGCTGGATAGCAAAGGGTTGATTTGGACATCTAGCAAAAAGTGACTCATCCGGGGCAGCACGGTGGCACAGTGGTTAGCCCTGGGTCACTGTCCGTGTGGAGTTTGCACATTCTCCCAGTGTCTGCGTGGGTTTCACCCCCACAACCCAAAGATGTGCAGGATAGTTAGATTGGCCAGGCTAAATTGCCCCTTAATTGGAAAAAATGAATTGGGTACTCTAAATTTATTTTTTAAAAGTGACTCATCAAAAGGGTTTGGACATTGACTGATTTTGATCAAGGAACAATGGTACCAGGAAAATGCTATTACCTGTCATTGACTAATGCAACAAAAAAGTCTGACTTATTTTTCCGTCGCTGAAGACGGTCACCAAAACCTTGTCATGAAAGAATCAAAGGCTGTTGATGAATCTCTCTAGGTAGCCAGCCTTTGACTGTCTTCCACAGCACTTCTCAATTGACTGAGCCAAAAGCCTTGGTCAGATTGATAAAGGTGGCACCATTGGGAGACTGGGGATTTGTATCGAATAATAACCCTTGTGCACAACCTGTCACCGCTCATTTAGGATTGAAATTGATAGAGGCCCAACATCATATCCAATTCACGAGTGCTGCATTCAGACACCTAAGGATAAAAGTCTTCTTTAACTGTGACATCTGTGCTGATACCAATATCCTTGTCTACAAGGCAGCCATCCTCCCAAATCTTCTATGTGGCTCAGAAATGTGGACTACGTACAGACGCCACCTCAAGGCCCTGGAGATGTACCTTCAATGCTGTCTGAGAAAGATTCTCTGCATCAGCTGGGAGGACAGGCGTACTAATATCAGTGTCCTTAAAGTCCTTAAAGGGGCCAAGAGCACTGGCATTGAGGCCATGATCATTTGAAACCAGCTGTACTGGGCTGGCCATGTGCTCAGGATGCCAGAGTCCCGACTGCCATAGCAAATTTTCTTCCCCAAGCTCAAGGAAGACTCCCCAACAAGAGGACGACAAAGGAAGTGCTTCAAAGACACCCTGAAGGCTTATCTCAAGGAATGCAAGATAGATGTCAATGCCTGGGAGACCCTTACTCAGAAGAGACCTACTTGAAGCAACCTCTTAATTGAAAGGACACAGCCGAAGGGCCTGTTCCTGTGCTGTATCTTTCTTTGTTCTTTGTTCTATTAATACTTCCAGAACACCTGACAGAAAGAAAAGGCTCAGAAAAGGAGGCTCAGAAAAGAATACCAGCGATCCCGAGTCCAAGGATCAATCCCACCTTCCAGAAACATCTGCCAAGTGTGCGGTTGGAGATGTGGCTCTAGGATTGGGCTTAATGGCCACGCATGTACCCGCAGAACGCATGACCAGTGGCACCGAGTTTCTTAGGTGAACAGTCATACTCATTAACAAGTGATTGCTGAAGACCATCATGAGGATTAAGGAAAAAACACAGAATAACTTACGGAAATATTGTACTTTAAATAAAACCTGTGAGTTTTTTAAAATGGACACAAACCCAAAGATGGCTAAAATGTACAGTCAGCCACTAGCTGTATTGCAGGAGGGTAATTCTGCAAGAGACAATGAAACTCCACCCTAATACCAGACAAGATACTTCTAAAAACATCCAGAAACTGATTCCATTTCCGGTAAAGACAAAGGGACACAATAGACATCTCAACTCAAGAGATTCTGTCAGTAATGCCTCGACGGAAATGTGGATTCCCAGATGAAATATACAAAGAATGGGATAAAAGCCAGCTGAAAAGCTGCTCGAGTGTCTGTCTGTGCTGGAAGTTGAACAGAAGAAAAAGCCAGCAAACACACGCAGTGCCCCTGCAAAATAGCTATTTTTGCAGATATATCTCAAATCTCTGACTGTGGAAGTCCGCCCCAGTCAGCAAAAAGATGCCATCTGCAAAGAGAACTGGGAAGCTGCTCTGCCAAAGTACAGAAAACTGAAATCGAAAAGCAACTATTCTCTGCTGAAGCCAACTCTACTGGAACTTCAAAACTATTTGCCTACTGAAGTCAATTCTGCTGGAATCTTGAATCAGAATAGCCGCAATGCTTCATCATCTACTCCTCACAAGTCAAGGACTGTTTTGGAAACCTTTTAAAAAATCTTTACTTACTTTGGACTCAATTCTCACTTGTAATTTATATGAATGTGTATGTGTTTTACTATTCTTCCCATGCCTTTAGTAGTTAATAAACTCATTCTATTTATATCTCAAGAAAGTCTGGTTAAATTGGCCCCTTTTAAAGCATAAATATTGGGTCCAGGAAAAGGTGCCCACAAAAAAGGATCCTTTTGGATTAAATCTAGTTGCTATCAACAGAGGGTTGGATAAAGACAGGGAGCTGGTTTATCCTTCCTCACCTGAGTTTGTAACAATTTAGGGGTCACCCAGCCAGATGGTGACAAATTGAGGGGTCTTGCCTGGAACAACAACTTTGCAACTTTGTGAATCCTCACTTGGGAGTGGTTGTAACTCAACAATGGCAAAAAGGACATATAACAATACAAAATAAAGTGCTGGAATAGGGTCATGCAAACTGTCTGTAACCCTGGAGCCAGATGCTGGTGTTGTGCTGTTACTGTGTCACCCCAGACAGCAGGAGAATTGCTCATACAATGAGAACTGATAATATTCATCTGGATACATCTTCCTTGGTACACTCCAATCTTGTTTTAACCAGCAGGAGCTGATGACATGTGCCTGAACTTTGTATGGAATCAACTGACTGAACATTGAAACAACAGGAAATATGTTTCGATATATTCGATATGAGTTAAATTATTATAAGAGCACATCAGGGTATTTGTGCTGCAGTTGAAAGAAGGTGGGGCTAGTCACCTTGACTCTGGACCTACAATCATCACTGCACAGACCAGCTGTGTTGGGGATTGTAGGTTTCAACAAAATCGTAGTGATATTGGTCTGAGGATTTTTCAAGGGTTTGGGGCGAAAAGGTGGCGTGGGATTCTCCCCCACCCGGTGTGGCGGAGGCTCCCGGCGGGATAGAGTGGCGTCAGGCCGCCCCAAAGGTGCGGACGTCTCTGCACCTTTAGGGGCCAAGTCCTAACCTTGAGGGGCTAGCCCTGCGCCGGAGTGGTTGGCGCCCCGCCGGCCGGTGGGAACGGCCTTTGGCGCCATGCCAGCTGGGGCCGAAGGATCTTCGCCGGCCGCCGGACGTCCGTGCATGCGCTGGAGCATCAGCGGCTGCTGACGTCATCCCCGCGCATGTGCAGGGGAGGGGGTCACTTCCGCCTTGCCATCGTGAAGACTATGGCGAACGCAGAAGGAAAAGAGTGCCCCCACGGCACAGGCCCGCCCACCGATCGGTGGGCCTTGATCGCGGGCCAGGCCACCGTGGGGGCACCCCCCAGGGCCAGATCGCCCATGCCCCCCCCAGGACTCTGGAGCCCGCCCGCGCCGCCTGGTCCTGGCGGTAAGGTAAGTGGCTTGATTCACGCTGGCAGGACCGGCATGACAGCGACAGGACTTCGGCCCATCGCGGGCTGGAGAATCACTGGGGTGCCCCCGCCGAATCTCTGGTGCAGGAGACTTTGGGAGACGGTGGGGGCGGGATTCACGCCGGCCCCCGGCGATTCTCAGACCCGGCGTGACCTGTGGTGTTTTTTGCCGGTAACTTGTAATTTGTTTCAGCCGTATTGTGGTGATATTGGTCTGAGGGCTTTTCTTAAGGTTTCAGGTCAAGACATTTTGCCTTTGTTATATTGTAAGTTTAAACCAAGTTGTGGTCACTTTGTGTGGGGTTAGCATTTTTGTAAGTTTAAACCAAGTCGTGGTGACTTGGTAAATTTTCCAGCATTTTGTGGTGCCTTGTGATTTGGTACTGGGAACGGTTGTTTAAAATTTAAGGTCTTTACTGTGTTATTTCTATTAATTGTGGAGGTATCTGTAGGAGAGACATTAGTGAGTTTCAATAAAACATCAAAATTTTGGTTCAGCCAAACACTACAATTTTGTTCTTTAGAAGTCCAAGAACCGTTTTAAAAGGGGTCAATGGGAACCCCAACAGCTACGAACTGCAATACAGAGGTGAGCATATGCAAGTATTGATGCATAAATTGGAAGATATCCCTGTTGCAAAACTGCACATTCCAGACTTGATTAATGACCTTGCCATTTCTACTGAGTGAATGACTCCGGGTGTTTGAGGTGCAATAAAAAAATCCATGTAACAAATATATACATTAATCGCTGCTAGTTCTTCAATCCAACAAGCAAATTCCACTTTAACAGATTCTACATTTCAAAGATGTCTGTTTCTGAGATACTGTTAGACTTGTGTAAATTACAGTAAAAATAGGTATTTGGTTCATTTATCAATAAAAGAGAAAACTTCAGCCTTTAGTGATTTCATTTACTTCTAACTCTTGCTATTCTTATTTCTATTCTGTGATAACTGGCCTTGGAAGATGTTTTTCCTAAGAATATTTATTCTATTGTGACATTCGTCACAAGTGACTGTTGCATTTATCAACTCTACCTTGCCAATTTCTCTCTCCACCTCCATCGCATCTGATTTGTCACATTACTTAATGAATGTCCAGTGTTAGATGAGCAGCAACTTCCTCCAATTAAATATTAAAGATGGATCTTTGCACAACAACTTATTAGATCACTGAACTACTTTCTGCACTGCATCTAAATATGAGAAGTTACGCTCCTTGGGTTCACCATATCAGCTACTATCTGCCTGTTAAGTGCCTTGAGGGCATCCTGTACCCCTCACCTCCCTCACTAGCACTTTGAGCATGCCCCTCAAGCTTTCCATCATCTGCAGTAAGGCCTCCAATGCAACATTGGAGAATTGTGGTTCATATACATTATCACCTTCTGCTATTCTTCAATATATAATAAATAACATCACTGGATCCACTTATAGATGCAATGCAGGACATCTTGTGGCGGGAAGTAGCATGTTGGGTGGCTGCTGCTCGAGGCTCTGGTTTTTGGAGTTTAGTGCCCGATTTCAAAGGCAGTTTTTGAACAAGCTAGTGCAGGAAGGCATAGGAAGGTGGGGAATCTCTAAGACCCAGAAAAAAAAGCACTGGGAAGAAGGGGGCGAGTGAACGTTCGCCGTCGAGTGAATGGGTAAGCCTGGCAGCAGGAAAGACAGCAGAGGCTGGGTCACTGGGTGGGGACATGCACCTCACAGTGGAAACTCTGACCAAGGTAATGACCGGAGAATTGGAGAGGCAGTTCGCCAAGCATATGGAGGTGCTGCGAAAGGAGATGATGGTTGCAATGAAGGAGTGGGTGGAGAAGGCGATTGCCCCGGTGAAGGCGGCAGTGTCAAAGACTTTGGCCAAGGCCCAGGAGCAAGCAGAAAAGTTGATGGGGGTGGAGGAAGCTCTGTCGCAGCACAGTGACCAGTTCACCTCAATGGATGATGAGCCGCGGAGGGTGGTGGAGGCCAACAAAGGACTCAATTCCAAGACGGAGGACCTGGAGAACAGGTTGAGATGGCAGAATTTACAAATTGTGGGCTTGCCTGAGGGGGTGGAGGGATTGAGGCCGACTGAGTACTTTCCGAAGGTGCTGGCAGAGTTGTTGGGAGAGGGGGAAGAACTCTCCCAATATGAGGTGGACAGGGCTCATCGGTCGCTCAGGCCCAAGCCGAAGACAAATGAGCCACCAAGGGCGGTTATAATTTACTTTCACAAGTTTCATGTCAAGGAGAAGGTCCTGAGTTTGGCAAAGCAAAGCCGTGAGTTGAAATGGGATGGAATTGGTATTCAAATTTACCAGGACTTGACAATGGAGCTGGCAAGAAGGTGGGCGGCCTTCGGACGGGTGAAGGTGGCACTCTACAATAATGGTGTGAGGTTTGGCATGGTCTACCCGGCGTAGCTGAGGGTGACCTACAACTCAAAAGGCAGCAAAGGACTGAGGTTGAAATGAGAAATGGGACTAGAATTTGGATGGACTGAGGGGAGGGGGCTCATGCTGAGCCTTTATTTCTTTTTCACATTGATATTTGCTTTGTATTTGTGAGGGGAACAGTTGGGTTTTCGGGTTGGCTAATGGGAAAAGGTAGTTTACTTTTGTTATAGGCTACAGTTGGGTATAAATATATTGGGCTTTGGGGTTATGGCTGTTTTCTGGGGTGCTGTTTATTGGCCTGGTTATGTTTGTTCATCTTTGTTTTCAGGGACAGAATCAGGGTGAGGGGATTGGGAGGGGGGCCTGGGCAGGGACTTCCATACTACCAAGTGAAGGTTGGCTAGTGAACGGGACTGTAGTGGGTGAGGAGCCACAGTTGCTGGAACCTGGTCGAACAGGTTCCGATGGACCTGGGAGGTGTGAAAAGTGGGGGGATGGATGGGTATTGGGAGAGGCGTTCTCAAGAGGAAGTGGATGGAGGGATTCTGGAAGGGTGGAGAGGTTTGATGGCAACAAATGGACTGGGCAGGTGAGGCCTGAAGGGCAGGGCCTGAGGTTACAATGATAGCGGATAGGAGGGCTGGGTGGGGTGAGTCACAATAGCAACCTGGAACATGTGGGGGTTGGAGGGGCTAGTGAAGAGGTCGAGGGTTTTTCCACATTTAAAGAGCTGAAAGGCCGATGTGGTGATGCTGCAGGAGACCCATCTGAGGGTGAAAGATCAAGTGAGGCTTAGGAAGGGTTGTGTGAGCTAGGTATTCCACTCGGGGTTCGATAGCAGGGCTCAGGGGGGTAGCCACATTGGTGGACAAGAGGGTGAGGTTTGAGATGGAGAAGGTGGTGGCGGACCAGGGGGGCAGGTACGTGATAGTGATGGAGGTGTTAGAGGAGAGCGTATATGGACCCAACTGGGATGATGCGGGCTTTGTGAAGAGGGTGTTGGGTGTCATTCCGGATTTGGATACCCACGAGTTAATAGTGGAGAGGATTAGAAAATGGTCGAGGAACCGAAGGAGGAGAGGTGTCAGCCGCACTCACTGGCCCAGTCAGGGGGATGAAGGCGCTGGCTGGACTCATGAGAGAGATGGTAGGAATGGACCCGTTGAGGTTCCTGACCTGAGGGAGCAGGAGCATTCATTTTTCTCCCCGGTACATAAAGTGTACTCGAGGATAGATTTTTTTCATGGTGGGAAAGGCACTTTTGGCTGAAGCTAGGAGGTCAGACTATTCAGCAATAGTGATTTTGGACCATGCTCTGAAATGAGTGGATGTAGTTTTGGAGAAGAGGATGCTCAAAGGCCGGGATAGAGAATGGACATGGGGTCGTTAGGAGACGAGGGGCTGGATTCTCCGTGGGATACTGCCGAAATCGTGAAACACGATCGGCCGGAGAATCGGCTCCAACGTCGAAATCGGGCATGACATCGATTTCGCGCCGAATCGGCATTCTCCCGACCCCCAAAATCACCGAAATAGCAGCGCCTGCCGTGTGGCCCGGAAGTACAGAATGCATCTCATTATCAGTTGTGAAGATCGATTCTCCGGTGCCTCAGCGATTCTGCGCGTCGGATGAGCCAAATTCCAGACGGTGTGTTTCTAATGTGCTATAAAAAAATCGTGAAGCTGGCGTGTTGGCCGAGGCAGCTGAGAGAGGAGTTAGGAGGTGGCGTGGGGGTCTCCGGGCTCGGACACTGGCTGTGCTTTCTGCGGGGGGGGGGCAGGCCCAGCAGCCAGAGAGCCCCCGATAGGAAAAAAGGCGGTGCCCACGCGCCAACGCCATCATGGCGGCCGTATGGGTGGGTGCCCCCCCCTCCGACCGCCCCACCAACTGGCATTACCCATCCAGGGCCACGACAACGGCAGCCCCCAGTGAGGGCACTGCCATCAAACGGTGTCCCTGGCAGCAGGGATAGGCGCCAGGACTGGGGGCACTGACGGGGCCGGGAGGCAGGGGTCAAGGCATGTGTGGCTGGGGCGCGCGGTGACAACCAGCGCCACCGTGCAGCCCATGGTACCTGGTTGGGCTCGGGCGTCATGGTAACATGTTTTCATCTCACCCCCTGCAGATAAAAACGGCATTCGGTCATCAACCAGCGATGTTGGCCGCCATGGCGATGGCCACTGCCGTGCATGCAGCACTGTGGCTGCGAGACCGACTCAGAGAGGAGGCGGAGGCTGCAGCAGAGGAGTGGGCTGCAGAGGGACAGGTGGCAGCCGCTCAGGCTGGAGGGTGAGCCGTCCAACAGGACGAGAAAAAAGAGGTGGAGGTGGTGGCAAAGAGGCACCGGATGAGGCCATGCGTCTATTGTGACCGCATGTCCTTTGAAGACCTTCCGGACTGGGCATGCAGGAGGAGACTGCAGATGAGCAGAGAGACAGTAAGACACATCTGCCACATGATGGCACACCTGGCACCGGATGGGAATGGGAGAGGACACCAGCTCCTGGTGGTCATCAAGGTGACTGCAGCGTTGAACTTCTACGCGACGGAGTCTTTCCAGTCGCCCAGTGGGGACCTGTCCGGCATCTCACAGACCGGTACATCCAGTACCCTGTGGAACGCACTCACCAGAATCCCCGGGCAGCGGACTTTGCTGTCATCGCAGGGATGCCCCGGGTCCAGGGGGTAATCAATGGGGTGCACATCGCCCTACAGCCTCCGGCGGATAACAGGCTGCTGTTCACGAACAGTAAAGGGTACCACACGATGAACGTTTAGATGGTCTGTGGCCATCAGGTGAGGATCCTGCACGTCAGCGCCAGTAGCCGGACAGTGTACATGACTCATTCATATTAGCCCAATCTGTGATCCCCGACATGTTCGAGGGACAGGCCCCCCCGGCTGCGGGGCTGGTTGATTGGGCGACAGGGCTTACCCATTGTGGTCGTGGCTGATGATTCCTATATGGAGGCAACAGACCGAAACGGAGTCCCACTACAATGATTCCCATTGTGCAACCAGGGGTGTGGTCGAGAGGTGTTTCGGGGTCCTGAAAATGTGCTTCAGGTGCCTGGACCGCTCTGGAGAGGCCCTCCAGTATGAAGCTAGGAAGTTCGCCCGCATCGTGGTGGTCTGCTGCGTCCTCCACAATATAGCCCAGCAGAGGGGCGATGTGCTGGAGAAGGATGAGGAGGAAGGACAGGCCTCGTCAGGCGAGGAGGATGAGCAGGAGGGGGACAGGGAAGGGGGCAATGAGCGGGACATGGGGGCTGGCCAGGCACGGGAGTATGCACAACGCCATCGCCAGGGCCAGCACGCACGGGGCACACTCATCGAAACATGTTTCATAGACTAGGGGGGGAGGGGGGTCACTGGCCGGGGGCTCTGACACCACAATACCACACCCCTTCACCACCTGCCACCCTCATCTCCTACACCACCTGCCACCCTCACCTCCCACACCACCTGCCACCCTCACCTCCCACACCACCTGCTACCCTCACCTCCCACACCACCAAAACACCCATATTCACACTTCCTCCATTATATGTAACTGCGGCACTACATGCCGGGTAACTGGGTTGGCAGTGACAGCGGGTCTGGCCCTTGGGATGGAGAATGATGACAGCTGGCTTTGCGATGAGCTCAGTGCTCCACATCATATGACAATGTCTGACTCATGCCCACAGTAGCACCATCCGCCTGGGTGATCCCTGCGTGCGACTTGGCCAGTCCATCACATGGTCCTGTCGAATAGCTGGGGGGGGGGGGGGGGGGGGGGGGCTACATGGTCCACCCACTGGGCCTCACTCTTCCACCACCCCTCACTCCCAGTGGTCATCACTGACTGCCCCAAACCCACAAGCATCAGACAGAGCACCAAGACTGGTTTTATCGGTGTGAACATGTGTTTATTCTGAACAATAATATATGGCCTGTGCCCTACCCCCTACATCTAAGCTGTGCTCTGCACCCGTGCCAACTTAACTGGTGTCAAACTTTCTTCCCTTACGGGAACTACCATGATGCGGTTCCCCAGATGGTACAGCAGGAGTGGAGGCGGACTGCTATGACTCCTGTCCTGCGACGAGGGTCCGCGTTGGCGCACGGCTCCTGGGGTGACCCGGCCTGGCTGCTCCTCGGGCGTCCCGTGTGGCGTGGTACCGCTCTGTTCTGCCTGTTGCCCACCAGATGCACCAGGGATGGTAGGGGTTGGGGGGGGTGTCCGAGGTGCTGCGGTGTTCCGGCACCTCCCCTGCGGCAGCCACCGGCACGGGCCCCAGCACCCCTCCTCCCTCAGGGTGCCCGATGGCCTCCGGGCTTCTCCATGGGACGGGGTTGCGAGTGGAGCCATCCCCCAAGCCCCCCCCCCCCCCCATCTGCCAACTGCCACTGCCAGTCCTGGAGGCCCATTCTGGTATCGACAAGCGTCTGAACGTTAGCGGCCATGGAGCACAGGGAGTGGCCCATCTCCATCTGGGACTGCAACATTTCACTCTTCGACTGTGCCACCACACTGAGGGCCTGTGCCACAGCAGCCAGTGAGTGCGCCGTGTCCCTATCTGCATCTATCTGGCTACATCACAGCCTGGTATGGCAACTGCTCGGCCCAAGACCGCAAGAAACCTCAATAAGTCGTGAACACAGCCTAGTCCATCACATGAACCTGCCTCCCATCCATTGACTCCATCTCCATTGAACACGCACGAACAGACTCAAAAACAGCTTCCTCCCCACTGTCACCAGACTCCTAAATGACCCTCTTATGAACTGACCTCATTAACACCCCTGTATGCTTCATCTGATGCCGGTGCTTATGGAGTTACATTATATACCTTGTGTTACCCTATTATGTATTTTCTTTTATGTATTTTCTTCTATTTCCTTTTCTTTTCATGTACTTAATGATCTGTTGAGCTGCTTGCAGAAAAATACTTTTCACTGCACCTCATTACACGTGACATTAAACAAATCCAATCCAATCCAATCCTCTGGGTCTGTGCCACAGCAGCCAGTGAGTGGGCCGACTCCCTCTGTGCCTGTGCGATGCCGGCCTGCACCTGGGCAATGCCACCGATGCTCTCAGCAACTGCCTGTTGTGACTAGGCCACACTGAGGAGTGCCGCTGCAATCTCCAGTTGGTTCCGGCACATGGTTGCCTGTGAGAGGGAAGCCATGTCCTCTGTCTCTTTAAGTGGTACTGGCTTCCTTTAAATATTATTGAACATTCCTCGTAACTTGTCCCCTCCTGATACATTCAGCCAATAAGCAGCATAGCATTGGGCTGGAATAGAAATGATTAAAATCAGGCAACCCTGAGATAAATAAGTTTGGTGGTGTTCTGGATGATTTCTTCAATACTTTCTTTGTTAAAGATCTAATTTTCATTGTAAAAGCCCATAATGGCTTCATGCCATCGTACTTTTGGCATGTTCTCCAGCTTTACATCACTACCCACATCTTGTGGTCTAAATTCTGTTCATCTGTCTACCTGACCTCTGTACCACCCCTTGTAGCAGTCTTCAACCATTTCACCGTATATTTTAGAACTTCTTTTTCATGTTTTTTTATGTTAAAACCATAGACAACTGGTAATATTTTCAAGTACAATCTTCATTACCTATCATACATAAACAATTACCATTTCCCTGGAACTTGCCTTGATTCATATTTCTCATCAATGCAGAACAACTGTATGCAAAAAGAATTTGAAGATTCGCTGTCTTTTGAAGTGATCTCTTTTTTGCTCCCTGCTTCTTCAGTTGTTTGGTCTTCAGCACCATCAGCTGGCAATTTGGCATTCTCAATGCTGTCTGTCACGTCTGTCTGCAGCATGAAGAGAAAGGGATGACAACTTACATTGAGTTACATTTGAACATTATAATTCACAACCATTAGTGGATATTGACATTGACACCTACTGAAAATGTGAAGATATGCTGAGAGTACATTAATCTTATTTTTTGAATTTATTGTCTGTGAGTATCACTGGATAGTCCAATATTTATTGGCCATACCTAATTGCCCTTGAGAAGGTGCTGGTGAGCTGTGCTTGAACCTCTGCAGTCCATAGAATCATAGAATTTACAGTGCAGAAGGAGGCCATTTGGCCAATCGAGTCTGCACCGGCCCTTGGAAAGAGCACCCCTCTTAAGGCCACCCCATTCCCTTAAACCAGTAATCCCATCTAACCTTTTTGGACACTGAGGACAATTTACCATGACCAGTCCACCTAACCTGCACATCTTTGGGCTGTGGGAGGAGGAAACCCACGCAGACACGATGAGAACGTGCAGACTCCGCACAGATAGTGACCCAAGCCGGGAATCGAACCTGGGACCCTGGAGCTGTGAAGCAACTCTGCTAACCACTGTGTTACCGTGCTGCCCTCTGTCATATGTAAATACATCTACAGTGCTGATAGGAAGGGAGTTCCAGGATTTGACTCAATGACAGTAAAGGAACGGCAATATAGTTCCAAGTCATGATAATCTGTAACTTGAAAGGGAACTTGCAGATGGTGCAGTTCCAATGCATCTGCTGCCCTTGTCCTTCTAGGTGGTAGAGGTCAAAGGTTTGGAAGATGCTACTGAAAGAGTCTTGATGAGTTGCTGCAGTGAATCTTGTAGATGGTACACACTGGTGCCACTGTGCATCAGTGGTAGAGAGAGTGCATGTTTGTGGACGGGGTACCAATCAAGCGGCTGCCTTGTCCCGGATGGTGTAAAGCCTCTGGAGTGTTGTTGGAGTTGCACTCATCCAAACAATTAGAGAGTTTTCCATCACATTCCTGACTTGTAGATAGTGGACAGTCTTTGAGGAGTCAGGAAGTGAGTTTTCTCCGCAAAATTCCGAGCCTTTGACTTTCTCTTGTAGCTTCAGGGCGTGATCTAAAGGCCTTGTTGCACCCAACCCGGGACATGACGAGGCCTCTTGCGAGAGTTATAGCTCATTACACCTCGTGAGATGTAATAGCAATGCCAGGATAACAGAATACTGCCAGAGTGCATGCCAGGGATTGGGCCCGGGGTTACCCTGCCCTTCTGAGGTGGGTGCGGGGAGCTCGAGGACCCCCTAATTGGTAAGTTAGGGCATTAGGGGTATCCGGAGGAAGTGGTGGGGGGTCCATCCGATCTCTTCCTGCACTGACAAGGTGGGATGAAAGTGCTGGGAAACACCCCATTAAAAACACCCAAAATGGGACTTTGTTTCTTTTCTATTAAATTGTGTGCCCAGTATTTATTATGGCTCAATGGCTGGTCTAGTTCAGTTTCTTTTTAATGCTATCCACCAGGTTGTTCATAGTGTTAGTGTTGTAGAAAAATATATGGGCACAGAAAGTATTTTCACACTAAATGAGATATCTAAAAGAGTTCTATTTGAACTGATTCAGAAAGCATAAATGTATTACAAAATTGCAAAAGTTCCAGAAAATTATTTTTCAGTTCAGAAATACTTTTAGATTGTGCATTTCTTCAGCCATAAACCTTATGGCACTGCTGTCAATGTGGCAATTGATACATGTTTAAAATAAAGAATTCTAAATGTCTGGCTTCCTACCCAAATCTAATTAGATAAGTTTTCGCCCCAGCTATTACTAAAACATGTGTATTAAATTGCAATTTTTATAGGTGATTACACTATACATAAAATGATGTGCAAATCTGAGGGGAAGTAGAGACATTATCTGATTTGACTGTTGAGTATATGTCAATAATGTGATACATGGAAAATAAATGAGACTGAAAGGTTAAAAAAATAGTGAAAATGGTTTTAATATTTGAACTTTTCATGACATAATGTTTACAAGCATTGAAGGTCTAATTATGTGAATTCCATGGGATATTTGATGAGCAGTTCGGACAGAACAAGACAGATTGGAAGTCTTTCATGATTTTTAAACTTATTATAATAACCGTTATTTCAGTCTTTTCTGATCAATTTTCTCGATGCTGAAAGAATGTGACTGCCACTTGCATTTGAAATTTTCCCAGAACTTCCCTGGATCTTCATCAATAGCATCATCAGAAGATTAGTGAAAACCCCAGAGAAATACCGTAAATAATTCTGCTAGATTTCTGTCAAATCTTGGCTGACATTATGGCCAATAACTGGGTAGCTCTCAGCAAACTCCACCTCAATAGTCTTTTACTACTACTGTCAGAGACTGTGAGTGATTAAAAAATATTATCCTGGCAGTGTGAAATAGGCATGGAAGCTTTTCATTAGAGCTCAGAAGTTGTTACGAATGTTTCAACTAATGCACACATCAGTAAAAATCAAAAATACAAACAGAATTCAAAGGGAGTACATAACACAATGAAGAAGTTCAAAATGTTGGCTCACCTGAGGGGAAAGAATTACAGTGTGAAGTTTTCACAGAAAAGACACATGGAGAAAGTGAGCAAACTCTTTAGAGAATAGATGGGACAGATAATTACAGCCAAAATAGTTTTAAGAATCTAGGAATTTATCTTAACATTAACATAAAACCAGCAGTAGTAGCTGTGCTGCCCATTATATACATCACCCAATTTCCCTTTCCAAGGCACTATTCAAATTAATTTGAAGGATTTTCCTTGATTGTAGTTCTTCTGGTTATTCAGTGACATACCTTTCTGTCTGCGTTGTCTTGTGGAGATGAGGGTGCTGAGGGTAAAGTAGCTTCTGTCCAGAGAATAACAAAAAATTCTCAATTAACTTTACTGAGTCAGAAGAGTGTTATATTTTTGCTCGAATATGATTAAACACCCCTATTTTAACTCCAATCTTAAATCTGACGTTAAAATCTTAGCATTTCAGTTTCCATTCCATTTTGGCCTCTACTCTATGAATATTACAGACATGGATGGTAAGTAAAGCTGCCAGCAAGTAAAATTTCTCAGTTCTCTGCCATATTGGCTACCAGGGGCTGATTCACTTTCAGACATTTCCTTTGTTCTCTATCGCTCTTCTCCTTCAAGGTGCTTGTTAAATCCTACCTCTTTGACCAAGCTATTGGTCATTTATTTTTAAATCTCATTAATTGGATTGCTGTCAATTTTTGTCTAGATACACTCCTGCAACATATCTTGGGACATTAGAGTGCATTACAGGTGCTGTATAAATGCAAGATATTTTGATATACAGCTCAAACTTCCATGTATAGGACTCACAAGTGCAAACAAAAGACATGATCTACCAGCCACACCACACCCGAAAAGCAGCATGCCTAGACGCAACGTGGCTGGTAAATGATAGGAGACCACACTCCTGGGAGCTACCCAGTTCGCTACACCTTGCAAGGTCTAATGCAATCTCATGAGATGTCACAATGTAAAGTACTGCCCACTGTGGGCTTAATCATTTTTGGGCAAATCTGCATATTAGACCAAGACAGCAAGTCTCACTCTAATATTCAGCTTCTGGAGGTAACCAAAGTGTTGGGAACAATCCTCTTCTCCATGGAGACCTCAGATAAGTGCCGTTCCGTGCTGGTCTCCACAAACAGGGATCAGATGGAATGGCACCTGTGGGGGTCTCCCAGGGGATCGGAGGTCCCCAGCTGCTTGCCCTCTGGGCAGGGTGGTACTCTGGCACTGCTGGTGCCATCTGGGCACCCTGGCACTGCCAGCCTGGCACTCTGGCAGTGCCATCTGGGTGCCATACTGGCACTGCCAAGGTGCCCAGGTGGCACTGTCAGCTGGGGGATGCACTGTGTGTGTGTGGGGGGAGGGGAGTCTGGGGTTGGCCCCCTTATAGTTAGTTGGGGCTTGGGGGAGGCAGTTTGGGGGTCGCGCCAGGAGCTCAAGAGATCGGGACACTATTTTTAAATCTCTTGCTGCACTGAGGAGTTCCAGCAAGCAGAGCTCCTCCATGCTCAAAACAGGACTAATTGCGGCCTCGGAAGCGCATTCCCTGCTGAGGCCCCGTATCTAACCAGATTGGGGGTGGGGTTGGCGGTGCTGCAAGTGCAGGAAACACACGGCTAAACGCGCTTGCCAAGGGACTCTGTTCCCATTCGGTTAGGTCGACCACAGTATCTCATCTGAATTGGCAAGTGTTAGTATTGTGCCTTGTCTAAACCCGGCAAGGCTACCACTGCTCCTCTCTATATAAAATAGTCTAAGCCTCCATTTCTCCTTCCAAAGTGCATAACTTCACACTTTTCCACATTGTATTCCATCTGCCACTTCTTTGCCCACTCTCCTAGCCTGTCCAAGTCCTCCTGTAGCCCGCCTGCTTCCTCAATACTACCTGTCCCTCTACAGATATTTGTATCATCTGCAAACTTAGCAACAGTGCCTTCAGTTCCTTATTCCAGATCAGTCATGTATATTGTGAAATGTTGTGGTCCCAGCACCAACCCCTGAGGCACACCACTAGTCACCGGCTGCCATCTGAAAAAGACCCCTTTTATCCCCAGTCTCTGATATCTTCCAGTCAGCCAATAAACCATTACAAGGGGACATAAATTTAAGTTGAATGGCGGAAGATATAGGGGGGATGCCAGAGGTAGGTTCTTTACCCAGAGAGTAGTGGGGGCATGGAATGCACTGCCTGTGGAAGTAGTTGAGTCGGAAACATTAGGGACCGTCAAGCGGCTATTGGATAAATACATAGATTATGGTAGAATGATGGGGTGTAGATGAATTTGTTCTTAATCTAGGACAAAAGTTCGGCACAACATCGTTATTTTCTGCCCCACATCCTGACTACTGCTAGGGGGCCTGTACATAACTCTTAACAGGATCTTTTTACTTTTGTGATTCCTCAATTCTACCCACAGAGATTCTATGCCTTCTGATCCTATATCACTCCTTGCTAATGATTAAATCCATTCCTTACTAACACTGCAACCCCACCCCCTTTGCCAATCTGCCTGTCCTTTCGCTAGGACACATATCCTTGGATATTAAGATCCAAGCCCTGATCCGCTTGCAGCTACGTCTCTGTGATACCCACAACATCGTACCGGCCAATTTCAATAGAGTCTGTTATTAAAGATGAAATCGCGGAGTACTTGGAAGTGCATGATAAAATAGCATTGAGTCAGCACGGCTTTGTCAAGGGGAGGTCATGTCTGACAAATCTGTTTGAGTTCTTTGAGGAAGTAACAAGGAAGTTGGACAAAGGAGAACCAGTGGACGTGATTTATTTAGATTTCCAGAAGACCCTTGACAAGGTGCTGCATAGGCGCCTGTTAAATAAGTTAAGAGCCCATGGTATTAAGGGTATGATCCAGGCATGGATAGAACGTAGAACATAGAAAATACAGCACAGAACAGGCCCTTCAGCCCACGATGTTGTTCTCACTAATCCTCGCCACTTTGTATGCTTTTTCTTTTGCTTTTATGCTGTCCTTAACTTCCCTCGTCATTCATGGATGTTTTCTCCTCCTTGGGGTGAATTTCTGTTATGCCTCCCAAATAACCCCAAAATCTCCTGCCATTGTTGTTCCACTGCCTTCCCTGCTAGGCTCCTTTTCCAATAAACTCTGGCCCGCCCCTCCCTCATGTCTTTGTAGTTACCCTTATTTAATTGCTATACCATTACATCTGACTGCAGCTTCTCCCTCTCAAACTCCCTCTCATATTGTGATCACTGCTCCCCAAGGTTTCCTTCACCTTAAGTTCCCTAATCAAGTCTGCCTCAGTACACATCACCAAATCCAGAATTGCCTGTTCCCTAATAGGTTCTGTCACAAGTTGTTCCAAAAAAAATCTCTTAGACATTCCACAAATTCCTTTTCTTTGGATCCACTGCCAATCTGATTTTCCCAGTCCACCTGCACATTGAAGCCCCCCATGATTATTGTAATATTGCCTTTTGTATATGCCTTTTCTATTGCTTGATTTATTTTCTGCCCCACATCCTGACTACTGCTAGGGGGCCTGTACATAACTCTTATCAGGATCTTTTTACTTTTGTGATTCCTCAATTCTACCCACAGAGATTCTATGCCTTCTGATCCTATATCACTCCTTGCTAATGATTAAATTCATTCCTTACTAGCACTGCAACCCCACCCCCTTTGCCAATCTGCCTGTCCTTTCGATAGGACATATATCCTTGGATATTAAGATCCAAGCCCTGATCCACTTGCAGCTACGTCTCTGTGATGCCCACAACATCGTACCGGCCAATTTCAATGTGCACAACATTTACCTTGTTCCGTATACTGCGCGCATTTAGGTACAACACCTTCAATCCTGCATTGGCAACCTCCCTTCTCCCACTTGTCACCTTTTTTGCTCTGCCTGAGCGTGATGTTGTTCTCTCATTTTGGTTCTCTATTTCCCCTTCAGTTATTACACCTTCGAAGCTCACATTCTGGTTCCCACCCCCCTGCCATAGTAGTTTAAATCCTCCCAAGTGACTCTCACAGACCTCCCAGCCAGGATATTATCTGCCCCGGAAGAGATCCCAATGGTCCAGACATCTGAAACCCTCCCTCCTACACCACCAGTTTAGCCACATGTTTAGCTGCACTATTCTCCTACTTCTAGCCTCACGTGGCATAGGGAGTAATACTGAGATCACAACCCTCGAGGGCCTGCCTTTTAGCTTTCTGCCTAACTTCCCGAACTCCTTCTGCAGGACCTCATCACTCTTCCTTGCCTATGTCATTAGTACCTATGTGTACTGCAACCTCTGACTGTTCACCCTCCCCCTTCAGGATGTCCTGTGTTTGTTCAGAGACATCCTTGACCCTGGCACCAGGGAGGCAACATACCATCCTGGAGTGTCTTTCACATCCACAGAAGCGCCTGGTAAGTCTGCAACTGAGACTCCGAGCTTTTGATCAGCACCTCATATGTCAACTAGGCATTTTACTGCCCTCCAAACAAAACACTAAACTCAATAAATTTCAGATTATAGGGCAGAATTCCCCCTACCCATCTTAGTGGGTTTTTCTGGAGATGGCTGCCATCGGCCACCAGTGGGATCTTCCAGAGCCACCGAAATCGACAGTGATTTTCATTCCTCACCCTTGACCTGCGGCGGCAGTAGACTTCAGCAATACCAGAAGATCCCGTTAACAGGAAGGGCTAGAGAATTCAGCCCATAATCTCTGCCTCCATTTTTGCTTTTGGTGCTTGAACAGATTCTGCTCTTCACATTTACACCTCCTCTACACACATCTTTATAGCTAAAGGAATAGAGTATAATAGTCGCGATGAGTTGCTGCAACTGCACAAGGCATTGGTGAAACTACATCTGGAGTATTGTATACTTTTTTAGTCCCCTTATTTGAGAAAGATATAGTTGGACGCAGTTCAAAGGAGGTTCACTAGTTTGATCCCAGAGATGAGGGCCTTATGAAGAGATTGAGCAGTTTAGGCTTATACTTTCTCGAGTTTAGAAGAATAAGAGGAGGTCTAATTGAGTATATAAGATGATAAAGATACTGACAAAACAGATGTAAAGAGGATGGTTCCTTTTGTAGGGCAATCTAGAATGAGAGGTCATAGTTTCAGGATAAGGGATAGCAGATTTAAACTAGAGATGTGGCAAAATTACTTCTCTCAAAGGGTGAGTCTGTGGAATTCACTACCCTAGAGTGCAGTGGATGCCAGGACATTGAGTAAATTAAAGAAAGAGTTAGACAGGTTTTCAATTAGTAATGAGTTGAAGGTTTATGCAGAATGAGCAGAAAAGTGAATTTGAGGCCGAGATGAGATCAACCATGATCGTCTTGTGTGGTGATCTACCACTGTATATATGTGTGTGCTTGCATTAGGGAATGTATGACAGTACCTGTATTACAGGTTTTCCGCCCACAGAGAGCAGTATAAATATTCATAAGTTTTCCTGAGATGCCATTCTACAGCTGCAGCCGAAGGAATAGCATCTCACTGTAATAAAGCCTCTCTTGTACCAAACCGTTTCCGCCTGTACGTTGTCCCCAACCTCTGTGCGACACTTTTACTGGTCCTGAACTTCCAATGTATCCTCCAGAGCCTCATCCTCAAATTCGGCGGACCCCTACCTCCCCTCACTGTTTGCGGCCTCACAACCTTCAAGGTTGACCCTCCCTCCCTCTTTGCCAATCTGACTGCAGATGGCAAGCCCGTCGCCACCAGGAGCAGACGGTACAGCACCCAGGACAAGACCTTCATCAGGTCCGAATGTCCAGCGGCTGCTTCGGGAGGGTATTATCGAGGCCAGCAACAGTCCCTGGAGAGCCCAGGTGGTGGTGGTTAAAACTGGGGAGAAACACAGGATGGTCATGGACTATAGCCAGACCATCAACCGGTACACGCAGCTCGACGCGTATCCTCTCCCTCGCATATCTGATATGGTCAATCAGATTGCACAGTACCGAGTCTTCTCAACAATTGACCTGAAATCCGCCTACCACCAGCTCCCCATCTGTAAATCGGACCGTCCCTACACTGACTTCGAGGCGGACGGTCGACTGTATCAATTTCTTAGGGTTCCCTTCGGCGTCACTAACGGGTCTCGGTATTTCAGCGAGAAATGGAACGAAAGGTCGACCGGTACGGACTGCGGGCCACGTTTCCGTACTTAGACAATTTCACCATCTGCGGCCACGACCAGCAGGACCATGATACCAACCTTGCTAACTTTCTCCACACTGCATCTCTCCTCAACCTCACTTATAACAAGAAGTGCGTGTTCAGCACAGACCGCTCAGCTATCCTCGGCTACGTAGTCCAAAATGGACTACTGGGGCCCGACCCCAACCGCATGCACCCCCTCATGGAGCTTCCCCTCCCCCACTGCCCCAAGGCTCTCAAACGATGCCTGGGGTTCTTTTCTTACTACGCCCAGTGGGTCCCACAATATGCGGACAAGGCCCGCCCGCTGATCCAGTCCACACAATCTCCCCTCACAGTCGAGACACAACAGGCCTTCGCTCATATTCGCTCAGACATAACCAAGGCGGCGGATGCACGCAGTAGACGAGACACTGCCCTTCCAAGTAGAGAGCGACGCTTCAGATGTCGCCCTTGCCGCCACTCTAAACCAGGCAGGCAGACCCGTGGCATTCTTTTCCCGCACCCTGCATGCCTCCGAAATCCGACAATCCTCTGTTGAGACGGAGGCCCAGGCAATCGTCGAAGCGGTGTGGCATTGGAGGCATTACCTGGCCGACAGGAGGTTCACACTCCTCACTGACCAACGGTTAGTAGCCTTCATGTTTAACAACAAGCAGCGGGGCAAGATCAAAAACGACAAAATCTTGCGGTGGAGAATCAAGCTCTCCACCTATAATTACGAGATCTTGTATCGCCCCAGTAAGCTCAACGAACCCCCAGAAGCCCTCTCCCGAGGTACATGTGCAAGCGCACAAGTGAACCAGCCCCGTGCCTTGCCCTCGAGCCTTTGCCATCCGGGGGTCACTCGGTTGAACCATCTGGTCAAAGCCCGCAATCTTCCCTACTCCGTCAAGGAAGTACGGACAGTCACCAGAGACTGCCAGGTCTGCGCGGAGTGCAAGCCGCACTTCTACCGGCCAGGCCGGCCCGACTTAGCTCGCAGCTCCACAGCCAGTCCTTCTTCGTAGGCATGTCAGGCTCCACATGCAGACCCTCTGGTGGACAAGGTACGCCTGCTCCACGCGAACCCCCAATATGCCTACGTGGAGTTCCCAGACGGCTGCCAGGATACAGTCTCGCTCAGGGACCTGGCTCCCTCGGGTGCCAATCCCATGCCCACACTCCTCCCTACCCACGCGCCACCCTCCTTTTCCCTGGCGCCCCTGACTTCAGCCCCACCAGGTCCATCCCTCGTTCCACTGCCCACATTAGAGGACATGGAAGATTTTGGCTCGCTCCCGGAGTCATCCCGCCACTGGCCAGCACCAACACCACCGGCACCTATGCCGTCGACGCCGACACCACCTGTGCAGACGTTGCCACCACTGCTGCGTCGCTCACAACGGAACGTCCGATCGTCGGTCCGAATCAACCTGTGACGGGCACCGGGTTGCCCGATGGACACTTGGTTCCTTCCCCCCCCCCCCCCCCCCCCCTCTGTAAATAGATCACGTTTATGTATTATAGTTTCACGTTACCCCCCGCCGGACTCATTTTTTACAGGGGGTGAATATGGTGATCTACCACTGTATATATGTGTGCTTGCATTTGGGGATGTATGACAGTACCTGTATTACAGCTTTTCCGGTAAGCCCCTGCCGGCTAGCTCCGCCCACAGGGAGCAGTATAAATATTCCTAAGTTTCCCTGAGATGCCATTCTACAGCTGCAGCCAAAGGAATAGCATCTCACTGTAATAAAGCCTCTCTTGTACCAAATCGAGTCTTTGTGTGCAATTGTTAGCGCCACATCTTGAATGTTGGAGGGGGCTCAAGGTGCTGAGTTACCTACTCCTGCTGTTATGTTGTTATGTTTATTTCATATCCAATTACCACCTTTTTTTTCTTTAGTGGTTTAACCTCGCTTGCTTTCCACCCTATCACAAACGTACCCAGCTCTCCGCCTCCCCACCCCTCAACAAACTCTTTACTTGCTTATCTGCAGGGTATTCCCAGAAATTGCTGTTTTTATAAAAGTATAGTATTGGTTTATATTTTTGCTCAGTAAAAGACCACAACTTGTACCTGATTGCTGTTCTGTTGGCTCGACATCAGGACCTTTACGAAGACCATGAAAAGGACGCAAGTCATAGCACTCATTCAGTAGGTCGACATTCACTTCACTGCACACACTTATGAACCCCACTGCAGTATTGTTTACCTGCATAATATATGAAAGTAACACATTTTCATAACAACTTCTTTTGCAGCTATGAACAAAGAAACTTCCGGCAGAAAATGTTCATGGTTTGGGAATTTGACGTCAGGACCAAATGGAGCGGGGGTGGGGGGGGGGGCAGTGCTGCAAGCAAAATGTTGCCAAGGTCGCAAGGCTGCCATAGTTGGGGCCTTGGTGCAAATCGGCTGCCCATGTCATGCAGCACAAATTCAGCCCTTTATTATGGCTATTTACTAATTTATTTATCATTGTAAAGAGCAGTCGGCACCCTCCATTTTTGCATACCATTGCTAATTTCATTCGGGCCTTTTATTTGACTGCCATGTATGCAGCCCTTATTTCAATATGTGTATGTTTACCAGTGGGAATGCAACACATTATACAGAGTAAATATTTTATTTCCTGGTCCAGTATACATTTCCCCCACATAAAGATCAGTCTATGGCTGCAGGCATCTGTCCAGTGTGTATTGGTCTATTGAAACACGTACAGCAAGGGCCAGAATTTGTTTTTCAACTCAATGAAATGCAGTTGCAAAATATCCCAACAGTAACTGTGATAGTGTGAGGACAAGGAGTGGGAATGACCACCATAATGACGCAGAACTTAAATTTCAGATATATCACATTTCTGTTGTGGATCTGATACATGTAAGTGGATTACAGCTGCCCAGGTTCGTGCCGTCCCTCAGCAGACCAATCTAAATTGTGAGTTCTGCCAGGCTATCAGGCATGATGAATTCCTTCTCAATTGACATCCATAGATTGAGCCCAGTGGGACTGCACGGTGGCATAGTGGTTAGCAATGCTGCCGTACAGCACCAGGGACCTAGATTGAATTCCATCCTTTGGATGACCGTCTGTGTGGAGTTTGCACTTTCTCCATGTGTCTGCGTGGGTTACGTCTGGGTGCTTGGGTTTCCTCCCAAAATCCAAAAGATTAGGTGCAGGCTAGGTAGTTTGGAGATGCTAAAATTGCCCCTTGGTGTTCAGGGATGTGCAGTTAGGTGGGGTTACGGGGATATGGCAGGGGAGTGGGCTTTGTTAGGGTGCTTTTTCAGAGGGTTGGTGCAGACTCAATGGGCCGAATGGTCTCCTTATACACTGTAGGAATTCTAGGTCTTAGAACTTTCCAACTTGGCGAGATCTTCCAGGCACACCAATAGCGTACCCCTCCTGCCCCCCTCCGCGGGTTTCCCGGCAGCGAGGGTTTCATTCAACGGAAAAGCCCGTTGACAATGGTG
The DNA here is from genome assembly GCF_902713615.1 of Scyliorhinus canicula. Classification (NCBI taxonomy): domain Eukaryota; kingdom Metazoa; phylum Chordata; class Chondrichthyes; order Carcharhiniformes; family Scyliorhinidae; genus Scyliorhinus; species Scyliorhinus canicula. The sequence continues at coordinate 196,723,338 of NC_052146.1, read as the reverse complement.
GGACCAGAAGATCCCATCTCCGACAGATGGCATGCCGCCACCGTGAAACATGCGGCGGATTACACGGAAAATCCAACTGTCAGTCTTTCAAGCAGGGGGGTATGGGATGGTAAACAAAGGAAGGGATTGTGGCTGTTTTTTTGCATTTAACAGAGGGACGCTAATGTCAACTGTAGCATCAAAAATGTTATACTCAGCTTTGACCAGCTAATCTAGCACACACTCTGGCATTCTGGTTTGTTTGGCTCAATGTCACACCTCATAAAGCACTTGGCATAAGGCATGTCTAAAAAGGCATATATATTGTTAAAACAAAAAATTACATGTTATTTATTGCTCTTTATAAATTGGCATATTTCTTGCCAGAAATTTGTGTCTTTAGAAATCATAACCAAACTACATTTGACTAGTTTCGACTGATTTCCTACTTAAGTCCAAATCAACGGCGGATTCTCCGTTCCCGAGGCTAAGCGTTGACACTAGGGCAGGTTTCGCGGACTTCCACAACAGCTAAACCGATGCCCCACCTGGACCGATTCAGCGGCCGTGGAGGTGCTAGCACCATTGCCACATGGAACACAATCGATTCCAATGAGAAATGGTACGGGATTCACTCGGGAGGCTGACAAGCTGAAGCTGCATTTACACTATTCACTCCCACCACACGCTCATCCGGCCAACAAGATGGAATTGGTGTGCTGGAGGGGAATGGGACAACTCATCGCCGCTGACTCATCGCCAGCCCAACTCATCGCCAGCCCAACTCATCGCCAGCCCAACTCATCGCCAGCCCAACTCATCGCCAGCCCAAAATAATAATAAAAACAAAAACGCCTCTTCATACATAACAAGTAATTACCGACTAACTAGATCCACGAATAACTCAATTACCAACACACCTATTTGTCAACAAATAAATCTGTTCCTCCACATAACAAGTAATTACCGACTAACTAGATCCACAAATTACCGTTTCTAGGAACTTCAATTTTAAATTCTTCCAATTTTAAACCCTTCACAATGGAGCAAGTTTTAAGTCAGCGAGGCAAAGAGAAGTTTTCTCATAATGGATATTTGTTCATTTTTGATAAATTCAGTAAAACCGAAGGCGATTTGATGTTTTGGCGATGTGAACAGCTGAGCAGATGCAAAGCAAGAATTGACACAAGATTTGGAAACGTAGTGAAATTCATAAAAGCAGCAAACAGAAGACTACAAATGGAATTAGGGATGGAACATCCTACAATATGGAAATTCATTAATGCACTCAGAAAAGTGCAAAAAGGACGAGACTGTTATTTGGAATTGCTTATAGCTGGCAGTGCACCACCAGCAAAATTAAAAAGATACCTAGATACTGATAACCGCATTCTTAGGATAGTCCAAAATTTTAATGAAAGGATTCCTATTGAATATTTACGTGGTATTTCTCATAACATAAAATAAGTCTTTTCACCTCCATTAATTTTTGAGACTTTGATTTTGAATAAAGATGTTTTTAATATCCACCGAATTTTATTGAGCACTCCATGAATTTCAATTTTTAGTTGCGCTGGCGATGAGTTGGGCTGGCGATGAGTTGGGCTGGCGATGAGTCGGCGGCGATGAGTTGTCCTAGACCCTGCTGGAGGATGCCCATCCCACTGATGGGTTTGCTGGGGCCAGAGGTCAACTCGGGAGGTGGCTTGGCAGGGGGACATCCATAAAACCTGTGGCCCTACGTTCACAGTGGCCAGTCAGCGGCGTGCGCAGCTGCATGGCTGCCTGGCACGCCATGGCAATGGTGTTCCATGCCCATCTACCCCGACCCTACAGCCCACCTGCTGGCCACCCCTGCTACATACCCCAGCCCTGGCAGAAGCCTCCTCGGCCAGTGGCACAACTGTCATCAATCATGGCGATGTTGGACACTTTCTGTACCCCCCTCTCTCCCTCAGCAGCCACGATTCATGATTTTTAAAAGTACAAGTGAACCTCACCATTGAGAATTCGCCCCAGTGGAGGCGGAGCATCGTGGACACCCCAGAGAATACCGGGTCGGGCCCAATAATGATATGCCAACCGTGTTTACTGTACATGCAGAGTGAAACAGATTGACGCCACTGTCAAGGCCCCAGAGAATTGCAATTTGGCATGAAACTGGCACCTGCCACGATTTTGATGTCAAAACCGATTCTCCACCCATTCGCATTTCCCGATTCCGAAGTCGACTGATGGAGAATCCAAGCCCAAATTTTTCAAATTGTCAGCTGATTCAAGTATCAATTCTGGAAGGTCCAACACTATAACCACAGTGGATGCGATTCTTCAGAAAGATTTCTAAGTTTGGTAGCGAGCGGGAACTGCCGCGAGCTTCCCAGTGCTCGATCCAGCGAGGCCGGCAAAACTATTCAAAGTTAATTGGTCCACTTAATGAGGCCCCACGGGCTTCTCGCCGCAAATGAAGGCTCGCCAGCCAATTCACTGGCACCTCACTTGCCAGCCCCCCACTGACACGTGGCGGCACAGTAGTACAGTGTTAGCACTATTGCTTCACAGATCCAGAGTCCCAGGTTCGATTCCCGGCTTGGGTCACTGTCTGTACGGAGTCTGCACGTTCTCCCTGTGTCTGCTTGGGTTTACTCTGGGTGCTCCAGTTTCCTCCCACTGTCCAAAGATGTGCAGTTTAGGTGGATTGGCCATGCTAAATTGCCCTTAGTGTCCAAAAAGGTTCGGTGGAGTTACTCGGTTATAGGGATAGGATGTAGGTGTGGGCCCAAGTTGAGGTGCTCTTTCCAAGGGCCAGTGCGGCTCGATGGGGGAATGGCCTCCTTGTGCACTGTCAATTCTGTAAACAAAGTTGAGCAACACTAAAGCAGCACTTGCTCAGCCAACCGCAGTCAGCTCGCAACAATGGCGCCCAGGGGACTGGTCCCAAGATTTGGCGATTCAGGTCTCGGGAGGCTCCTAGATGCAGCGGAGACCAGGGTGAAAGCCCTGTTCCTCCAAAGGTCCCAGAGGGTCAGCCAAAGGGCAGCCAGTGCCGCCTGGGACGAGGTGGTGGCATCTGTGAGCTCCGGGAGTGTGACCAGGAGGACTGGACTTCAGTGCCAAAAAAAAGGCCAACAACCTACACCGGCAGGACAAGTGAGTCGACACCATCGTCCCCCGCACCCGCTCCGCCAAGACCTTCTCGTCCCCACGCGAGAATTCCCCCAACTCTCCATGCGACCCCCCCCCCCCCCCCCCCCCCCGCCCCCCAACCCTCCCTCCACCGCCCCCCCTCTCTCTTCAAACCCCCCAACCCTTCCGTCCCCCCACGGTCCAACATCACCACCAGCACCACTGAACCACATGTGTGGCTAACTATACCCCTGTGTCTCCTCAGGAACAGCTCTCCCACAATCACTGGGAGATGGCCCAGACAGGCGGTGGGGTGCCGGACGCAAGGATCATCACCACCTTCAAGGAGCGTGCCTTGGAGGTGACTGGTGTGGTCGAGGACAGGGCAGTCAGCAATGCGGATGCTGGCAGATGCCGCAGAGGTGAGGAACCACCAGGCCCCAGCTAAAGGACCTGTCAAACATGAGTTGTTATTGCCTTACTGATTGACCCATTCCTCCCACTGACCACATGTCCATTCTCCCACAGGTCCTCCAGCCGATGCCGCCGGCCCATTCTGTGTGACCCCTCTCCAGCCTCCCAGGGGAACACATCAGAGGAGAACTCTGAGGAAGACATGATCGAGGTGTCACAGCTGTCATCCCCACTTTCCACCAGCGCAGATACACACCTTGGTGGGAAATGTTAGTGGTCAGGCTTCTGGGGCACAATCTGGTGAACATGACACAGCTGTTTATGCAGGAACCCCCAGGCGAAACTGCAGTCGGAGGTCTGCTGGATCCTAGGACCCAGCTGGGTCCCAGGCTGATGCTCAGCCTGTGGAAGAGGCTTTCTCAAAACTGATGGAAACGATAGGGAGCTGGGACATTCTGAGGGAGATCTCAATGATGCTCCAGCAGACCCATAGCTGATTGGAGGAGCCCCAGAGGCTACAGGCAAAGCAGATGTTGCCGGCAATGCGTGGCTCCAAGGCCAACATGGAGAGCCTGGTGTACAACGTCATTAGTGGAGGCGTTGCGCTATCGGTGACGGCCATGTCTGAGGGTCTCGGCAGTATGTCTGCCTCAATGGGGGATGTCATTCAGTACGAGGCTGACCCTGATGGCGTTCTACGAGATATGTTCCGTACTCAGTTGGGAATGGCCGAGGCATTGTGGAACTTGTCCCAGGCGCAGGTTGGCATTCCCGATAATCTGCAGAGCATGTCCCAGTCACTGAGGAGCATTGCTGAGTGCCTCGACACGATGGTGAGGACCATTGGGAACCGTCAGGGCTGGCAGAGCCAGTTGATGCATGGGCAGCTGGGGCTTGAACCAGCTGCCCTTCCGTCCCAAGGTGAACCCCAGGGCCCTATGATTACCAAGTGGGTGGAGGGGCTGAGTGCCAACCCGGACCTGTCCCATGGAGTGACGATGGTGGTGACCAGCTCACCAAATCCCAGACTCTCTACTCCGGACACCCGCTCATAAAGTCACCTGGAACGGGTGCTGGTCCCTGTGGCACTCACCCATCCTCCGCCCATATACATGCAAAGGTGGCTACTCACCTCCTTCGCACCCCACAGAGGTTCTTCTCCCAAGTTCGTTTTTAAAAAGGAGTACTAATCGGCGCCAGTGTGACCACTTGCTAATGAGGCCAATGAATGATGGGCGGCCATTGGATAATGGGTAGCCCCTGTTAACTGTATGGAAATGGGTCTTAAGTGGTGATAATTGGTTTATCTTGTGTGAAGTGCTCACTTAACCACGATTGCCAATTCCCTCTCAGTAAAGCCTCAGGTGCACAGTTGGCAAGCCTTGGCAGTCGTTTAGGGTTATGGGTGATCAGTGGGGAAGACGGGCAGGGACAAGGGTTGTCCCCAGAACGGGTACACACAATCCAGAATTTGGCATAGTGGTGCTGCAAGCGATTGCCCCCTGGTTGCCGCCCCCCCAACACTAGAGCACTAATCGGCGCCAGTGTGACCAGTTGCTGATGAGGCCAATGAATGACGGGAGGTCATTGGATAACGGGTGGCTCCTGTTAACTGTATGGAAATAAGGCTTAAGTGGTGATAATTGGTTTCTCGCCATGGCGAGATCCTGATTTTGCTTATGGGAGCAGGCCGGTTGCGTCGCAAACTGGCGTGGTTCTCATTTTTGGTCTCTCTCACTATTCACCGGTGTCGTTTTGCTTGAGCAAGAGCGCAACGAGCTGGAAAATTGTGTCCAGTAACTTTGAAACTTATCCTGTAATGAGGTGCCATTAATATATCGTATTCTTCATTTCTTTTTGTACAGTACCCTTTTTGAACATGCTATTTGTTTCTATCCCTTACTAACTTTAAGTAGCTTTAAAGTTCTTAATTTTATCTCTTTGAATTATTTGGCATTTACTTTTTTTTTCCACGTCCCCTATCAGTATTTCCATCAGTTGCATAATGCAAAGTGCTGCCATGTTACACATCCACAACGTTCTTTAAACAAATTGGAAATGTATTTATTAGCATGATAAAAGGGCAAAGCTAAACACAGACCTCAGAGACAGCAGCATGGGTTGTTTCATCTTGAGCTTCTATTAGTTCTGCCAGGAAGTATTCACCATAAATGTATCTCAGTGTGTCAGTCTGCTCATTGAAGATAGGGGTGACATCATCATGATCCTCTATCCTGGTGAGACAAGGATTTCAGTTCAGCAGTAATTCAATCACCATTACAAATGTTTTCCTAGTGTTTGCACCATAATGTTTAAATGCCACATATTGTTACAACGTAAACTATAAATTATGCCTGCGTTATGTACAAGCCGGACGAATTGCACTCAGGCAGAGCTGGGACCAATATCCTAGAAGGGGGCTTTTGGTAGTTCCAATTGGGAGGTTTTGAACTAGCATGGCAGGGGGATGGGAACCTAAGGGTAGGCTAAGATAGGACAGATTCAGATCAGGAAACAGGAGGTAGAACATTAGTTAGTGATGTAGTTAGCGACTCGGAAAGATACAAGAAACATAGACAAAATGTGTCCTTGACGGGGTTGAACTCTTCACACTTCAATGCAAGTATTATTATAAACAAAGCAGATGAGCTAAGGGCACAGATAGATACATGGCAGCAGGATGTTGTTGCTATCAAGGAAATCCGGCTAAAGGAGGGGCAAAATTGGGAGCTCAATATCCTTGGATATAGAGTTTCAGGCAGGATAGAGTGGGTGACAAAAAAGGAGGTGGGGTAGCATTATTGGTTAAAGAATCAATCACAGTTGTGAGAAGGGATTATATACTAAACGGGTTAACACATAAGGCTTTATGGGTTGAGTTTAGGAATAAAATGGGTCAGTCACACTACTAGGAGTATATTACAGATGCCCAGTGAGAAAGAAATAAAACAACATATATGCAGATAAATTTCTGCCTGTAGGAATAAGAGGGCAATAACAGTAGGAGATTTTAACTACTCCAATATCAACTTGGTTTCAAACAATATAAGGGGCATTGAGGGTTTAAAATTCATGTACTGTGATTAGGAATTTAACAAATATATATGTGACAAGCCCAACGCGAGGAGATGCAATTCTGCATTTAGTCTCGGGAAATAAAGATGGGCAAATGGGTGAAGTGACAATGGGTGACCATATCAGGGATAGTGATCATAATTCAGTTAGATTTAATATTATTATTGAAAAAGACAGAAATAAATTAGAAGTAAATGTTTTAAACCGGGGGGAGGGAAGGCAAATTTGACAAAACTGAGAAGTGATTTGGCTGAGGTGGACTAAAGGATAAATCATTGTAAAACCAGTGGGAAGCATTAATACGTGAGATCCATAGGGTTCAAAGCAGACATGTCCCCTCCAAAATTAAGAATGGTACTGCCAAATCTAGACCCCAATGGCTGTCTAGAAAAATATAGGGTAAGATTGAACAGGAAAAAAAGCTTATGATATATGCAAGGAACTCAACACTGCAGATAGCCGAGAGGAGTATAGAAAGTACAGTGATCAAGTAAAAAAGGAAATAAGGAAATCAAAGAAAGATCATGAAAAAATATTAGCAAGCAAGATTAAGGAAAATGCAAAAATGTTTTACCAGTATATAAAGAGCAAAAGGATAGTTAAGGAGAAGGTGGGACTTATCAGAGATGAAGAAGTGAACTTGGGTGAAGATGCAGAGGATGTGGGAAGAGATTTTAAAATGTTTGTCTCTGTATTCACAAAGGAAAGGGATGATGCAAATATAGTAATCAAGAGAAGCAGAGCGAAATATTGGATACTCATAATGAGAGAGGACGTATAAGACGAGTTGGAATCCTTGAAAGTGGATAAGTCAGGGCTGGATGGACTGTTTCCAGGGATGTTAAAGGAGATCAGGGAGGAAATATGATCTGAGGATTATTTTCCAATGTTCATTCATCACAATGGAGGTGTCAGAGGACTGGAGGAATACAAATGCAGTTCCGTTGTTTTAAAAGGGTACGAAGGAAAGGCCAAACGATTAAAGGCTGGTTCGTCTTATTTCAGTAGTGGACAAATTGTTAGAATCAATCAGATGAACGATCAGATAAACTAATGCTTAGAAAGGCATGGACTAGTCAGGGAGAGTCAGCATGCTTTGTTAAAGGAAAGTCATGCTGTACAAATCTGATTGAATTATTTGAGGAAATGGCAAGGAGGATGTATGAGGGTAGTGTAGTGAATGTTGTCTAGATGGATTATAGTAAGGCATTTGACAAAGTCCCACATGGCAGACTGGTCAAAATAGTAAAAGCTCATGGGATACAGGGTAATGTGTCAAATTGTATCCAAAGTTAGCTTAGTAACAGGAAAAACAGGGGAAAACAGTCAACGGCTGCCCTTGCGAATAGAAAATAGTTTCAAGTGGCTACCCACAGGCTGCTGTGTTGGGATCCCTACTGTTTGTTTTATATATTAATAATTTGGACTTGAACGTTGGAGGCACGATTGGGAAATTTGCAGACAGCACAAAAATTGGCTGTGTAATGGGTAGTGTAGAGGATAGTTGTAAGCTCCAAAATGATATAGATGGGTTGGCGGGTGGGCAGGAAAGTGGCAAATGGAATTCAGCTGGGTTAAGTGTGAGGTAATGTATTTAGGGAGGTCAAACAGTAAAAGGGAATACAGAATAAACGGGAATATACTGAGAGGGGTAGATAAAGTGAGATATCTCAGTGTGCAAGTGCACAAGTCTCTAAAGATAGCAGCATGGATAGACAAGGTTGCAAAGAAACATATGGAATGCTCGCTTTCATTGGCAGAAGTACAGAATACAAAAGTAGGAATATAATGATGGAACTGTATAAGACACTGGTGAGGCCACACTGGAGTAGTGTGTGCAGTCCTGGTCACCACAATACAGAAAGGACATAATTGCTTTGGAGAGAGCTAGAATGTTGCCAGGGCTGGAGAATTGTAGCTATGAAGAGAATTGGAGAAATTGGGGCTGTTTTCCTTGGAACAGAGAAGGCTACGGGATGACATTATTAAGGTGTACAAAATTGTGAGAGACAGAGATATAGGACGGGATTCTCCGACCCCCCGCCGGGTCGGAGAATCCCCGGGGGGGGCGGCGCGAATCCCGCCCCGCCACTCCGACGCTGGCTGCCATATTCTCCGGCGCCGGTTTTCGGGTGGGGGCGGGGATCATGCCACGCCAGTCGAGGGCCGTTGGCAGCGGCCCCCCCTGGCAATTTACCGGGCCCCGATGGGCCGAGCGGCCACCCGTTTGTGGCCAGTCCCGCCGGCATGGATTGGACGTGGTCCCACACGGCGGGACCTGGCAGGTAAATTGGCTGGTGCAGTCTTTGGAGGGGCGCGGGGGGATCCAACCCCGGGGAGAGCCCGTGATTGGGGCCCACCGATCTGCGGGTGGACCTATGCCGTGGGGGCACTTCTTCCTTCCACGCCGGCCCCTATAGGGTTCCGCCATGGACAGCGCGGAGAAGACACCCACCTGCGCATGCGCCAGAATACGCCGGTCGGTCTGTGCATGTGTGGAACCACGGCAGGGGTTCTGCACATGCGCTAACTCGCGCAGTCCCTTCGGTGCAGGCTGGCCTAGCCCCCGGAAGTGCGGAGAATTCCGCTACTTCCAGTCGGCCCGACAACGGAGTGGTTCGCACTGTTTTTGACGCTGGCGTCGGGCCATCGCGCCGATTCGGGAGACTCACGCCTATAGAATAGATTGGATGAAACTGTTTCATTTGGCAGAAAGTTCAAAAACCAGAGGTCATAGATTAAAGCTAAGTGGCAGAAGGATTAGCGGGGAGATGAGGAAAAAGCTTGTTACACAAAGGCTCTTACACATCTGTTAGGGTACACTGAGGGAGAATTCAGAATGTCCAATTCACCTAACAAGCACGTCTTTCAGGGCTCGTGGGAAGAAACCGGAGCACCTGGCTGAAACCCATGCAGACACAGGGAGAACGTGCAGTCTCCGCACAGACAGACTCCGCCTAGCTACCGCATCCCCAAACATCTCCACCAATAGCGGTGCTAGTCTGTCCGAAACCTTCTTATCAAAATTCCACCGGGAACACTCCAGCCCGGGTGCTTTACACATCTGCATTTTCCCTATCGCCGCCGAACCTTCTCAATCCCCATTGGCTACTCCAACGCTGCCTTAAACTCCTCTTCCACTGTGGGACACTCCAGCCCCTCCAAAAACCCCTTCATATCCGACTCATCCCCCAGGGGCTCAAATCTAAACAACCTCTTATAAAACACCACAAATGGCCTGTTCATCTGCTCCGGCACAGTCACCAGACCCCTCACTCTATTTCAGATCTGAACAATCTCCTACAGGCCGCCTGCCGGCAGAGCTGTCCCACCAGCAAACGACAGGCCTTCTCCAAGTGGTGGTGGTTAAAACTGGGGAGAAACACAGGATAGTCGTGGACTACAGCCAGACCATCAACCGGTACACGCAGCTCGACGCGTACATCCTCCCTCGCATATCCGATATGGTCAATCAGATTGCACAGTACCGGGTCTTCTCGCCAATTGACCTGAAGTCCGCTTACTACCAGCTCCCCATCCGTAAATCGGACCGTCCCTATACTGCCTTCGAGGCGGACGGTCGACTGCATCAATTGCTTAGGGTTCCCTTCGGCGTCACTAACGGGGTCTCGGTTTTTCAGCGAGAAATGGACTGAATGGTTGACTGGTACGGACTGCGGGCCACGTTTCCGTACTTAGACAATGTCACCATTTGCGGCCATGACCAGTAGGACACGACGCCAACCTTGCTAAATTTCTCCACACTGCATCTCTCCTCAACCTCACGTATAACAAGGAGAAGTGCGTGTTCCGCTCAAACCGCTTAGCCATCCACGGCTACGTAGTCCAGAACGGACTACTGGGGCCCGATCCCGACCGCATGCGCCCCCTCATGGAGCTTCCCCTCTCCTACTGCCCCAAGGCTCTCAAACGCTGCCTGGGGTTCTTTTCTTACTACGCCCAACGGGTCCCACAATACGCGGACAAGGCCCGCCCACTAATCCAGTCCATAAAATTTCCCCTCACGGCCGAGGCACAACAGGCCTTCGCTCGTATTCGCTCGGACATAGCCAAGGCCGGGATGCACGCAGTAGACGAGACACTGCCTTTCCAAGTAGAGAGCGACGCTTCAGATGTCGCCCTTGCCGCCACTCTAAACCAGGCAGGCAAACCCGTGGCATTCGTTTCCCGCACCCTCCATGCATCCGAAATTCGACATTCGTCTGTTAAAAAGGAGGCCCAGGCTCGTTGAAGCGGTGCAGCACTGGAGGCATTACCTGGCCGGCAGGAGATTCACTCTCCTCACTGACCAACAGCCAGTAGCCTTCATGTTTAACAACACGCAGCAGGGCAGGATCAAGAACGACAAAATCTTGCGGTGGAGAATCGAGCTCTCCACCTTTAACTACGAGATCTTGTATCGCCCCGGCAAGCTCAACGAGCCCCCAGATGCCCTCTCCCGAGATATATGTGCCAGCGCACAAGTGAACCAGCTCCGTGCCTTGCACGAGAGCCTTTGCCATCCGGGGGTCACTCGGTTGTACCATCTGGTCAAAGCCGGTAATCTGCCCTACTCCGTCGAGGAAGTACGGACAGTCACCAGAGACTGCCAGGTCTGTGCTGAGTGCAAGCCGCACTTCTACCGGCCAGACCGCGCGCGCCTGGTGAAAGCGTCCCGCCCCTTTGAAAGCCTCAGCGTGGATTTCAAAGAGCCCCTACCCTCCACTGACCGCAACACCTACATCCTTAGTGTGGTCGATGAATTCTCTAGGTTCCCCTTCGCCATCCCATGCCCGGATATGACGTCTGCCACCGTCATCAAGGCCCTTGATTCCATATTCGCTCTGTTCGGTTTCCCCGACTATATCCACAGCGACAGGGGATCCTCGTTCATGAGTGATGAGCTGCATCAGTTCCTGCTCAGCAGGGGTATCGCCTCCAGCAGGACGACCAGCTACAACCCACGGGGAAACGGGCAGGTAGAGAGGGAGAACGGGACGGTGTGGAGGGCCGTCCAGCTGGCCCTACGGTCCAGGAGTCTCCCAGCTGCTCGCTGGCAGGAGGTCCTCCCCGACGCGCTCCATTCCATTCGGTCACTGCTGTGCACCGCAACTAACAATACACCCCACAAGCGTGTTTTTGCCTTCCCTAGGAAGTCTACATCCGGGGTGTCGCTCCAGACTTGGCTCGCTGCTCCAGGGCAAGTCCTTCTTCGTAGGCATGTCAGGCACCACAAGGCAGACCCTCTGGTGGACAAGGTACGCCTGCTCCACGCGAACCCCCAATATGCCTACGTGGAGTTCCCCGACAGCCGCCAGGATACAGTCTCGCTCAGGGACCTGGCTCCCGCGGGTGCCGATCCCATGCCCACACCCCTCCCTACCCACGCTCCACCCTCCTTTGTCCCGGCGCCCGCAAATTCAGCCCCTCCGGGTCCATCCCTCGTTCCCCTGCCCACACTAGAGGACATGGAAGACTTCGGCTCGCTCCCGGAGTCATCCCACCACTGGCCAGCACCAACACCGCCAGCACCTATGCCGTTGTCACCGACACCGCCTGTGCAGACGTCGCCACCATTGCTGCGTCGCTCGCAACTGAACGTCCGACCGCCGGTCCGACTCAACCTGTAACGGGCACAGGGTTTCCCGATGGACTCTTGATTCCTTCCCCCCCCCCCCCCCCCCCCCCCCCCGTAATTATATCACTATTATGTATTATAGTTTCACGTCACCCCCGCCGGACTCATTTTTTTACAGGGAGCGAATGTGGTGATCTCTACCACTGTATATATGTGTGTGCTTGCATTAGGGGATGTATGACAGTACCTGTATTACAAGTTTGCTGGTAAGCCCCTGCCGGCTAGCTCCGCCCCCAGGGAGCCGTATAAATATGCATGAGTTTCCCTGAGATGCCATTCTAAAGCTGCAGCCAGAGGAATAGCATCTCACTGTAATAAAGCCTCTCTTGTACCTCATCGAGTCTTTCGTGTGCAATTGTTAGCACCACAGACGGGTCTATAAGTTGAGTCGGTCCGGTGCTCGAATCGTTCGCTGGGATCGGCGGAGCACTGAGGTTGCAGCCGCTTCGGATGGCTGTGTGCTGATGTCCGGTGGGAATCTGAGGGTGGACTCCGGGGGTGTTTCGTTCCGAGCTTCGATCCTGACCGGTGTGATGGGTGTAAGGGGGCGCAGGAAACCTGTAGGCAAGGGGGCGCAGGGCGTGGGGGGTCGGGTGGGGTGTGGTGTGAGAGGTACCTCGCCGGTAGTGGTGGTGGTGAACCCTGCAGGCGCCAGGTCCCGGAAGGAAACGGTGTCCTGCCGCCGACTGGGTGTTCGATAAATGCGTAGTGGGGGTTTGAATGTAGCAGTAGGGCCCTCTCTACCAGCGGGTCTGTTTTATGTGTCCGGACGTGCTTCCGGAGGAGAACAGGGCCCGGTGGCCTCAACCAGGATGGAAGCGAGGCCCCCGTGGTAGTGCCCCTAGGAGAAACAAACAATCGCTCGTGAGGAGTCTGATTAGTGGCCGTACACAGGAGGGGCCTAATTGCATGGAGCGCGTCAGTGAGGACCTCCTGCCAGTGGGAGGTCGGGAGATTCCTGGACCGTAGGGTCAGTCGGACCACCACACAGGCTTGATTCTGATGTCCATGGTGTTGGAAAATCTCACTGTAATAAATTGTGGCGCTAACAATTGCACACGAAAGACTCGATGAGGTACAAGAGAGGCTTTATTACAGTGAGATGCTATTCCTCTGGCTGCAGCTGTAGAATGGCATCTCAGGGAAACTCATGCATATTTATACGGCTCCCTCGGGCAGAGCTAGCTGGCAGGGGCTTACCAGCAAACCTGTAATACAGGTACTGTCATACATCCCCTAATGCAAGCACACACATATATACAGTGGTAGAGATCACCACACCATCACCCCCACCGGACTTGATTTTTTAACAGGGGGTGAATGTGGTGAATATATAATTCACACTACGTGTCACTGTGTCCCTGTGGGCTCCATCTGTGAGCCGTTGCGCGGCTCTGCCCACAGGGGCAGATGAGGAGCATGTACAGGGCTCCACCCTTGGCTCCGCCCATGGCTCCTCCCACAACTGGAAGTATAAAGTGCTGCAGTCTTGCAAGCCTGCCCTCAGTTCATCTGGTCGCAGGCAGGCTCAGTTGTAAGTCGATTAAAGCCACTGTTTACTTCTACTCGTGTCTTGAGTGAATTGATGGTCGCATCAGCTGATACAACCGAAGATCTGTTATTGATGGAACCAGTGAAGCAAGAAGTGGTCCCAATCTTGGAAAAACTGGCCTCGAAGGCATGCGGTGACCGTTACAAGTCCTTGAAATGGCTCCGGTAATTTACCCCCAAGCAGTTGACGACATTGATATCGAATGGGAGGTCGTAGATGAAGATACTGATTACAGCAACGTGGAGATTGCAATAGTAGGCAACTCTGACACTGACTCTGAGCACAAGCTAATGGTTATCTCGTTATGCAGCTCCACAGGCCACTTGCAAATTTGCGAGTTTGATCAAGAAGACCCAGTGCCTGGATCAGCTCAGCCAGAAAGTATAGTCATCTCCAGTGATGAAGAGCAAGTCACTGATGCTCCAGCATGCCAAGAAGTGGTGAAACTGACGACCCCCAGTTCCATCCTTCAGGCCGGCAGTAGAAGCCGAGGTGATCCAGCATGTCGATGAAGCCGCAGAAGTGGACGTGGTTACACCACCCAGAAATGACGCGATGCCTAAACCTCTGCAAACATCTCAACACACAACGACAACCAGCGCCACGTCAGAGGCTGCTGCAAAATAAACAACGAAAATCAAGAGACACAACAAAATAAGAGGAAATAAGATAAGACTGGGAGAACTTCATCCCACCAACCAACCAGCAACAAAAACAGTCGCAAGTCGCAAGCAACATCATGTAAGAAAGCAGAAGAGATAGCAACTGGTAACACAAGTATGGCAGTCTTGGACACAGACCTTTCAAAAGCACAGGGCGAAGCACAAGACAAGCAAGATGCCGACAAATCTCCCCCAATCCCCAACTTTCACCTGCATACCAGAATCAGCAATATTTCTACTCGTCCCCAGCAATGTAAGGGAATTGTCCAATACTTTGGTATCCAGGTTTCTAACTAGGCCTGGACCCAGCAATGGGGCCCACATGCACTCTTATGGAGTTTGGTATGACTCATTTCTTAAACTGTTGTCTGCCACACACAGCTCAACTCACTAGCCAAGGCATGGATTAGGAATTCCAAATTTAGATAGTTTCACCCAAGGCCCTGCCCTAAATAAGCATTTGCCTTGAAAGGGCTGTGAATTCCATAGAATGTTTGTGCAGATTCGCATATAATGCCCAGGAGGCTACAGTACAATTTTAAAAAAAGATGCATAGTGGGTGGAAAGATAAACAGATATATGCAGTGAAATAGCTTGTGAATTCGGTACTGTATTGTCAAAGATGGGTATGACACAGGCAAAGGCAGGATCATAAAATACAAAACTAAAATTATTTGTCTCAAGCAAATCTTCCTCCAACCCATGTTGAGTATCATGATTCGGCCTTTAACTGAACTATGTGGTTAACATAAATTCATCTCTATTCTTTAGGATAATATTTAGTGCCCTCTGCAGTTCAATGTTGGAATAATCACAATAAGAACCCATTCTGAACAGCATGCAACACAACAGTTTTTACATACGAATATAAAACAACATTCTGCTTACAAATCCTCTCCCTTCTCCCCCCATTCACTCAATTGCACCCCTCCCACCCCCCCCTCATCCCCATCCCCGCCGCCACCCAAGAACAGCAACACAAGACAAAGGGGACAAGGATAAAAAACATTTTCATTCTCTCTCACATTACTGGAACCTAAGTAATAACCTGAAAATCCAGAGTAAACTCAATCAAACCTACGTACCACCTCCCAACCCTCTATCGTTCCCGGTGCAGTAATGCTAGGAGACATCTTTTCCCCAAGCACCATGCAATCCAATTGTACAGTGGCTTCATAAAATATATATGTAGATATTAACTTTTATAGAATGGTGTTTGTGTACACTTTCACAAAATATACTTGCACATAAGCCGGAATGTACATTTTCAAAAGTTCAATAAAATTATTTTTGAAAATATTTCCAGACTGTATGTGGCAGAACCATTACAATGTGGAAAGGAATGAAGATTAGTTGTATCAAAAAAACAGTTAACAGCTCAATGTAGCAAATGGAAGTAGAGCTTAGAGACTAACCATAGTGTTCAGCAACTGCAACTACCAGGCAAACAAGTACTCACTGTTGGAAATAAAATGAAATGGCCATCAAATCCTGAGATGGAACAATATTCAAGGGTGGAAGACCCTTTGGTCAAACACTAAAAGGTTCTGACATGAGTGAGATTTTGCATTGTGCTGTTAAGAAAGGCTGGGAGAGAAAAAGATGTCAGGCAAAAACAACAAAATAGTAAAAATAATAGCAAGTAGAATGCTTTTTGAATGCTGTTGACGTCCAAATGATTTACCAGAAAAGCACCGATAGAAAAGATACTGGAAGTGTAATGCTTTATATGGTATGCAGGGACCTCAAGAAAAATCGTAATGCTTTGAGTAAATCAGACTGTAGGTCAAAACTAGAAAAAAGAACTTCTTCAAAATCCTATAAATTATCAGGCAGACTAAAGAAAGTAATCTACTCACTTTAGGAAGAACAACGTTTTGTGGACGAATTATTCAGATCACTATGAATAAAGTGATCAAACTCACATTGGGCTTGATACAATCAGTGATTTCTGGTAGGTAGCTCATAGTAAACCTTCTAAGAGGCTGGAACGGCGTGCATCGCTCCAGTGCCGTGCTAGGCCTCTGTGGGGGCCAGAATCGGTAGTTCCCGTGCCCGTTTCGCGCCGTCATGAAATGCGATGGTGTTCACGACGGCGCGAACACTCTGTCTCCATGTCGGAGAATCGCACCCATGGACTTTCACCAAGGACAGTGAATCCTTGGA